>NC_136488.1:127135473-127220473 GCF_053919585.1 Euprymna scolopes
TACAAACATTTAAAAAAAGAACATAGCTGTCCCCCCTCCAATGTTAGAAAGGTCCTCGTTGACAACACAAAAATTATACAACGGGAAAATAATGTAAAAAAATTAAAGATTCTTGAAGCGTCGTACATTAGAACTCTTCAACCTAATATAAATGACATTGCATTTCAAAAAAGTAGTAACGTTCTGAAATGTCTTGCGTAGTCCGTGTTGGACGGACTTCGTACATGGTGTCTACGAACTTGCTGGTTTTAACACTCGAATTTTTAATCGACTTTTATTCTTAATCGACTTTTATTTTAACTCATCACTGACTATATATATTTTAGTTTTCATTTTCAATCCTCATTTTCGCAATCCTGTATTTTTAACACCTGATGATGATTCATGGACGAATCGAAAGCGCTCGTAACAGCAACATGTATGGATCCTTTATTAATATTTTTGATTTTGAAACAAAAAAGACAATACGAAAAATTGAAAAATTAAAAAAAAGAATTATAAGAAAAAAAGTCTCCGTTGTATTTAATAATATTTGCTTGAATGAAAAAATGCTGCCTTAATATACCAATTTCAAACTACATATATATATATATATATATATATATATATATATATATATATATATATATATATATATATATATATATATGTAACTTAAAAAAAAGAACTTAAAAAAAAAAAACACGCTGTAAATAAAAATCTCTCCAGAGATCTTGTGACGGATGTAGCGGCTCATCTGTCAGATCATAACTGTCGCAACGAAGCCAATCTTCGTCGCGTGATAAACACATAACATGAAAAAAAAAAAAGATGTTATTCTGGAGAGAAGTAAAAACTATAGTCTATTTTATTTATCTGGAATTATACATGTCTGATTCTCATGATGCTAATCGGTCTGTTAAAAAAAAAGAACTAACGAATATATATATATATATATATATATATATATATATATATATATATATATATAGATAGATAGATACATACATAAATAAAATAAAAACGTGTGTGTATATATATATGTATATGTATATACATATATGTATATACATTTTTATTTTATCTATAAGTGATTGATCAATAAACTGACTCGTAGGAAAACGTGTGCATCAATCGAACCTGATCAATAAAATCGATTCCTATTTGATTTTTTTCTTCATATTTTAAAAGATTGGATTTTTTCTATTATTTATTAGTTTTTCACACACACACACACACACACACACACACACACACACACACACTCTCTCTCTCTCTCTCTCTCTCTCTCTCTCTCTCTCTCTCTCTCTCTCTCTCTCTCTCTCTCTCTCTCTCTCTCTCTCTTATACAGGGTCCCAACTCTAATTAGGCCCCGTTTCTTACTGTTTTGTCCGAATGAAATTAAACTTTGGTCATAACTAGTTTATTATATTCAAAACATCACAATATATAAAGCTGAATGTGTGTGTGTGTGTGTGTGTGTGTGTGTGTGTGTGTGTGTGTGTGGTCACGAATAGGCTCCTATATGGTTGACTATTTTAAAAAACTGATTACATATAATGATAGAAGATGTATCGAGACACAGGAATGGGTATGTTTGATCCGGCAGAACGGTGGTTTATTAAAATTGTGGGGTATGCGTTCGCGCGTGATCCACAAAGTATGGAAATAAAAATTAAAAAATTAAAAAAAAACGTTTACAAGTGTTTTTGATATAGATGTACATAAGAATACTTTGATAAGTATGTTTCAACTTAAATAGGGATTGTATAATAAAATTGTGGGGTCTTCGTTCGCGCGGGGCCTCCATAGAATGGAAATAGGCACAAACTTTAATAAAGACTTTTTATATCTATCTGCGTAAGTATACTTTGATAATTATGTTTCAGTTTGAAGAAATATGGTATAATAAAATTATGGGGTGTTCGTTCACCCCTGACCTCCATAGAATGGAAATATGTCACCAAGTTTAACAAGGTTTTTTAATATAGATCCACAGAATATTATGATAAGTGTTTCAGTGTGAACAGGTATGGTATAATAAATTATGGGGTTTATCTATTTTATTTTTTACTTTCATCATATTATGCTTTGGTTTTGATACCCCGAAATTCGAAGCTATCTCTTTACAACCCTTCCTTTTCATAACCTATCATACTTTCATAAATTAGAGTCCATTTTCTGTAGGCTGTTTTTGAACCCATTCAACGACGGGTACTTTTGCTAGTATATATATATATATATATATATATATATATATATATATATATATATGTTTTTATTTGTTTTTGTTAGCGATACTTTCTGGAATGAATTCAAATATTTATACGAAAGTGCATTTTTACCTAAATCCTTGTTGGGAATAATTTTCCCATTGACCAATCTGGTACCCCCTTAATGGGGAGCGGCATATATATTATTTTTAAAACATAATTATCCACTGACACGTGTTTCGTCGTCCACGACTCACCAGAGTGGCTGAATCTAGCGAGATTTAAAATCGGGACCTCGTGATAAGAAACCTAAACCTCTACCACCCGGCTAACCTCGCAGGACAACTAAATGTATCATATATAGATGTTTTTATTTGTTTTTGTTAGCGATCCTTTCTTGAATGAATTCAAGTATTTATACGATATGTATTTTTACCTAAATCCTTGTTGGGAATAAGTTTCCCATTGACCAATCTGGTACCCCCTTAATGGGGAGCGGCATATATATTACTTTTAAAATATAATCATCCACTGACTAGATTCAGCCACTCTGATAAGTCGTGGACGACGAAACACGTGTCAGTGGATAATTATATATATATATATATATATATATATATATATATATATATATATATATATATGCGCGCGCGCGCGTGTGTGTGTATATATATATCTTATTTGTAATATTCCGAATGTTATTATGTATATACAATTGAGAATTCGGTAATCGTTAATATACCAATAAATTTAAAGTCCGTATAAGGTGACTTAATTTGTAAGCTTCCAAATTACCATTTTTTTGTAATCGAGCATTCATATATTGTTTTACCAAAATCAAGACAACAAAGGTGGGATTCATAGCAACAAGTAGTGTATTTTCACAGTTCGTTACAATTGTTTCGCGACCATTCGGACAAAAATATTCACAAGGACAGCCTCTCTTCAGACGTTGAGAAAAGCACGTTTTTAATGAACAATATGGAATCTATTTCCCTTTTAAGGGAAACTATGTGATAAAAAATTTACCTATATTTCTTTTTTCAGAGGTTTTTCAGTTTTCTGTTTGTTAAGGATTATATATATATATATATATATATATATATATATATATATATATATATATATATATATATATATATAACGGTATACATTGAAAGTAACGATATTTCAAAAACAAACTTTCAAAAAATTCTTACTGCTCCTCGAATTGAGCTGACACATTATACCGTTTATGAAGTTGACTAAGGATTAAATAACTGTCAGCCCCCAAAACATAGCTATTCCAAGACACAAAACGTACATGATGGACATGGTACAAGCCGTGAATTCCTTTCTTAAAAGAATTCGATGGAGGATCTTTCACCACAAAAGTACAGAAGAAAAAAACACAGATGGATGCACACAACCACAACTGTAAATGAAAACACATAAATCCCGTAAGATAGAAAATATAAAATTAAACCCAGGAAATTCCCACCTGTAATTTCTGCCTTAGAAGCGTTCGAATTAGACATGTTAAAATGGATAAAAAACCTACAAATCAAGAAGACACACAAATACATGAACCCAGCAATAGAAAAAAATTAATAATACCTTAAAAAATATTAAAGACAATCCGATTCCAGCAGACAAAAGCATGAATATATACAGCATGGATTTTGAAACCTACAACAACCTAATTATGAAGGAACTCAATAAAAACTATAGAGTAGCAAGCAATGAAGAACTGAATAGTATAAACTCTGAAACCTTTAAAATAAGTGAAAAAATGAACATACATGATAAGATAGAGGGATATACACCACTGTGCCTACGTTTTACTCTAAAAGATCATAAACCAGAATTCAACAATAATCCTAGCATTAAACTGATTTCTCCATGTATTTCAGATGTAGGAAAGATTAGCAAAAAAATACTAGACGAAATCCTACCTAAATTAAAAAAAACAAACAAAATTTACCATAACCTGTGGAAATCATCGGAAGAGGTAATTGAATGGTTCGGCACACTACCCAAGACAAAAATAGAAAATTCCTTATGTTTTATATAGATTCATATTACCTCTCTATTTCACAAAAATCTCTCCGAGGAAGCACTAGAACTAGCTAGAAAACTAACAAAGATAACAAAATTAGAATTAGGCATAAGATTAAGCAGAAGAACTCTAATTAAATATGATAACGAACTATGGACCAGAAAGAACAGAAACTTCAACTTCGACGTCACAATGGGGTCCCCAGATAGTGCACAAGTAACCGACCTTGTAGGCCTTTATATACTAAATGAACTATATAAAAAGATTCCAGGACTAAGAGGATTACTATACCGGGATGATGCATTATTCTACATGAACTCAACAAATAAGTTATTTGGAAAAACAAACAAACAAAAAATCAAACAATCCTTCAGTAAACTGAACCTAGATATAAAAATAGACCAACACCATAAATGTGTAAACTTCTTAGACATAATCCTGAATCTAGACAACAACTCCTATGAACCTACCATAAACCCAACCAAACGCTATTCTACATAGATCACAAGTCCGACCATCCGAATAGTATGAAAAAAGCACTTATACCTAGCATCTCAAAAGAATATCCAAAATATCACAAAATGAAGAATTATTCAATAAAAACAAGGAATATTATAACCAAGCCTTAGCTAGATCAGGATATAAAGAACAAATATAATTTGTTAAGGAAACTCAAAACAATACCATAGGTACAGAAAGAACAATAAACAATGCAAATGTAATATCTTACAACATGTCGATGAGGAAATATAAAAAAGGAAAAAAAAAAGGAGAAAAACAAATGAAAAAATAAAACATGCAATAAACACGAAAAAGAAAAATGAAAAGATAGACCCTAATAAAACTGAAAGAGAAGTTAAAAATAAAAATAAAAGGAAGAGCCACACGTGGTTTAATCACCGTTCAGCCACCACATAAAAAAATAACATCCCAAGGGAATTTTACCAAATTATAGACAAAAATTTCCCGCAAGATAGTAAACTAAGTAAGATAATTAACAAAAACACTGTTAAGCTATCATTCTCAACGTCTGCTAACTTAACAAATACCATAATTGGCTCAAATAACACAAAATTAAACAAATTTTTGAAAATAGAGATAGGACAGAAAATGAATCTAACAACGTAAAAGAATGTAACTGCCGGGCGGGACCCTACTGAATGCCCAATGCGGGGGCAGGTTAACTTCAAACATAGTATACAAATGTGAAGTTATGACAAATAATGAAACTAAAGTATATCTGGGGAGCACCGGAACTTGCTTTAAGGTCAGATATCGTAATCACCTAGCATCGTTTAAAAATGAAACTGACAAAGAAAATAACACAAAAAATAACGAAAACAGCAACAATGTGGATAAAATAGAAATTAACAATAGAAAGGATCATAACAATAGTGACAACCACAACTACTATAACGGAAATAGAAACAGAACCAATAGTAATAGCGAAAACAACCTGAAAAAAACAAAGAAAAACTCAACCACTTTAGCAGGATGGATTAAGGAGTTAAAGAAAAATAAAACTGAATATAAATTACGATGGTGAATAATTGATAAACGGGAAAAATTTAAAACTAGCAAATCGAAAATGTGCAACCTATGTATATTAGAATCATATCATATATATATCTCTCTCTTTCTCTCCCTCTCTTCTCTCTCTCTCTCTCTCTCTCTCTCTCTATATATATATATATATATATATATATATATATATATATATATGTGTGTGTGTGTGTGTGTGCACATAAAAATATTTAAATAAATATTTAAATGATAAATTAATTACAAATAATATATCCCCAAAATTGATATTATTATAATATCAAAAGAAAAATTATTAAACAAACGACTAGATGTAATCCACGGTTGTTTGCAGATATTTAATTTCACGCACTAGAGCAGATTAGGAAAAAAAAATGAGTAAAAACGAAACGTATAATATAAGGAAAGATAAAAGATGCAAGGGAGGTAATCCTAGATATAAAAATGATTCCATGAGAGTGACCCCCCTTTAAACAGAAGGATCGAGTAATAATACGAATTCAAACAGCAAGCAAAACAGGAATATTAAAATAAACACGCATAAATGTAGAAATAAAATTGTATAAAATTATATGATAATTGGAAAAAAACAAATAGAAAAAAGGGGAAATTAAAACAAAAATAAATAATTAATAAATAAAAATAAACATACGGAACTACGTGTTAAAACGGAAAACTATCTTTACATAACACCAAAGGATGGAGGAAGTGAGGAGGCATGGCTTTGGAAATCTTTTTACCCGAATACGATGTTCAGCATGTTAAAAATATACCTTTTATTGTAAAAATCTAATGGATAAACACCTGAAGAAATTCGTGGTGACAGGATATTTTTATGGACACATAATCGTAAAATTGCCTACCCACTAATGTAACAGCTGTAATGGAAAAAATCCAGGAAATAAACGAAGGTTATAAAAAGAAAACGTGAGTCTTTGAATTTTCAACAAAATTTTACACTATATATATATATATATATATATATATATATATATATATATATATATAATTTTAAAAATATAATTATCCACTGACACGTGTTTCGTCAGAGTGGCTGAATAAATGACGAAACACGTGTCAGTGGATAATTGTATTTTAAAAATAATATATATGCTGCTACCCATGTGGAGGTACCAAATTGGTTAAAGGGAAAATAATTCCGAACTCGCATTTAGGTAAAAATGCATTTTCGTAAATAATTGAATTAATTCAAGACGTATTGCAAAAACAGAAACAAATGACGAGCGCGCGCACACACACACATATATGAGCGGATTTTAAAAAAAATTAGAAGATTATTATCTCTCTCTCTCTTTCTCACTCTCTTCTCTCTCTATATATATATGTGTGCACATAAAAAATATTTAAATAAATATTTAAATGATGAATTAATTACAAATAATATATCCCCAAACTGTGGGACGATAAGAATATAAATAAATTAAAGCATTCAAAGAGTGAAAAGAAAGAAGAAAAATACCACAGATTCGCTTATAAAAAAAAAAAAAATCAGCAATCTGATATATATATATATATATATATATATATATATATATATATATATAACTACTTAATTTACTCACATAAAATTAATATACGAAAGTATAAATTTATGCGTAAACTTTAAGTATTTACTTCAAAAGTGCTCAATACGTAAGCCTGAAGAGTACTAGAGTGGATTAAACGCGGAATATTCAGTGTAGCTTAATCGCCATATATATTTTATAACTTACTATATATATATATATATATATATATATATATATATATATATATATATATATATATATATACATAAATTGGATACTTTACCTTTCACCAGACTATCCATTCACGTGAAATCACCCTTTTCTTCACCCTATTCCCTCTGCTTCACTTTTTGTTATCAAGTAAGATCTTTGACTTATTGCAGTTTCATCAGATACTTTTGCAAGCAAAATCCGATCCCGCATTTTACTAATTCCTACCCTCTGATGAGGAGGAAAGTATTTCTTCGAAACTCTGCGGATTAAGGACTATCCACTTATTAAGTGTTTCCTTTTCAGATTAAATATGTTTTTAACTCTTTTTCAAAGTGTTTTTAACATGTTTTATTAACTATTTGCTCTTTCACACACACACACACACACACACACACACACACACACACACACACACACACACACACACACACACACACATATATATATACATATATATTATTTTTAAAATGTAATTATCCACTGACACGTGTTTCGTCGTCTACAACTCATCAGTGGCTGTATCTAGCGAGATTCCAAATCGGGACCCAACGGCAATGAGCCAAAACCCTTACCCCTGGGCCATCTCGTCAGCTGTCTGGATATATCGCGATATTTACTTAGATGTTGTTTTGTTTTGGTTTTAGCGATGTTTTGAATGAATTCAATTATTTACGAAAGTGCATAAAATGAAAATTACAATTAAATTTACCAAAATGATCCAAGATGGTAAAATTAAAGTATATTATAAATATTAAAGAATTAATATTTATAAAGTTATCTCAGCCAAATGTAAAAGCTCAATAAAACCAAATAGGCGATAGAGGGTATAATACGAGCAAATAGTTAACAAAACACGTTAAAAAACACTTTGAAAAAGAGTTAAAAAAGTATTTCTTCGAAACTCCGCGGATTAAGGACTATCCACTTATCAAGTGTTTCCTTTTCAGATTAAATATGTTTTTAACTCTTTTTCAAAGTATTTTTTAACATGTTTTATTAACTGTTTGCTCCTATATATATATATATATATATATATATATATATATATATATATATATATATATGAAGCACTTTGTCTGTGCGGGCGAGAGAGAGAGAGAGAGAGAGAGAGAGAGAGAGAGAGAGAGAGAGAGAGAGAGCGTGAGTGCCGATATTCATGAAATTTCACACAAATTTACTTTATATATCTACGAGTCTTCTTAGATAGCTTTTATATCGAAATTTCTCTGATAAGTACCACATATCATTAATTGAAAAAATCCGATTAAATAAAGAACTGACAAATTTGGAACAAATTTAACACTTTCTACAGCTTAACATCACAAGTGCATTTGCAAAGTTTTATCGGCGGACAAGCGGAAAGGACTGGCGTATAAAATCAACAGTTGGTTCTTTAATGAGAAAGGTGCAAGTTAGAAATGAATACTTCTGTTTAGGGCACAATTGAAGTATGATACTTGACTTTTGAAATTGAAACTTTAACTCGGGCTATTATATAAAAACACTTTTATAAAATCAACAATAGGTTCTCTACACTGCAATGTAGACTACGATGTATTATGGACTAAGTGATATCGTGGAGACATGTGAAGCTTCATCGCGGTGCATCGCGAAAGTTTCCCAAGATCAACATTCAACCTCGGGCAACAGCGAGTCTCTGTTGTTTGGGGGAACTAAATTGAGCTCTGCGATATAGGAAAAGTATAGTTTTTATTAAATAATGCAGGTAGGTGTGTACTATATGTGTCATGGTGGGTTTAATACCCTACACCCTAACCCCTAATTGCTGTATACATTTATTGAATAAATAAATAAATCTATATATATATTAGTATATAGTTTTATATCGTATTTGCTTTCTTTGTTGATTTCTATATATGGTCCCAATCAATTTGTTGAGCTTTGCATTATTCCGATAAGTCTTCTTTTTAAGAATTAATCTCATTCTCTTCCTTTGACTCCCTCATATATTATTATAGTATATATATATATATATATATATATATATATATATATATATATATATATATATATATATATATATATATATATAATAGTTTTGCATAACTTTTATGTCCCCTTCCGAAGATTAAAATCAAAATATAATAATCAGCAACCTTATGTCTTAAAATATATTTCTACTTTTGATCAAAATCCAAATTTGAACTTGTCAGGCGTAATGTTATGTTTTGCGCGTGCTAATATTGTAGATAACATATATCGAGAGAGTGTATATATCGTCGAGTGTGTAGATTCTTCTGTTGATAGATAACGAGAGTCTGAGAGATATGATGTGTACAGTTCGTTTTACATATATAGAGGAGAGATACTTCATTTATGATAGTGGAAACGGGACAGACAGTTAATTTAAGATGGTAGACAAAGCACATTTATCTTTTCCTTTCGGTGGAATGACGACAGACAAAGACAACAGTTTACAAATATAGATGATTCTTTATTCATACCAGCTGGATAATGGTCAAGAATTAAAGCTTTTACGGCTACATGGTCTCCTCTACCCCCTTGCCTTTCAGAGGCATCAGCTCTCACTAAGCCGCTTTCCAACTCTCGTCTGTTAACTGACTATCTTTCTTCCAACTAACTTCGAACCCTGTCTCAATATATTAGGAATCTCCTTTCTTGATCACGTCAAAGCATGTCTCGCCACGTGGAATTCATTCAATTTTACCTATGTATGTCCAAACACGTTTTTGGCAAACAAAGAAATTCCTCCATTGCATTGTATCATTTAACCTATTTGTTAATCATTATTACTAAACTGCATTGTTCATAACTAACTCTAACTTAAATAATATTTAGTTATTTCCAAGAACAATGACAATCGTTCTGCATTCCTAGGATTTCTTACTGGGTTCGATTCTAACCTTTTCCAAATATCCTTTTCAACTTATCTAGTTTGTTCTTTTACTTACTGGGGTCTGTCCTTTTTTACATAACAGTAAGTCGACTTAAAGTGCTCACCTATAGATACGCAACATATTTATCAATTAATGTCTGATACCTATTGTTTACATCTCACAAAAATCAAAGGTATCTAAATTTTCTACGTAGAGCTTTCACCCTTTGTTTTTTTATCCATATTTCCATAAAACTAAAGTAAACTAAATATAGCCCATATTATTGTTTCTTACTTCCTTTTTGTGTTCCGAAAGTCATCTGTGAATTCTGCAAATACAAATATATAAGCATATATACATGTATCTAACACACACATACACACACACACACACACACACACAAACACACACATATGTGTATACATATAGATTATATTGAAAAGAAAGCAATATAGTGTTCGATCGTTAGAGTACGCGGGCTAAAATACAAATGATTTATTTAAAAACTATACATTACATATTCCAGAGATGTACCATGGTTTTATTGACTCGGGCAGATCATTACTGCTTAGGAAAGGTTGTTACAATCCATTTCAAATTATCAGTCACTCACGGACTAACAGGTGATGATTATTGCTTTTATCATCTTGTGATTTTTATTAATTGTCCTCTTTGGGGGAAGGATTGTTTATATGAATTATGGGCCTTAATTGCAATTTGGTATCATTTGAATACGAGGATCGTTCCAAAAGTAAAGCGCCATATATTTTTTTAAACTCAAAAAGTTGAAGAGCTACGAAGACAGAAGTGGTACTATTAAAACGAACGACCGTTTGCTTTACCAAATTTATTTTTCTGCATAGTCACCACCATTTTCAATGCATTTTCGCCAGGAATTCAATGATGCATCTCTGCTTCTGACACAAGTCTATGACAGGAGTTGCTTTCTAAGTCTCACACTGTCATTATCTGTAACAGAGAGATGAAACTTTCAGGCCATGAAACGTCAATACAAGAATAAAATACGCAATCACCTCTGATCTAATCGGGCGAAATTAAAAATAGGAGACATTACTTTTGCAACAACAGCTATATAACTTTATTACTGGTTACGGAGGTTGTATGTTTATCTGTTTTTTTTTTTTGGCGTATTAGTATTTAGGGATGATGGCGTGTAGTTTAAATTCGTGGAAGTGGGTGTGTATAATGTTATTATTATGTTATGTTTATTTTTGGCGAGGGTTCATGTTTGAGTATAAAGGTTTTATTATATTTTAATTCATTATTTAAGAGAGGGATTGATATCTAATGGAAGAAGGGTTATCCTTATCAGTAAAAATGCGGATCTAAGAGGCATTAAATCAAACGGATGTGTCATTATATGCTTGTTATCTCCATAAATATATGCGTTGGTTTCTGTATGAAATCATCTTTGGTCATTGTATTTCATGTAATTCTGTCATTACATTTACGTGCATACCATAGGACCCGTGTGTATCAATAATCTTGGTCATACATACCTTTTTATCTTCTCTTCTTCTTCTCTTCTCTTCTCTATATAAATAAAATGAACTCATTTCCCCCCTTTCAGTTTGACCTTAATAGGATAAAAAACCAAAACATTTCATGCAAATGTAATATGCACAAACCCCAGCAGATTATCTGAGGTGTGCTATAGGCCTATTACCTCTACACTTGCTCGATACTCGTACATTCCTATATTTTTCTGGCGAGAGTTCACTGCAAAAATCGGTTAGAATCGACGGAAGTCGTAAAATATTTTCTCTCTATTTAATTCCTCCTTCCCCCGCTTCCCACTTACACTGCTGCTTGATCGTTCACGAGGAACTGCTACGAACGCACACCGATTTCGGCTTTAGTAGTTCCTTACACAAACTGAAATGCTTCCTGTTGGGGGAAACGCACCAAGCTTACTTTTACGCTGTTAAATTACCATTTCCTTCGATACAGTTTCACATTACGAAAAATAAATAAAAACGGATTCTTTCCATTTTTTTCTTTCTTTCCATAAACATACAATACATCATTTCCGGTTTATTTCCTTTCGTTTCGTTCCCCGTTTGTTTTTTATGTTTACATTTTTCCGATTTTTGGAGACGCCGCCATTGTTATTCCCCCCTCCCCCGTTTTTTTTACACAGTTAAATATTGCTTTTTCTCTCAAATTAAGTATCCAATCGTGATTATCGCATTTCAAAATGTAAAATATCTAATTTACACGTAATTCGATTACGACCAATTCATTTTAACGCAAATTACTCGATTACAAAATGTAAACAATGAAATTCTAAATGTACGGAGGTCAGGTGGGGGGGGATGCATCATATTAGTTAATCAAGGTCTGCTCCTCTTTGCAGTAAAAAAGAACAATTCCTACCATTTTCTCTTTTTTTATATACTTAAAGATAGAATATATCATTTGCATTCCATTCCGTTTCGTTTCCTTCCGTTTCGTTCCGTTCGATGTTCTTTTCCCCTGTTTCCATTTTACAGATTTCTTTCACTAGTTTAACATCGTTACTTTGCCTTTTTTCCCCAAAAGTTATATATTATTTTTCCGGTACAACTAGCAAGTTAATAATTCTTATTATAAGGCAATTTAATAATTCTTAATATGAGGAGGGTAGTATTATACTAATATGAATAAGAAAAAAAATCCTTCGCGACTGAGACAATTTTTACTTTTTGATCCTTGTCTCCACATTAAAAAAAAATGACCCTGGTGTATAACTCTGTCCCGTGGGGAGGCATGGTAAATACGAATAATAATAATAATAATAATAATAATAATAATAATAATAATAATAATAATAATAATAATAATAATAATAATAATAATAGTACTTGAGCACGAGAATCACAAACATTACAAATTCCTCTCTTCTAACAATAACAAATATATTCAAAATCAAATTAAAATTCCTCAGTGTTTATACGATCCCGAGCAACGCCGGGTTGCCCCGCTAGTACTATAGATAAATTATTGTTGTAATCGTCGTCGTCGTCATCGTCATTATCATAATGCTTTTTTTTCATTTTCTTTCTTTGAAGGTTGTAACGCTGGGTATGGGGCAGCTAAACCAGCTGGCAACATTCCCCTGTTTTTTATTGAAACCAACCGAGAGCTCTTTTTAGTATCCTTGCTGTTCTCTTACGTGCAATTGTCTGGATTTCTCTTGCACTTGGTTCCCCAGGAATATTAGTTAGGTAGGACTTAAGGTTCTTCTTCATAAGCCCTGTAGAACCTATAATAACTGGTATGATTGATATCTCCCTAAGATTCCAGTTTCTTTTCATATCATGCATGAGACCTTGTTGGCATGTGTTGTAAGGCTTTTAGAAATTGGCTTCCAACCTAACTAGATCTTTGGCCAGGTCCGTTTATTTATCCATTTTTCTTCCATATAAATCCGTATAACTTCTTGTGTTTTTCCTGCCATCTTTATCTCTGGTCAGGTCTTTATTTTATTTTATTTATTTATTTATTTTTTTACACAGTGATCACCACTTATTAAGGCCCGGAAGCCACTCAGGGATAAGGGTTATTGCAAGTACATTACGTTAGTGTGGAGATTTGACGAAGTGTTTACTTAAGGGGGCGGTTCATTAGAAATTTGTTAACGTTGGACTTGAACACATCCAAGTTGTAGTCCGGTGGGAAGCAGGCAGACGGAACAGAGTTCCACAGGCGTGCAGTTCTAAGAAAGAAGCTTTGTTCATGGAATCCGCGTTTTGATTTAGGCACAGATATAGAGTGGGGGAAATTTTTCACAGTGGATTCAGCTAGACGGGCGTTTTTCGTGAAAGATTGGCGGGGGGGGGGTACCAGAGATTGGAGTTCAGACGAGCACCTGCCATGGAAATAACGATAAAACAAGGATAGGCTTGCAACGCCTCTTCTGTGGGAGAGAGGTTGCAGGGTAGAGAAAAGGGCATCCCCCACTAAGCCACGAAGTCTATTTTGTACTCTGTCAAGGCAGGATAGGCTGTTTTTAGCAGCTCCTGCCCAGATATGGCAACAGTATTCCATCCTTGGATGTACTTGGCTTTTATATAGATAGAGAATTGCATCAGTAGTGAGATATCTTCTGGAGCGGTAGAAAGATCCCACCATCTTTCCAGCGACCTTGGCAACAGACTTGATGTACGTGTTCCATTTCTATCCATCTATCCTCCAAATCCATATTTATCACTTCTTGTGTTTTCCCTTGCTTTTACCCTGCCAAATCTATCTCTGGTAAGGTCTTTATTTATTCATCTTTCTCCTATATCCACCCTTATCACTTCTTGTTTTCTGTTGATCTTCCTTGCCAACTCTATCTATGACCATGTCTTTATGTTTCATACCTTTCTTTCTTCAATAGTTGTTTTATCTTCAATGCTGAGCTCCGTGAGAAAGTATGAAATGACCAACACCATAACCAATTAAGACCTCTATTCTTCTTTCTTTTGGAAAACCACAGAACAACACTTTACATTTTTAAAATATAAATTTATTTCTGTTGTCTTAAATGGTCCTCACAAAAATCTGCATTTCGTCTCTACATGCTTGTTCTTTAAAGCCTCGCTTCCTGGCTTGAAGCACGTCTATTTACTTCCGTGACCAAACTCAAACTCACTCCTCTCTTTAGCTTTCCCGACCGCTTGACTTCTTCCTCAGTTCCGTAACATCATCATTAAAAAGCACACGTTTCTCGACGTGCGACCTTTCCACGTATGCCTGCCCAATGTCATTGTGTTTATTTAACCTGGCTAATTTATGTAAACATCCTCAGCTAAAACCCATTGCTACACTTTATTCTATAAACAATGAATAACTCCCAATATAAACTATTTTAACAATATCACTGGATAGATAGATAAATAGATAGCTAGACAAATCGATAATAACTAAATTAACTTTTAACCACGTTATTGTCTAACATTTATTTATCGATCTTTCTCCTGTATACACCCTTATCTTTTTCTCCCATGTCCACCCATATCCACCTTTATGACTTCTTGCGTGTTCCTTTGCTTTTATTCTCCCAACTCTATCTCTAGCCAGGTCTTTATTTATCCATCTTCTCCTAAATCAATCCTTATCACTTCTTTCCAGGTTTACCTTTCTCTTCTCTGCCAACTCACCCTGCTACCTCAACTCTAACACATCTGCTAACTCATCCATTCGTTCAATGTGACCAAACCATCGAAGTTTCCCTTTATGCACTCATCTACCTATACTGTCCAAATTTAATCTTCCTCCGATGGTCATCATATTTAAGATTGCCTGTATGACTTACATTACAAATAAATAAATAAATAAATAATAATAGAAATAAAATATTCCTGAAATAAAAAGCATTCAAAATTATACATAATATATTACAAAAACCGGTTTCGCATAGCAAACTTAGAGGATGCTAATACTGTATTGTTTCGTGTGTCTGTGTTTCTCGACTTGATGATTACGCATAGATTTAGTTTTAATTAATAGAATATTTATTATAACAGAAAAAGAACAAGTGAAACCAATTAAAAAATCCAATTCTTTATAGTTGTAATTAATCTGATTAGCTGTAATTTGTAATTAACTGAACTAGACGTCCACCCGTTTCTATTAACTATCCACGGTATAAACAAGGTTAATGTAGTAAGGATGAAGTAATGAAACATATACTTTTTATTTGTTTTACATAAACATTAATATGTCGCTACACATTCATGAGCATGTTTTGGTCAGCCAGTTAGAATATGTGGCAACATATTAATGCTTACATAAAACAAACGAGTATTCGAGCTTAGGCATTTGGACTATGTCAAAACATCGTTAATTCACTATCCGCACAGCAGCAGCTGAATAGCGTAATGGTGAGAAGCATTGACTGTCGTTTGGACGATTGTGCTTCGATTCTAGTTTGAGGTAGTAGCCGCACTAATGAGTTGTGATACAGCGAAACTGTACTGTATAAGGATGACTATATATATATATATATATATATATATATATATATATATATATATATATATATATATATATATATATACATACTAGCATGGGTACCCGGCGTTGCCTGGGTTGACATGGAGTTCCGTTTGAAACACGCCTGCTATACTAATCATTTTCATCATGCGTAACATGGATACCCCCACAAGAATTTCAAAAATAAAAGAACGGATAAAAACATGCAAATGTAATCGCCCCCAAAAAGAAGTATCTGATACCCTCTCCACCATATATTTCGGCAGAAGGGATCACTATCCTAAGAAAGCTCACGATTTTGTGAACGTTAAAAAGATAACATTTATAAACATTAATGCGTGCATTTATTTTTTATTTTGGTAAATGTGTAGTTTAGCGGCGTAAATTATTTGCCAGACAAAATAAAAATGTAAAAACTATTTTTATATAAAACACATTGTTAGACACAAAGACTGAAATAAAACCAGAAAAAATTCATTTTTATTATTTTTTTATCACTTATATTTATTATTCGATGCCACTATATTGCTTTTAAAATTTCGCCTTTCTAAGGTTTGGTAGATTGGCCTTTTTAAGCTCTTTTATGAACTATGTTTTTGGCCGCCGTATTTTTTTTGTAACGAAAGAGCGTAAAAAGGCCAAATTCGGCCTTAAAAAAGCCAATCTGCCAAACCTAAAAAAGGCCAAATTTTAAACGTGTAAGGCGTGCACATTTAGTCTAATACAAAATGATAAAAAAACAAAACAAAAAAAAACATAAAAATGAATTTTTTTGTTTTGTTTTATTTAAGCCTAATAATGTTTTATATAAAATAAATAGTTTTTATAATTTTTTTGTCTGTCAAATAATTTACGCCGCCAAACTACACATTTACCATTATTTTTTGTAAGGGCACTTTTTAATGGCTTTTTTTTGTAGATAAAGGAAATTTTAGATTTGCTTTTTAGGGGGGGTCGATTTGCTTTTTATTTGTCGTTTTATGTTTCTAATGTAATCTCCCTCCAAAAAAAAAAAATCGAATTTGTCATATTTTGGGCTTTTGTTTATTAAATTGTTAGGTGAAAGTAGAGAATGGTCTCATAAAAAATAATTAAATTTATCCTTATTTTCAATGTTATTACACCTCCCCAGTTCCCTCCCTTAATCGCCAAACATGTCTCGTTGAACGCTTAATGGCCAAAAAGTTAAATTTATATAAAAAAGTGGTCCCCCACTCTAACATGTTATTTTTTTTTCAAAATTTCTAATTTTTTTGCACTTATTTGCACTTCTGCAAACTAATAAAATTTATAAATGCTGTTAAAATGTATTAGGCTGAAAAAAAGTAGATAGTAATCGATGAAATTAACGGAGAAAAAAAAGAAAAAAGTGTAAATTGTGGAATTTAGATCTTCATTTTTTAGGTATTAAATGACGCTGAATTACCTGGTAAAAATTTACCGATTTCTTTATTGCCGTAAGGAATAAAATAAAACAAACAAATGAAATCTTTTCAGATATTTTCGTAAGTGTTTTTTTTTAATATTTAAAAAAAAAGCAATAAAAGCCAAACATTTTTTCTAACATAATGATATTTGGTAAACGTTTGTTTTTTTATGGATAGTATCTAGGGCAAATATCTCTAAAAAAGATTAATAATTCCAAAAGAAATTAAATTAAATATATTATCAATATAATTTTTGTTTAAAATTTATTAAATAACAATTTTAAATAGAATACTTAAAATAATTCTCTCGCTAAAAACATTAACTAAAATACCGCTATTTAGTAAAATCAATTTTTCTTAATGTCATATGCAAATAAAGTGATCTCTTAATTGTATATAGTTTGCAAGAATAATACTATATATACAAATAAATGAGAGAGTAAAGTAAGACATGTTTTGTATATATTAATCCAATTGTGAACAAACAAACAAACAAACAAACAGGAATACAACTTTATATATATATATATAGATATATATATATTGTTGATTTTTTTTAACGATAAATACGGTTAAATAGCGGCTTCGCCTCGAAGCCCATTTTTATTTACTTATAAAGTCGCCCATAATTTATTTGGACGTATATAATATTTTTTAAATTCAGTTTTTAAATTATTTTTAAAGCAGTAATCTACGCATATGCACGTTTCAATAGTTCTCTCTCTAATATATATACATATATATATATATATATATATATATATATATATATATATTATTATTATACTGTTGGTAGAATTTTTTCAATAACTCATAATAACAACACAATATGTCATTCCAAAGAGTGCTCAATGCATGAAACAGAGCAATATATTGATTGTTGGAGAGCTATTGGCTACACATTAGCAAACGTGTTTCAATGACCCCCTAGCAGGGAAAATCACCTCATCAGGCCAAAAACCATCCACGAAACTTTCAATAAAAACCACTTTTGTATTATATAGAAAAATAGCGCTAAATTTATAGTTTAGTAATAGATGTATATATTTTATATCTCGATTTTAAAGGAAGAAAAACCTTAGTTAAATTTATTGATTACTCTGATATTTGAGTAATAGTTCTAAAAAATTGTATTAACAAAATAAACGAAAAACAATTATAATTATAATGGTTGGAGCAAACTTATAATAAATCTGCTTCAGAATTATACCTTGAAAAACCTAACATTATTTTGTGAATAGGTTATATTTGTTTTGATATAGGTTGTTAGTACCCCTCTTTCTTTTTAGAATGGTTCAACCATGTAAAGTTGACTTTAATATAAAGGGATGGTCTTTATTGAAAGTTTCGTGGATGGTTTTTGGCCTGATGAGGTGATTTTCCCTGCTAGGGGGTCATTGAAACACGTTTGCTAATGTGTAGCCAATAGCTCTCCAACAATCAATCAATATATATATATATATATATATATATATATATATATATATATGTGTGTGTGTGTGTGTGTGTGTACTGTGCTAAAACATAAATGCATAATACATTCACAGCTACTCCTAAGCTCAGAATATGCGGCAGTTTTTTTAAAAGCTAGATCTAAAAAGAAGATACAGAAGATTCAAAACTGCGACAATCGTTTTTTTTTTTTACTTTCATAAGAGATTAAATATGAAGAACGAAAACAAACTAAAGATACAATCGGCAAAGCAAGCATCCAAAGAATTTTTAGGTCTCTGCCTTATTAATGTCTTCAGAACATTTAAATTTGATTAAATATTAATTTCTTTTTAACTGTCATAATTTTTTAGAATCAAGTTCGAATGCGCAGTAAAATCCCCACCCGCAACCACAATGCACTAATTCAGTAATTTCGGTGTTTTTTTTTTTTTTTTTTTTTTGTAATTTGTTCGACGTCGTTTTGTCGCAGTTTTGAAACCGTTTTTAGTCACTCGCTGAATCTGTATTTGTGACTATCAATTCTATAACTCCCCCCTCTCTCTCTCTTTCTCTCTCTCTCTCTTTCTGAAATACAGTCTTAGCATCCTCTAAGTTTGCCATGTGAAACTGGTTTTTGTAATATATTATGTATAATTTTAAATGCTTTTTATTTCAGGAATATTTTATTTCTATTATTTATTTATTTATTTATTTATTTATTTGTAATGTAAGTCATACAGGCAATCTATAATCTTTCTATCACTCTCAATCTTCCTACTGCTCTTATATCTCTCGCATTCCTTCGCTAAATTATACCGTTTTTCTTTTAATCTTCAAAGGTTTTCTTTTCTTGCACTGTGTGTGTGTGTGTGTGGGGGGGAGATTACGTAGTTTTCTCCCACTGCAAAGACTTAGACACCAGGGTTGTAAAGTGGGATTGAAAAGTCAGCACTCATCCCTCCAGGAAGGGCACTCTGACCTTAAAAAAGTACCTGTGTAGCCCTACCTGCATTCCTCGATAAGAGCGCCTCAGGCGATAAGCAATAAACTAACCCCCTTCTTGCGGGAGTGGACCTCTTAGAACTGCCCAGGAACAGCATCACATCGCAATCAAGAGGAACCAGAATATTACAGGAATGATCTAATCTCTGCTGATTTTAGCCGGCGAAGATGCTGCGGGTTTTCCTTCCAAATTAGACCGACTTAGACTTACCAGAAACACGCACGCACGCACGCACGCACGCACGCACGCACGCACGCACACACACACACACACACACACACACACACACACACACACACACACACACATGGCCTCTATTTAGCTTTTGTTTTCATTGGGTCACCCTGTATATATATATATATATATATATATTTATCCATATCTATCTATCTATATATATTTATAAGCGACGACATGGGGAAACATGGCTTTACCGATGAAGGATGAATTAAAATAACGGTTTCGATTATCGATTATCAGTAATTATCAGTAATTATCAGTGGTATTTTGAGACAAAACTTAACTAAGATCACTCTCAGATTATACACTAAAGTTCTGTCAATTTTAAAGAAAACATATTCAACCGTTTCGGAGTCTATAAGAAACGAACTCACACACAGAACAAAAGTTGCATACAATTATGTATCTATCTATCTACAATTATGTAGATAGATAGATAGATAGATAGATAGATAGATAGATATGAGGTTATGAGGATATAACGCTAACTCAGGAATGTATAGTTGGCAATTGCGGAACTTTTGCTACAGAAATTCCACGGGCAGGCATAGTGGGTATCCATAGTCTATCAAGATTGAAGGAAGCTACCATGCATATGTGTATGTGAGTGTGTATTTCGCGCTCTTCTCCTTTCTAGTTATATCGGATACGATTATAAATTTTCTCACTTCTTTGTCACTTGAACGCCGTAACACGATCGAAACATCTATTTGTATTGTATTTATATGTGTGACGGATGCGCGTGTGTATGGATGGTTTTGCACCGGTGTTTATGGGCATGTATGCATCTATGTCCGTGCATGAATATGTAGGTATATACATGCATACAAACACACACAGCTACATATGTTTGTTTATAAATAAGCGGTTTGAGCACTATAAAAGTGGTGGACGAATGTTTGTTTAAAATAGACATTTGATAAGGTTATTTGTGGGCACCGCTTCCGTAAGTTGATCGGTAGAACAGCTCACTATCAACGCGATGGTTCTAGGTTCAATCCTCGGCTTACAAGAGGTGCTACTCTAGCGGCACTGATGAGTTGTGATACAATGAAACAGGACTTTATGTCGATGGCTGCATATCTTTATTCGATTGCCAAAATTTTAGAATAATTATAAAAAAGTGAACCATAGCGGAAAATCAATCGATTTTTTTTAATCGACTTATTTATTTTACTAAATTGTACATTTGTTACATGTAACTTCCCCCCAATTTTTTTTCTTTTCCTTACCCCGTTTTCCATCTTATTTTAGTCGATTGGATTTCCGCTATGGTTCACATTCTCTCTCTCTCTCTCTCTCTCTCTCTCTCTCTCTCTCTCTCTCTCTTTTATATATATATATATATATATATATATATATATATATATATATATATATATATATATATATATATAAACAATTTCGTTTTAGCATGATTATAATTTATGATGTTTTAAAATAGAGGGTTTATAAAATATCTCCATCGGTAAGATTAATAATTTTGCTTTACACGGACCCAATCTTTTAGCCATTAAAGAAAATTTTTTCATACAATATATTTGTTTCTTTGTCAAGTCGGTTTCTATTTAACCCATAGATGGGACTCTAACAGGTATTACCACTCCGCGTCAGAGTGGACCTGGGAGCAATGACAATTAAAGCGTGGCTCTACACCAAAGTGTGGCCTCATCATCGGATATAGATAAAGGTCATATCTAGGACCCACTCACTAGTCGTTCTTGCACAAGTCATCATCAGTGATTACTCACTTACAACAACCGGGTAACAACAAGTTTTCTCGGATTACCAGTATTCTTCACCTGTTTCGATAAATTTTGCAAAGGAATTTGCATTATCGAAACAGTCGTTTTCCATTGACTTCTCGCTGGCAATGGCCATTGATCTTCTTTGGAATTTGGGTGGCAATGTCCCTTCGCACCCATCTAGTTTGATTAGTGCTTTCACTCCTCGGTGTTTCCACCCTCCTTGATCCTTCGACTATTTGATGTGATGTCGGCACTACACTTGTTTCGGAGGGGGGGAAGTCAATTTCAGTTTTCTTGATTGCATTTGTGTTTTATTCCCACATCCTCTATGACTGATTAGTGTTTGTCACTCATGTAGATTAAATTATGTTTGATTATATATATATATATATATATATATATATATATATATATATATATATATATATATAACGGCCAACTAGCATGATGTGTGTTTGTGTGTATGTATACTTATATATATATATATATATATATATATATATATATATATATATATATATATATATATATATATATTTGCGCCGGTACAAGGAAATTACCAGGTTGGTGTCTGGAGGCGCGGTTATACCACTAAGAGAAGGAAACTCTTACATCAAACCTGAGGGCTGTTGTCTGCTTGTTCTGTGGCAATTGGTTTGCACCGAGTGAGTTAATCAACAGTTCCAAAAAGTGTGGATGGTCCTACACGAGCCTTCACCAATCAAGTCATTTGTGTGGGTTTCTTACAGCTTATCGTAATTTCATTATGAAAACCTCACACTGTCCTGCAAGAAGTCCACTGGCGATGGGGTGAAAGCGACGGGGACAGGTAAAGGATATTCCTGGAAGTCCTCAGCCGGATCTCTGCACAGTGGCGGCTGATGGTAGATGGCCGTTCTAGCACAAACCTGTGAGTAATTGTGCTGTTCGTGTCCTCCATCAGGGACAAAGCAGCCCTATTTAGGGATAGCACTGCTTTCCCTGTGGCGGGGAGGGGGCGATAAAAGGAGCCCTAAAAATTGCTTGCTCACCACTTAACTTGGCAGCCCGCTGCAGCTGTCTGGTTATCCAGTTGCGCAGTCAGAACAATAGAATACGACAAAAAACCTCAACAAAGAATCTCTCAATAGGGTGTTGGAATGTCCGTACCCTCTAGGATAATGATGCTGCACCCAAACGCAAGACAGCCCTTGTTTCTCTTGAGTTACAGAGGTATGATGTTGACATTGCTGTCTTATGTGAAACTTGCTTGACTGGCAATTCTCAACTTCGAGAGGAAAAGGGTGGATATGACTTCTTTTGGACAGGAAAGGCAGAAAATGAACCCCGTCAATCAGGCGTTGGTTTTGCCATTAAGTCCAAGATGGCAAAGTCCTTATCGTCTTTGCCCAAAGACATATCTGATCGTGTGGCAACTCTTTCCCTAGAGTTAGAAGGAAACACCAGGGTGACGCTAGTTAGTTGTTACGCCCCAACGTTAGCCAGTTCAGATCAAGAGAAGGATGACTTCTACGATATCCTCCGTGATGTCCTCTCCATAGTTTGACACCATGATAAACTCGTTCTTGCTGGCGATTTCAATGCTCGTGTTGGTAGTGACCATCTGTCGTGGGCCGGTGTACTTGGTAAGCATGGCATAGGCAAGGTAAATGCAAATGGTTTACGACTTTTTACAATCTGTAGGGAGTTTGACCTCTGTATTACCAATCCCATATTCCAACAACCTGTGCATCGGAAGACGACATGGATGCATCCTCGTTCCAAGGACTGGCATCTTATTGACTTCGTCATAACAAAGCGGAAGCACATGAGTGACTTCAAAATCACTCGCTCTTTCCACACTTCTTGCTATCTTTCGGATCACGCCCTTCTCAGAAGTAAACTGTCGTTGCATGTGCGAAGGCACAGAGTTACAAGATCAACAGTCCCCAAACGCATTGATGTGCGGCCTCTTAAATCCAGGGAAAAGAGAACTGAGCTCTCCAATAAGCTTGATGAAAACCTTGAGGGTGTTGATGTAACTGATGATGTTGAATCTTGTTGGAAAGCATTGCGAGAAGCAACTCAAGCTGTAGCAGTAGAAGTCCTTGGAATACCGAAAAGAAAACACCAGGATTAGTTTGACGAAAGTGACGATGAAGTTAAAGCACTGATTAACCAAATGCACTCATCTCACAAATATTGGATTGAGGACAAAAACTCAACAGTGAAGCACACGGCCTATAAAAAGTGTAAAGGTGAGGTACAACAAGCTCTCGGAGCTATGAAAGAAAAATGGTGGTACAATAAGGCAATTGCACTACAGGGAGCTGTTGACAGCAAGAACACGAAAGCCTTCTATGACGGTCTGAAAGAGGTATTTGGTCCTCAGAAAAGTGGTGCTTCCCCATTAAGCACAGCCGATGGAGAGGCATTGCTGACTGATAAATCAGATATTCTCAATCGTTGGAAGGAGCACTTTGAAACTGTCTTAAACACCTCATCTGTCATTGACAGCGATGTCGTGTCCTCTATTCCTCAGAATCCAGATATTCCAGAATTGTCATTGGAACCTGCTTATCAGGAGGTATGGGAATCCATCAAACAAATTGCTTCTGGCAAGTTCCCATCACCAAAGGATCCAATTCCGCCTGAAGTGTACAAGCATGGTGGGCATGTGCTGGTAAAAAAGCTTCATGCTCTCTTTGTAAAGATATGGAAAGCAGGCCGAGTTCCACAGGACTACAAAGATGCTTGCATCAAACACCTCTACAAAAATAAGGGAGTCAAGAATGTCTGTGACAACCATCGGGGGATATCTCTGCTTTCAATTGCAGGAAAGATTCTGGCTAGGCTCATTCTAAACCGAATCATAAATCATCTCGTTGATAAGGTGTATCCAGAGTCCCAGTGTGGGTTTCGGTCGGGTCGCGGCACCATTGACATAATATTTTCCTTACGTCATGTGGCAGAAAAGGTCCGTGAGAAAAATCAAGAATCGTATATGGTGTATGTTGACCTGACGAAAGTCTTCGACACTGAATCGCGATGCTCTTTGGCAAGTTTTAAGAGGGCTTCGTATTCCAGAAAACATGCTGAACATGATCATTTCCTTTCACGAAGGGATGAAGGCCAATGTTGTCTCAGATGGTATGATGTCTGATCCATTTGATGTTACGAATGGGACCAAACAGGGATGTGTAATGGCGCCAATCCTCTTTGCGCTCTTCTTTTCACTAATGCTGAAACATGCATTTGATGATTTGGACACTGGTGTCAAGTTTCAATTTCGGTCATGCGGTGGCTTATTTAACCATCAACGGTTTAAGGCCAAGACTCTTCTTTGCACCGAAATTATTCGCGACTTGCTCTTCGCTGACGATGCCGCACTGGTAGCCACGTCCTTTGAGGAAGCCCAGGTTCTTCTTGATCGATTTTCAGCCGCATGCAAGGCCTTTGGCCTGACAATTAGCATAAGGAAGACTGAGGTAGTGCATCAGCCACACCGTACCCCAAAACAAGTTGAAGGCGTAAAGCAAAATCCACCAGAGTATAGATTTCCTGCGCGCAAGCTGAAAGTCAACGGTCATGATATCAATTATGTCAAGTCCTTTCCTTACCTTGGTAGCAAGGTGAACCAGGGCGGATCTCTTGATGATGAAATTGTCAACAGGATTGCTAAGGCCACTTCTGCCTTTGGAAATCTTCGCCATCGCTTGTGGAACGAAATGGGTATTCGACTAGACACAAAAATCCTTGTCTACCGTGCTGTTGTTCTTTCCATTCTTCTTTATGGATCTGAGTCATGGACCCCATACAGACATCACATTAATCAGCTGGACGTTTTCCACAAAAGCTGTCTACGCTCCATATGTGGTCTTAGCTTCCGCGACAAGGTATCAAATGCCGAATTATTCACAAAATGCAAAATATCTGGCATTGAATCATTCCTTATTCAATCGCAATTGCAGTGGGCTGGTCATGTATTGAGGATGCCCGATGACAGAATTCCAAAAATTGCGATGTACAGTCAATTTGAGGGTGGTAAAAGAATTGTCGGACGTCCTTGGCTTAGGTACAAGGACAAGTTGAAGAGTGACTTGTCTGCAGTGAACATACCATACAGGAGTCTTGAAGATGAGATGAATGACCGAAAAGGATGGAGATCAAGGTGTTTTGAAGGTCTCCAGAGGTTTCAATCTGAAAGCTTAAGGCAACTGAAAGAAAACAGCGTAAGAGCAAAACGACTATCAGCCGCATCAATATCTGCAGCGTTAAACCCACATTCATGTTCTATTTGTGGCCTTGTTTGCAAGTCCCTTGCTGGACTAAAACGTCATCAGAGGCAAAAGCATAAATGAGTTTTAGAAATATGGGTTGTCCGAACCTCATACGTCGAAATCGACGGGAGAGTCCATCATATATATATATATAGTCTTCCACATTCATTCGCTGTTTCACAGTGGCTAGACAGGTAACTATCTTAAGCCAGGACTGAAACCCGACCGTCTCTACGACAGTACAGGTTCATAACCACTACGCTAACGGCGGCTGTTGAGTGAGTCGTGAGTTTAACGATGTTTTGACATCGTCCAATGTATATGGGGTCAAATTTGAATATATATATATATATATATATATATATATATATATATATATATAGTCATTGTATGTACATTATATATATATATATATATATATATATATATATATATATATATATATATATAACTACTTCATTTATTCACATAAATTTAATATACGAAAGTATAGATTTATGCGTAAACTTAAAGTATTTACTTCAAAAATGCTCAATACGTAGGTAGAGCTAGTTAGTAATTTATAAAATATATATGGCGATTAAGCTACACTGAATATTCTGCGTTTCATCCAACTATAGGATTCGTCAGGCTTATGCGCGAATTCTGTGGTTGCTTCTTGTTTTTATATATGTTGAGGATTTCTAGTTGGCCAATCAGCTTTCTAGTATCCACCGCGTCCCTTCCTATCAGCCAATGGGCATGCATTTTATCAAACAAAGGATCTGTTTTAGAACTAGGTTAGTGGTTTTAGGTAGACGTTCTCCTTTTTTATTTTTTTTATACATATAAATATACCTATGTGTACACACATACATGCACATATATATACATATATATATATATATATATATATACATATATGTGTGTGATCGTTTATGTATATTTATGTTTATTTAATTTATTTATTTGTTTGTTTTCTATTGTTATTGTTAGTTTTAAAGCTATTTTGTATCGCTATCCTAGAGTAAGTTTTATTTTGTGAACACAGTTGTTTGCTATTTCCCGCCTACAGTTTAATAGATTTTGAGGTTCTTTAAAGTACAGGATAGAAAATTTTTCATGGAGGCATAATTTACATGGGTCGTCAAAATGTCTGCATGTGGTAGCTTGTCTCATTATTTTCCATTCGACTACCAGCGAATGTCCGCTTTCTTTGAGTTCCCAGTATTTATTCGCTAGTGTTGTTTTTATACGGTGTTTTTTATTTTTTAATGTGTTTTGTGGTCATAGTATCGGGTTTTGAAATCTAAGGAAGTCATGCCTATGTAATATTTCTTGTTATTCGGGTTTTCTTTCGCAAATATTGTTAAAATAAACATAAATATACATAAACGATCACACACATATATGTATATATATATATATATATATATATATATATATATATATATATATATGTGCATGTATGTGTGTACACATAGGTATATTTATATGTATAAAAAAAAGGAGAACGTCTACCTAAAACCACTAACCTAGTTCTAAAATAGATCCTTTGTTTGATAAAATGCATGCCCATTGGCTGATAGGAAGGGGCGCGGTGGATACTAGAAAGCTGATTGGCCAACTAGAAATCCTCAACATATATAAAAACAAGAAGCAACCACAGAATTCGCGCATAAGCCTGACGAATCCTATAGTTGGATGAAACGCAGAATATTCAGTGTAGCTTAATCGCCATATACATTTTATAAATTACTATATATATATATATATATATATATATATATATATATATATAATGTACATACAATGACCATATATATATATATATATATATATATATATATATATATATATATATATATATATACTAACAGTCCAGCCCGGCTTTGCTCGGGCCCCATGTACTGTTCATAACTTGCCCTACGCGTGAATACACTTTATGTAAGATTTCGTATGTTTAGATAAAAATTTGTCGGAGTAATTTCGTAGAGACCGCAGAGGTCAATTTTTAAAAAACTTTGATCCCAATTTTGACCCCTTAACCTTTGTTTTTGTGGGGCTCAAATCAAAATTAAAAAGTTTGATCTATGTCGAAGTAACGTCTATTTAAAATTTCAAGTGTTTAGCCTCAAAATTGGCGGAGGAGTTTTGTAGAGTTTTCAAAGGTCAAATCGTTGAACTTTGACCCATTGATAGCCAGATTTCTGGCCGAAAACCGATTAAAAAGATTTTCCCAAATCTTAATACAACTTATGTAAAATCTCGAGTGTCTAGACCGAAAATTGACAGAGTTTTTTGGTAGGGAAATGTAGACAGACACACACGGAGACATTTTCATTTTTATATATATATACTAGCAGTTCAGCCCGGCTTTGCTCGGGTCCTATGTACTGTTCATAACTTGCCCTACGTGTGAATAAACTTTCTGTAAGATTTCAAATGTTTAGACCAAAATTTGTCACAGTAATTTCGTAGAGACTGCATAGGTGAATTTCTTTTAATTTTAACCCCAATTTTGACCCCTTGACATTTATTATTTTGGTCTCAAATCAAAATACAAAGTTTTGCCCATGTCCACGTTACCTACATCTAAAATTTCAAATCTTTAGACCCAAAATTGGCAGAGGAATTTTGTAGAATCTGCAACGGTCAACTCTTTCAACTTTGACCTTTTCGCACCCAAATTTTCCCCCTAAAACTGATCCAAATGCTTGCCGCATGTCTGAATACCCGTTATGTATAAATTTCAAATGTTTAGACCCAAAATTGGCTGTATAGTTTTCTAGACACCGCAAAGGTAAAAATTTTTGAACTTTGACCCCTTAGCAGCTAAAATTTTCGATCCAAACCGATTTAAAAGCTTGCCATATCTCTGAATACACTTTATGTAAAATTTCAAATGTTTAGACCAGAAATTAGCCGAGTAATTTGGTAGAGACCGCAGAGGTAAATTCTTTTAAACTTTGACCCCAATTTTGACCCCTTAACATTTATTTTTGGGCTCAGATCAAATTAAAAGTTTGATCTATGTCCAAGTGAACTGCATTTAAAATTTCACAGACTCAAAATTGGCGAATGAGTGTGGTAGAGTTTTCAAAGGTCAAATCGTTGAACTTTGACCCCTTGACAGACAAATTTCTGGCCAAAAACCACTTAAAATTTTTTCACAAATCTCATTACTCCTTATGTCAAATATCGAGTCTCTAGATCGAAAATTGACAGAGTTATTTGGTAGGGAAATGTACATAGACAGACAGACAGAAAGACATTTTAAATTTTTATATATATATATATATATATATATATATATATATATATATATATATATATATATATATATCGTAAAGCGTTATAACTATTAAATTTAACGCGGTTAATAAGTGGCCTTCGTAACAGATGAGCAAGATATATTTCTATTAATATAAAAAAATTTACATGGTGTCGACACTGGACATAAAGTTGTTTATATATATATATATATATATATATATATATATATATATATATATAGAGAGAGAGAGAGAGAGAGAGAGAGAGAGAGAGAAATTTAAAAAAGGGGGTAGGAGAGGGAGATAGAGTGTGTATCATTTAAATAATCAAAACAGTTTAACTTTTTATACTAGTCAGATTCAGACATTTAATTACGAGATTTGTGTTTAGATGGATTGTCTCCCTTTGGCATCAATAACGACTTGATAACATCGTTAACAAAAATTTGCAAGTAATTCATGTAATAATTTATCACACATCTGCATATTACAGATGAATTTCCCACATTCAATTGCTCCCTGTCCAATCTGAATTTTATGTAATAGTCTTGAACTTTGAATTGGAAAGATATGAAGAGATATGAATTTTTAGTATTATTGTCATATTGTAAAATGAAATTTGAGTCTGGAAGTAATTGTTTTCCTGATTGTTTTAGATGATGGATGAGATGTTTTTTTTTTTTAAATATCTTTCTTTTATTCCAATTCCCTTGATTCTATATCATTTCATGACGCGCTTTTCAAACAGACCTAAAAACGTAATTTTTATGCCAGGATATGTCATTATTTATTACTATTATTATTGTTTGTTTTTTGTTTTTAATTCTTTGAGATGAAGCTTTACAATTTGTGCATTCATTCTTTTTGTATTCATTCTTTTTCATAGTTATTATTTCACCACGTTTCGGCCAACCCATCCTCTGGCCTTCTTCAGGTGATTAACTACGACGCGATAGGAATGTTGAGTCTTGTAACTTATCTCCAGCAATTACTGCTTTCCATAGTTGTTGTCTCAGATAGAGAAAGGAGGGAGATTGAAAGCATGAAAGTTACAGAATGGAAGAGCGATTGTTTACAGACAGTTTTTAGATGGGACAAGTCATTGGTACCGTCGGTTTCAAACCCGATAATTAGGACCGTTTTAAATACCCATATCACGCTCTCTTCAGCCAATACTCATCTCTAAGGAGACGATGAAGAGAGCTTGATATGGGTATCTAAAATGTCCCTATTTATCGGGTTTGTAAACCGGCGGTATCAATGACTTGTCCCATCTAAAAATTTTCTGTAAAAAAAATGTAAATACGCCTTTATTTTCGGATTTTCCTTATAATTAAGGACTCTGCTGGATTTCTTTTTCAAAAAAAAAAAAAAAATAATAATTATATATATATATATACATATAAGAGTGTGTGTGTGTGTGTGTGTGAGAGAGAGAGAGAGAGAGAGAGAAAGAGAGAGAGAGAGACACACACACAGACAGAAAGACAGAAGGCGAGAAAGACAGACAGAAAGGAAGAAAGACAGATATACAGATAGACAGAAAGGGAGAAAGAAAGACAGGACAGAGAAAGAGGGCGAGGAGAGAGAGAGAGAGAGAGAGAGAGAGAGATACACACAGACAGAAAGACAGAAGGCGAGAAAGACAGACAGAAACGAAGAAAGACAGACATACAGACAGACAGAAAGGGAGAAAGAAAGACAGGGCAGAGAAAGAGGGCGAGGAGAGAGAGAGAGAAAGAGAGAGAGAGAGAGAGAGAGAGAGAGAGAGAGAGAGAGAGAGAGAGAGAGAGAGAGAATGTGTGTGTGTGTTAAAGATGCAGTCACTTTTATTTCTATTATTATTTTATTGTTAGTCAACAGTCTTTTATCAAAAGTGATAATTCATTCGTTTTTTTTTTTGATTTTACATGGAATGAAGTTATTTCTTATTATCAATAATTTTTCGCTGAAGAGAAAAGGTAACTTTTTTTAAATTTCAGAATAAACAAATTTCTTTAGTAAAATTATTGATATTATTTTTATTATTGGTTCTTTTAGTGTTATTGATAAAATCTCCCGTTTGTAGCGCTCCGGTTTTTCCATTATTTATTTTTATGGGTCGCAAATGCATTTTATTGAATATCTTTATCGTTAGATTTGTGGTTATAAAAGTATAATTTTAGATACAAGAATGAAATGAGAGAAAATACGATAAATGAAAATAAAAAGAACAAAAATAAAACAAAAACAAAACAACAAGCAAAACAAAAAAAACAAACAAAACAAGAACAAAAAAAAAAGAATTTGGAGAAATAAAAAGCTGGAAAAGGAAATGCGTAAAGAAAAAAAAAAACTAAAATTAGAAAACAAAATAAAAGAAAAAACAAAGTGAATGAATACAAACATATTCGAAGGAAATAAATTAAAAAAGCAGGAAAAAGAACATGACCATGGCATAGATTGACAACAAGAAGACATGCGACACAATCTTCTAAACATCAATAACTGAGTGCTTAAAAATGTACAAAATATCTGCCACAATTACCAAACGTACCAATAAACCAATGGAAACATGGAGACTAGAACTTACAGATGAATGACAACACCAGGAAGAGATAAGAATACAGAGAGTCATTTTCCAGGAAGACTCTATCAACCCTACTGTATATCATAGCCATGCCGCCACTCATTAACACGTTCAGGAGATACAATGTCGGACATAGATTTATTACAGACACGAATGAAAAAGTGAAGCATGCATGGCCCCCCGTGAGTGCACAGTGAACCAGGCATAAAAAATGACTAAGTTCAGCATTTGACCCCCCCCATATTTAGACCCCAAAGTCCCCAGGGGACGTAAAATCCTAGTGAAAATGAACAAACGGTGCAGTTTTATGCCTTAACATATGTAAATTTGAGTTCTGTACCATGCAAAAAAAAAAAAATGACTAAGTCCATCATTTGCCCCCTCACACCCCATTTTGCCCCAAAAGTCTCCAAGGCCTTACCATATTTAAATTTGAGTTCAGCACCATGCAAAACTGCTAAATAGACATACACAAAAAATTTTGGACAAATATGGTAAAATAGTCCTAAAAATGGAGTGTTCTTATTAGCCCCAAAAGAGCCCCTGGGGCACACCCAAGCGTTATTGCAAAGTATAGACAAACAAAATTATATAGAAATCAGTTATTTACAACTTTTCAGAAAGTTCTATAAAAATCCAAGAAAGGTACCCCTAGGGAGGGGAGGCAACCGTTTTCCCGGAAAATCCGTTCTGTTACTTTTTTACTCATATCATGTTTAATGTTTGTACAAAATTTCAAAAAATTCCAAATCGTAGTTACTGAGAAAAGTGCAGACAGACGAACGGACGAACGGACGAACAAACGGACAAGGGTGAATGTAGAAATCCACCCTTCTTTTATCGGAGGACCAAAAAGTAAACTACTTCACGTAAATGGATGATCTTAAACCATTAGCTATGAATAAAAAAAAAAAAGGAACGAGAACCATTAATAAGCACAGCCAGGGCATAGTATAGAATGTATTCGATTATGGCTTCGGCTGTTTATCCAGCTTCTACGACTGGAAGATGAGACACAAGGTCAAGAAAGTGGGATTTGAAAAGCCAGCACCCTAAAGCAAAAAAAAAAAAATAAGAATGCCTGAACGGTCCCGTCGGCATACCCCGGTAGGTGATTAGCAATGAACCACTCTTTCTTAAAAGGTGAGAAAGCAACGTCTGGGGGAGGTTGGACCCCTTAGAACTGTACAGGACCAAGACCAGTCATCAGGGAACAATCATCTCAAAAATGGTCTAGATTCTAGGGTTCTGTTTCGTCATCCTTTCTGCGAGGCGTGACGCGTTTGTTTAGAAAAGCCTTAGAGGAGAAAACTCCTAGGAGTGTACAGGACCATGCGCTTCAACAATGGTGGAAAATGTACACTACTAGAGATTAAGAAGGGAAAATTTTAATCAGTGGAAATCATAGAACTAATTTAAAGGTAATAAAGACAATTGATGAACGCGATAATTATAAATAGCTTGGCATTCTGACATACAGAGATGCCTTGACAGAGTACAAAATAGACTTCGTGGCTTAGTGGGGGATGCCCTTTTCTCTACCCTGCAACCTCTCTCCCACAGAAGAGACGTTGCGAGCCTATCCTTGTTTTATCGTTATTTCCATGGCAGATGCTCGTCTGAACTCCAATCTCTGCCCCCCTCGCCAATCTTTCACGAAAAACACCCGTCTAGCTGAATCTACTGTGAAAAATTTCCCCCACTCTATATCTGTGCCTAAATCAAAACGTGGATTCCATGAACAAAGCTTCTTTCTTAGAACTGCACGCCTGTGGAACTCTGTTCCGTCTGCCTGCTTCCTACCTGACTACAACTTGGATGTGTTCAAGTCCAACGTTAACAAATTTCTAATGAACCGCCCCCTTAAGTAAACACTTCATCAAATCTCCACACTAACGTAATGTACGGGCAATAACCCTTATCCCTGAGTGGCTTCCGGGCCTTGATAAGTGGGACCACTGTGTAAAAAAAAAGGAGAAGAGCAAGGACGCTTCCTGTTCATTACTTAGTACAGCGAGGTGTAGCGGAGGGCGCCAGTCTTACTCGAGTACTTTCTGATACGCTCGAATCAATCTTCAGGTCTGATTATCAGTAAAGATGTTCGGATATTTATAAACTGAAACATAAGAAAGTGCACGAGTAAAGTACTTGGTTAAAAAGCGATTAGAGTGGTTACAACATATTAGGAAACTAAAAAAGAACAAAACTAAAGGAGGTAGAAAGAAATTGTCTATAATTTTTCATGGAATATGCTTAAATATACATGTTAATATATATAAAATACACAAATTTATACATGTACACTTTATAACAAATGAGAACATAAAATATTGGGTAAACAACTAAGTCCCATCTGTTTTAAAATTCAATAAATAAAAAAATTATTTAATCAATAATGTATTCGTCCTTTCAGTCCCTTGTCGGTAGCAATAAATAAATCAATAAATAAATCAATAAATAAATAATCAGAAAAATAGTATCGAACATGCTCAATTTTAATTATCTTAAAATAAAGAGAAATTAACTTTAGAGAAATAAATTCGAAATAAAATATTTGAAAAAAAATAAAATAAAAATAAATATAGTAAAATACATAAATGGATTCTAATATTTGAAAACATGAGATAAATAACATAATAAAAAAATGGCGGGAACATATTTGCCAGTGAATTATATAATTAACGCCGAATACATTTAACATGGAGGGAGAAAAGAAAAAGAGTGTATGTGTGTATTTGAAGGGAGATAGATAGATAGATAGATAGATAGATAGATAGATGTGATGAGAGAAGGAGCGAGAGAGAAAGTGTCTGTGTGTGAAAGAAAGAAAGAGAGAGAGAGAGAGAGAGGGAGAGAGGGAGAGAGAGAGAGAAAGAAAGAGGGGGGGGGTCTACTATTATATAAGCATGTCTCTTTCCTTTCAAGATGTTTTGTAAAACTGTGTGAGAGATCTAATATGTACTTTTTATTTTATTTTTATCTTTTAAATGTTTCCTTCCGGCTTCGTCAAGTGTTTTCGAAAAATTAACTCTAAATAAGTGAATGTAGAACGACATGTCTCTCCATCACATTATTCACCTCCACAGAGATCTGTGGCATACCAGAAGATAAACCTGGCGTTCTCCTCATCTCAATGTTTTCCTCCGTCTTTAAAGAATTTATTTTAAAAATGCTTTACATTAATAAAATGTCTAGAAACGATATATATATATATATATATATATATATATATATATATGCGCGAATTCTGTGGTTGTTTATCGTTATAAAAAAACGATAAACAACCACAGAATTCGCGCGTAAGCCTGAAGAATCCTAGAGTGGATGAAACGCCGAATATTCAGTGTAGCTTAATCGCCATATATATGTTATAAATTACTAACTAGCTCTACTTACGTATTGAACACTTTTGAAGTAAATACTTAAAGTTTACGCACAAATTTATACTTTCATATATTAATTTTATGTGAGTAAATGAAGTAGTTATATATATATATATATATATATATATATATATATATATATATAATATAAAGCTGAACGTCTGTGTGTGTGTCTGGTCACGAATAGGCTCCTATATAGTTGACTATAAGAGAAAACTGATCACATATAATGATAGAAGATGCATCGAGACACAGGAATGGGTATGTTTGATCTGGCATAATGACGATTCATTAAAATTGTGGGGTCTGCGTACGCGTCTGGTCCACAAAGTATGGAAATAAAAATTTAAAAATTAAAGAAAAACGTTTACAAGTGTTTTTGATATAGATTTACATAATTATACTTCGATAAGTAGGTTTTAACTTAAATAGGGATGATATAATAAAATTGTGGGGTCTGCGTTCGCACCTGCCCTCCACAGAATGGAAATAGGCACAAACTTTAATAAAGACTTTTCATATCTATCTGCGTAAGTATACTTTGATAATTATGTTTCAGTTTGAAGAAATATGGTATAATAAAATTATGGAGTGTTCGTCCGCGCCTGACCTCCATAGAATGGAAATATGTCTCAAAGTTTAACAAGGTTTTTTTAATATAGATCTACAGAATATTGTGATAAGTGTTTCAGTGTGAACAGGTATGGTATAATAAATTATGGGGTTTATCTATTTTATTTTTACTTTCATCATATTTTGCTTTGGTTTTGATACCCCCAAATTCGAAGCTATCTCTTTACAACCCTTCCTTTTCATAACCTATCATACTTTCATAAATCAGAGTCCATTTTCTGTACGCTGTTTTTGAACACAGTCAACGATGGGTACTTTTGCTAGTGCATATATATATATATATATATATATATATATATATATATATATATATATATATATATATATATATATTTCCCAAAAGTTTTTCAGAAATGCAATTTATTTTGAAGGTTATCTATCTATCTATCTATCTATCTATCTATCTATCTATCCATCTATCTATAGATCTACAATTATATAAATGCAACTTTATCTGTGTGCGTGCGCGCGCTCGCGTGTGTGTGTGTGTGAGTTCGTTTCTTATAGACTCCGAGACGGATGAACGGATTTTCTTTAAAATTTACAGAACTTTGTTTATAAATCTGTGAGTGATCTTAGTTACGTTTTCTCTCAGAATATCCCCGATAATTACCGATAACCCAAACCGTTATTTTGATTTATCTATCATTGGTTAAGCCATTTTTTCCAACAATGATTTTTTTCCAACAATGATAGAACAACGGGCCGTGAAAATTCTACTGTTGATAGCGTGTTTTTTTTTTTTTTATGACGTGGTCTGTAGGTTCAAACTTCGCACGTAAATTTCTTTTTTATTTTATTTACTGCAAAGACTTTATTAGACTTGAAAATGAACGTTTTCTTTTTTTTTTTTTTTGCATGACGTGGTCTGTAGGTTCAAACCCCGTACATAAATTTCTTAATGTTTCTTGTTCATTAACTGGAAAGAAGTTTATATAAAATATAGGGATGGGACGATTCCACTATTTTTTTTTCGATTCCGATACAATTACCGATTCCGTATTACAATACCGATTTCGATACAATTACCAATTTCGATTCTTTATAGATCTCTAGATATTTAACTGTAAAGTTGTTATTTTTCACGATTACTGTAAAAACGCATGTTAAAGGTGCAGATCTTTTCTTAAACGCAAGGATATATTTGTGAGGGATGATCTCTCGATTTTAGTTTAAAATTATTATATATTCCTCATTTTAGTAATACTACCAGCGGGAGAGTATTTTTTCTTTTAGAAAATCAAATAAAAAAGGCCAATTAAAAGAATCGTTTTGGGCATCGGAAAATAGGCACAAATTTTTCCGATATCGATACCGACAGAGTTCAAAATAGACTTCGTAACCTAGTGGGATATGCTCTTTTCTCTTCCCTGTAATCCCTTTCCCACAGAAGAGACGTTGCGAGGCTGACTCTGCTTTATCGTTATTTTCTATGGCAAGTGCTCGTCTCTTTGCCAAACTTTTACAAAAACACTCGTCTAGATGTAACCACTGTCAACAATTCCCCCGCTCTTTATCTGTGCCTAAACCTTAACATAGACTCCACGAACAAAGTTTCTTACTTAGAACTTCACGCCTGTGGAACTCTTCTATGTTTTCTTGCTTTCCAACTGACTACAATATGGTCGTCTTCAAGTCCAACGTAAACAAGTTCTTGATGCGCCATCCCCTTAAGTAATCCAATTCCCACTACCAACGATTACTATGTCCTATCGACTACCGTACACTCATTAACTCTTATCCTCGAGTGGCCTTGATAATTGGTGACCCCTTTGTAAAAAAAACAAAAAAACAAAAAAAACAAAACAAAAACAAAATAACTAGGAATCTTCATGCAAGCCATCATCAACGAATTCTCTTTGAAAACAATTCATAGTGTTCCCTGGAGTATGAGTGACAAAAAGTCTTCCTAGATTTTCAGTAGTCACCACTTCTTTCAATAACTTTTGCAAATTAGTTTGTGTTATTGCAATAGCCGTTTGACATTGATTTCTCGTTGGTAGCGACTACTGGTCTTCACTGAAATTTGGTTGGCAATATGCCTTTACTAGGTGCTAGTCTTCTTCGCACTCGTCCAGTGGAGGTCTGGTTAGTGCTTTCTCTCCTAGGTCTTTCCATAAATTTCTTCTTACAATGTTCTCTATTTTCTCTTCCCGTTTTCTTTCTTCTATGTATGTATGTAAATCATTAGAATTCTCTTTTCCTTATTGCATCTGCAACAAACAAACAAACAAACAAACAAACAAAAACAAAACAAAAACAAAACAAAACAAAACAAAAAACGTTACACAATGTATACGGTGTATGATTGCGTTTTTATTAGTTTTTATTTTGTTAAATTATCTTTTTATCTGTTCCTTTTTTCTAAATGAATTTTATTTTATTTTCATGAATTATTTCCTTTTTTTCAAATCGACTGTCCACACTGTTTTCTTGGCAGTCTTGCAGTTAAGCCCGGCAAACTCGAAAGTACGTTCGACAACTCTAGAAGGGTTACATCAGTATTTACACCGTCCTATCATGTGTTATTTTGTTAAGACAATTATATTGAACGCATTGGAAGTAAGCACTTGATTAAATAAAGTAAACGAACAAAATATACATTTTTTTTATATATTTATTAAACAGAAAAATATATATTTATTAAACAGAAAGATGAAACAATTTTTAGAAAGTGTATTATTGTCTTAACAGAATTTTTTTTTAAAAAAAATTGACGCTTTATCGTGTTTAAAGCGTAAAACTTGAAAAAAAATATTTAAAAAAATATAAAAAATATTTGAAAACTTTAATAATTCCTAATATCGTGATAAAACTTTAATAATTTGTAATATCGTGATAAAACTTTAATAATTCGTAATATCGTGATAAAACTTTAATAATTCGTAATATCGTGATAAAACTTAAATAATTCGTAATATCGTGATAAAACTTTAATAATTCATAATATCGTGATAAAACATTAATAATTCGTAATATCGTGATAAAACATTAATAATTTGTAATATCGTGATAAAACTTTAATAATTCGTAATATCGTGATAAAATATTAATAATTACTAATATCGTGATAAAACATTAATAATTCGTAATATCGTGAAAAAACTTTAATAATTCGTAATATCGTGATAAAACATTAATAATTCGTAATATCGTGATAAAACTTTAATAATTCGTAATATCGTGATAAAACTTTAATAATTCGTAATATCGTGATAAAACATTAATAATTCGTAATATCGTGATAAAACATTAATAATTCGTAATATCGTGATAAAACTTTAATAATTCGTAATATCGTGATAAAACTTTAATAATTCGTAATATCGTGATAAAACATTAATAATTCGTAATATCGTGATAAAACTTTAATAATTCGTAATATCGTGATAAAACTTTAATAATTCGTAATATCGTGATAAAACTTTAATAATTCGTAATATCGCGATAAAACTTAAATAATTCGTAATATCGTGATAAAACTTTAATAATTCGTAAATTCATGATAAAATCTTAATAATTCGTAATATCGTGATAAAACTTTAATAATTCGTAATATCGTGATAAAACTTTAATAATTCGTAAATTCGTGATAAAATCTTAATAATTCGTAATATCGTGATAAAACTTTAATAATTCGTAATATCGTGATAAAACTTTAATAATTCGTAATATCGTGATAAAACTTTAATAATTCGTAATATCGTGATAAAACTTTAATAATTCGTAATATCGTGATAAAACTTTAATAATTCGTAATATCGTGATAAAACTTTAATAATTCGTAAATTCGTGATAAAATCTTAATAATTCGTAATATCGTGATAAAACTTTAATAATTCGTAATATCGTGATAAAACTTAAATAATTCGTAATATCGTGATAAAACTTTAATAATTCGTAAATTCATGATAAAATCTTAATAATTCGTAATATCGTGATAAAACTTTAATAATTCGTAATATTGTCATAAAACCTAAGTAATTCGTAATATCGTGATAAAACATTAATAATTTGTAATATTGTGATAAAACTTTAATAATTCGTAATATCGTGATAAAACTTTAATAATTCGTAATATCGTAATAAAACCTTAATAATTCGTAATATCGTGATAAAACATTAATAATTTGTAATATCGTGATAAAACCTCAATAATTCGTAATATCGTGATAAAACTTTAATAATTCATAATATCGTGATAAAACATTAATAATTCGTAATATCGTGATAAAACTTTAATAATTCGTAATATCGTGATAAAACCTTAATAATTCGTAATATCGTGATAAAACATTAATAATTCGTAATATTGTGATAAAATTTTAATAATTCGTAAATTCGTGATAAAATCTTAATAATTCGTAATATCGTGATAAAACTTTAATAATTCGTAATATCGTGATAAAACATTAATAATTCGTAATATTGTGATAAAACCTTAATAATTCGTAATATCGTGATAAAACTTTAATAATTCGTAATATCGTGATAAAACTTTAATAATTCGTAATATCGTGATAAAACTTTAATAATTCGTAATATCGTGATAAAACTTTAAAAATTCGTAATATCGTGATAAAACTTTAATAATTCTTAATATTGTGATAAAACCTTAATAATTCGTAATATCGTGATAAAACATTAATAATTCGTAATATCGTGATAAAACTTTAATAATTCGTAATATCGTGATAAAACTTTAATAATTCGTAATATCGTGATAAAACATTAATAATTCGTAATATCGTGATAAAATTTTAATAATTCGTAATATCGTGATAAAACTTTAAAAATTCGTAATATCGTGATAAAACTTTAATAATTCGTAATATTGTCATAAAACCTTAGTAATTCGTAATATCGTGATAAAACATTAATAATTTGTAATATCGTGATAAAACTTTAATAATTCGTAATATCGTGATAAAACTTTAATAATTCGTAATATCGTAATAAAACCTTAATAATTCGTAATATCGTGATAAAACATTAATAATTTGTAATATCGTGATAAAACTTTAATAATTCGTAATATCGTGATAAAACTTTAATAATTCGTAATATCGTGATAAAATTTTAATAATTCGTAATATTGTGATAAAACTTTAATAATTCGTAATATCGTGATAAAACCTTAATAATTCGTAATATCGTGATAAAACATTAATAATTCGTAACATTGTGATAAAATTTTAATAATTCGTAAATTCGTGATAAAATCTTAATAATTCGTAATATCGTGATAAAACTTTAATAATTCGTAATATTGTGATAAAACCTTAATAATTCGTAATATCGTGATAAAACTTTAATAATTCGTAATATCGTGATAAAACTTTAATAATTCATAATATCGTGATAAAATTTTAATAATTCGTAATATCGTGATAAAACTTTAAAAATTCGTAATATCGTGATAAAACATTAATAATTCGTAATATTGTGATAAAACCTTAATAATTCGTAATATCGTGATAAAACATTAATAATTCGTAATATCGTGATAAAACTTTAATAATTCGTAATATCGTGATAAAACTTTAATAATTCGTAATATCGTGATAAAACATTAATAATTCGTAATATTGTGATAAAAATTTAATAATTCGTAATATCGTGATAAAACTTTAATAATACATAATATCGTGATTTGACGGTTTTACCCTCAAATTAAATAAAAAAAATTATTAAAATATTTTTTTTAAAAACCGTGAAACATTGCTGTGCGTAATAAAAGAAAATAGAAATATTTAAATAATTTTAAAAATATTTTTTATTAAATATTAATTAGATATTTTTTATTTTATGTTTTCAAACTTTAATAATTCGTAATTTCGTGGTTTTACGGTGTAAATACTGATGTGAACCTTCTTGCCGGGCTTAACCGCAAGACTGCCGTTTTCTTTCCTATTTCCCCCAAACTGATTGATAGCATCTTGCCCATTGTCCAATGAATTCCGGTCGCATCACCTAATCAGCTAATGTTATATAGTATCTCGTTTATTCGGCGGTTAATATAAAGATGCCCGGATAGTCTTAAGATGCTCGTCTACTTTCCATGGCGAGAATATGTGACACAAGGTCAGGAAAATGGGATTTGGGAATTCAGCATCCTAGAGGAAGAGCATTTTGGTCTGAAAAAAAAAGTATAGGTAGCTCTGTCGGCATTCACCGGTATGAGCGCCCCAGGCGATTAGCAATAAACTACTTTCCCCCAAATACGAGAATACAATGTCTGGTGGGTAGACCTTCCTGAACGGCACAGGACCCAAATCAGCCAACAGGGAACAAGTTATCTCAACAATATTCTAGATTCTAGCGGATTTAAGGGTCTAGGGTTTTCCTGATACATCATTCTTGCTAGTGGCGACTCTTAATGGCTTTTCGTGAACTTTAAAAACTGTTTTCAATTAGCTGGACCGTTAGTATTGGCTAATAAAGTTTACATCAGAACGTTTGCATCTGAAATGCATAGTTTTGTTTTAGTTTTTAAGTGCGCACTTCGGATAAAAAGGCAGAGAAAGAGGAACTACTAGCATATTTTAGTGCTACATTATAATACGTCTTATTTACTCCTGACTTCTTCTCGAAACCCGGATCAAATCATTTCAGTCCGCCATTCAATCACATAATTCTCCCGTTTCCGTTTAGGTTTGCATACGCGTTCCCATGCATGTCACATTAGAAATGTCGTACTTGATGACAGGGCAATTCCGGTCTGTTGTCTTGGAGAGGTCAAGAGCATTTAAAATATAAAATATATAGATCTGGATTGACAAAAACAAATGTCTTCCATAAATAAATATATTTAGACTGACCTTCACCCCCCCCCCACACACACACACGTGCATAAATAATTCTAGAAGATTACTTAGCGTTGCTCCGTATTTACCAAAACGTTAACTTCTTTAAAAAATGAAGTAAACACAAAAAACAAAACAAAAAAAAAACGAAAAAAGAAAACGAAAGAAACTGAAATATGTACACACGCATATTATGTTTTTTTTCTAAACAGTTCACTTTTTGTAAGTAAAAAAAAAAAAATACACCAGCTGAGATTGAAACCAAAAACTCCAAACAGTGAGTCAAGTACGAGAACCATTAGGCTAGCTTTATATGAACTTTAAAAACTGTTGAAAAAAATTCGATGACACCCAAGTACCAACTTTTCAATGTCAACTCCTTAGGAGCCCTTTTTCCGGATGAAAATAAATTAAAAAAGTTATCCACATGTCTGAATAAACTACATACCAAATTTCAAGGCTGTAGATCAAACATTCATTGAGTATATAGGTTGAGAAGTATCCTCTAGCACACACATTATCAGTTTTATATATGTAGATAGTATATGTGTATGTTATTCTGTATTTACTGACTCGTATTTTCGTGATATTGTTTCGGCATATCCCGGAAACCTCCGTAAACCGCCGGAATATGACGAGCGCTGATCAAATTTTAAAATGTTAGAAATAAAGAACAGCATTTAACGTAGAGTAATTATAATGAAGAAAAATGTAAATACCCAAAATAAAAATATCACATCAACCTATCATATCATGAATATGTTTTCTAACTAAAAAACATCTTTTTTTTTGTAATTTTTTTTATATAAAAATAGATTGCGATTTTTTTTTGACTGAAGATATTTTTTCTGATGTTTCTTAAAAAAATAAATGTTTCAGAAGAAACCAGAAATAATGGATCAATCAAAATAATTTATTGAAAAAGTTGAGAATAACTGTGGCATGAAATGTGACTCAATTATTTTTTTACAAGGGAATAGCCACTTATCAAGGCCCAGAGGCCACTCGAGAATAAGGGGTAAAGAGTGTACGATGGTCAAAAGGCCAATATCATAGTAATCGTTAGAAGTGTAAATTTGATAAATTGGATTACTTACGGTGAACAGCTCACCAAGAACTTGTTTACATTGGACTTGAAGACGACCATATTGTAGTAAGTTGAAAAGCAGGAAAACGGAAGGGAGTTCCACATGTCTGAAATACCAAGATAGAAGCTTTGTTCACGTAATTTACGTTTGGGTTTAGGCACAGATAAAGAGTGGGGGAAATAATTGATAGTGTTTTAAGCCAAACGAGTGTTTCTCGCGAATGTTTGGCGAGGGGGGACCATAGAAAAGGACAATTCAGGTCTGTTGTCTTGGACGACGAGCACTTATATAAATAATACAGAGGTAGGATCGCAACGTCTCTTCTGTGAGAAAGAGGTTGCAGGGAAGAGAAAATGGCATTCCCCACTAGGCTACGAAGTATATTCTGAGCTCTACCAAGACAGGATAAGGTCTTCCTAGCAGCTTCTGCCCAGATATGACAGCATTACTCCATCCTTTGACGTACCTTGCTCTCATATAGGTATAGAATTGCATCGGCAGGTAGATATCTATTGGATCGGTAGAAGGATCTCATAATTTTTCTATCGACCTTAGCAACAGATTTGATGTACGTATTTCATTTTAGATCAGGAGTAAAAGTCAAGCCCAGAAGCCTGTCAAAACATTTGTGAAGCATTTGTAGTAATGTGTGGCAAGTTCGGGACATTAGTTTAAATGACATTCATTTTTAATATACATTGTTTATTGTGTATTAGTTTTGTAATTATCAGAAATACGGTTTTGAAGTTATTAACAATTTTTAAATAGACTTTTTGAAGATCCATAATGTTCAGGTATTTATACATTAATAGACCCGCATTTCCGTGACGTTGCCTTGGCATAACCCGGCAGCTGACGTGAACCTCCAAATATGCTAAGCGCTGATCAAATTTAAAACGCTAGAAAAAAAAGAACCATGATTATCGTAACCCAGATATAAAAGACTTCTTTTCTTTTTTGGTCCGTTCAGATCTCTTATATCCGGGTTACACTATATCCGGCGTTCTTATATTCGGGTTACACTGTACATTAACACAGACTTTAATTTGGGGGCCAGAGAAAATCTCTCTTATATCCGTTTTTCTTATACCAGGGTCTTTTATATACAGGTTTGTAATTACAATGAAGAAAAATGGAAATACAAAAAATATAACATGAAATTACAATAAGTTTCATGAATAAATACTTTTTCTAACTGAAAACTATTTTATAAGAAAAGTTTTTTGTAAGAAAAGTTCTTTTTTTTGAAAGAAAAGTTTTTGAAAACATTTTTTTTTTTTTGGTGAAGAAGGACTTTTTATAACATTTTTCTTTATGAAAGGGGAGTTTTTTTCTGTTTGTTTCCTACTCCTTTTTTTGTTAAAGTTAGAGAATAGGTATTTACTAAGGAATATTTTCGGTCGACTAAAGGGAAACCGCCAACAGCAAGGAGGGATATCCTCCCAACATGATCCGTAGTAATCTTTGGCGAAGGGTCTACGAAATTAAAACTACGATTCCCGTAAGATGTTGGAACACTTCTGATCCTAAGTTGCTTTAGGCTTTCAAACAGTCGGATACGACTGCGGTTCCCGGCAGAATGTACTTCTTTATTACGGAACGAGTTAGGGTTTCGGCGTTGCGGTTTGGTACTGTCACTCCCTTTTCGCTGGGGTCATATCCTCTGAAACCCAGAGCACTTGAGAAACCACCTAACTTTGTGTTTCGCCCGATTAAATAGGGAATTCGACTACAAAATATTATCTAAGTTTGCTAGTTTCATAGTGACGTCTACGGCATTTTTAATGATCTGCATTTTTTTTTTAGCTATTAAAACTAATATCTTTTCAAATTAATTAACTGTCGTCTGCTGAGATGTTTTAGCAGTTAAACGCATAGTGCGTTTGTAATCTCGTATGGCCAATCGATTTTTCATTGGCTGAGTGGTTTTGTCATATTTCGGCGATACTACTGGGATATATAAAAGTAACATTCACGGAAAAACGGGTCAGTAAATACAGACGTACCTAATATTTTGGATGCACATGATACATTCGTGGATTAATTCAATTTAATTTTATGCAACTTGGAAACAGATGGGAGTGGAAACTTAAAATAAAGATACCTTCGGTTTTTGTGGTTTTTAATAAAAAAACATTATCGGTAATTATGGGTATTTCACCAATATTGTATTATATGAATTACGAGGTGCCTTCAAAAGTTTCCCAAACATTTTCAGATCGGCACTTCTCTTGATTGTACACACACGAAACTCTAGTCCCATTCGAACCCTGAAGACCTTTTCCTTAGAAAACCGCCCATGGTTTTTGGACGTAAACAAATATTATTTATTTATTTATTATTGTATTTTACTTATAAAACATTAATCTCTTATAAGTAAAATTAAATAATATATAATATTATAAGTAAAATTAAATAATATGTAATATATATTATATCGAAAAATATTTCATATATATATATATATATATATAAATATATTGAAAAATATCTCATATATGAGATATTTTTCAATATAATATTATATAAAACACCGTATGCCTGCATTGTTCCAAATGACGACATTGATGACGTCATATGTATGTATATATTGATATGCTATGACATTATACGACGTTATAGAAGGTGACGTCATATATGATCTCATAGAGATAACGTCATGTATGACGGGCAAAAATGAGAGATTCTCCGGGCAACGCCGGGCAGCCTGCTAGTCTACCTACCTACATATATATATATATATATATATATATATATATATATATATATATATATATATATATATATATATATATATATATATAGAGAGAGAGAGAGAGAGAGAGAGAGAGAGAGAGAGAGAGGGGAGGAGGGAGAGAGAAAGAGAGATGTTCTACACATCTGAGGAAAATAAATAGACCGACCTATTTTCTTGAGCGAAAGCCAGGTCCATTCGGACGTCAGTTTATGGCCGCGTTTCAGTTAACAAGATGCAGGCGTTACCGCCGTTTGTTTGATCAAACTCGTGGTGATAAAATGATAAAAAAAAAAGGAAAAACGTGTGGGATGATATTGATATGAATTGGAGAGAGAGAGAGAGAGAGAGAGAGAGAGAGAGAGAGAGAGAGAGGGGGGAGGGGAGGGGAGGGGAGAGAGAGAAGATGAAAGAAATGCAATGCCAGAGGGTCTTTTCTTTGATGGAGAGAATCAGCTCAATGGTGAAAGAAACAATCTCCAAAATATAATCAAGTAAGCCGCAAAGAATTTAGATTGTAATTAAATAATTTACACGTAACCTATGGCGTTAAGAAGGCTGCTATCGAATGTGATATAATTGCACAAACACACACACTCACACACACACACACACACGCGCACACACACAAAGTTTTCTTCAACAGTGTCCAATAGATAATTAGAATGTAGTAGTATAATAATATATTTAGAGCAAAAATATAAATATATTTACAGAGGCGCACGTGTTTCATTATCAAAGGAAATACCCAGGGTCAATACCTTCCGTGTAGCTCACTATAAGTATAGCTTATACTGCTTATATATATATATATATATCATGATTTATTATAATAATTAAATACCCAGAGACACTAGTGTTTCATCCTTTCGGGAATCTTCAATGCAGGGTGTCACGAGTAACACCAGTCGATAGATTCGAACCCGGCAACACAAGTCATCTCTGGCTTGATTAGCTAAGACCGTATCCATTAGGCTACCGTTAACCGTGTGAAATAACGTTGAAATTAAGCATTTTATTTTTAAATGTTTTTTTTTAAAAGTCAGTCAGAGTGATCTAATCATTATATGATGATAATATGGATAGCCACTGTCTGTGGAGTTATAACTAAGGCAATCAACTAGCGTCTCTGCAATGTTCACGACTTCCGCTCATGTGAACACTCTAAGATGGTTATTGCTACTCGCCCGAATTCGGCGTTCAATAGTTCTTGATTCTCTCCATTCCTGTGGCAATTGTTTGGTAGCCCTGGGGTAGAGACTCGGCAAATGAAGCAAAAGGTAACTTCGTGGCTGGGTTCGAATCTCACTGATGATTGCTTGAGCATGAAAACTAGTGTTTGTAGGAATAAATAAATATTTATTATTTAGTTATAATTATATATGTAAATTAAAAATATATCTTAATGATAAATCTAAGATGGCGGAGGTAACAAAAATGTAAAAAGAAGAAAAAAAAAAAAGATGTAAAAGCGAACAGCGCCCAACCACATCCGGTGGATGTTGGAAATGAATAGGTAACACAAGAATCTGATTGGTTAGTAATTAGATCATAGTTAGATATAAAACAACCGTTAAATATGAATTCATGTAATTAGTTTGATGACGAAAAAAGCTAGAAACGTTTGTTTAATTTACTTGCTATAAGTATATTGCCATTCTATCTATCTATCTATCTGCACACACGCATATATATTTAGAACATTACAATTGTTTTAGATAATTCTAATACGGTTAGATTAATTAAACTTTTACTATGAAAAGAACATTTTATAATACATAAAAAGAAGTGTCTAACACGACTTCTTTTTATGTATTATAAAATTTGGACTCACTAAATATCGTTTTTTTTGTGGGATACGTTTTTAAATTAAAAACATCTTGCTTCAGTGAATACCTAAGTATTATGTTCTTTTCAATTGTAATGTTCTAAATATATGCGTGTGTGCAGATAGATAGATAGAATAACAATATACTTATAGCAAGTAAACTAAACAAACGTTTCTAGCTTTTTCGTCATCAGACTAATTACATGAATTCATATTTAACGGTTGTTTTTATACCAATGAGGTTCGTAGGAAACAGCGTGGAAACGAGTTAGCATATAAAAGAATAATGACAATATTAGAAGAAATTTTTAATAATTTTCAATTATGTTAAGTTTATTTGCCAACATAATGTGTCTTATAAGATGGTAGGTATTAATCTCCCTAATTTTCGAGAGTTATATCTCTTCCTCAGCGGGAAAATAAAAAGAAACATGTACAACTGTCTGGAGAAGCTTTCCTTTGTGTATTTATTGATATAGCCTTTAAACGCAATTCACTTCACACTACGCACAATGTTTCAAGAAAACTACAAAACACTTTTCTTTATAATACGGTTTTTTTTAAAATTCAAAACAATAACAATAATAAGCACGTTGCTGATGATTTAGGTTTCGAGGGTAGCGTTCGCACGTACACATGATTTCGAGGTCATCGGGTCAGCGAATATAGTCTAAAATATCATTTTAATAGAAACGGGGGTGACATCACATGGTTCCTAGAGTAGGAGTGAGATGAGTAGGTAGTTGTTTGAATGTTTTAAAGGTAAATACTATGGGTGGAGATGTTTGAACATCAACTATAACTGAGAGGGCACAACAGTCCGAAAGATCCGTGACTGGAATGTACCCCTACAGAGAAGGCAATGATGCCTGCCCAATAAAATGTCCTTTCTTCGGACTCCTTTTCTTTTTCTGTTGTCGTGTTCAGCTTTAATTCCAGCGAAAATTCACTTATGGAGCCGATCGTGGAATGACTGCATCAGTCACGAAGCATTTCTGTAGTTAAACGTAACGAACAAAAATCATGTTTTTGAATGTCCGCGTATTTTATTTGTTTGTAACTTGTCTGACTTTCAGGGGAGATAATGCAACAAATTCAGGTAATCATAAACTTAACCTGAACTATTATGACCCCCTCCCCCTAAAAAACCAAACAAACTGTAAAATCAACCGAATTGGTCATGATCTGGGATTTCTTTAGTGCTCAAAATGCAGGAAAACTGGGAATAATACAAGGGAGGGTGAATGGAACATATTATAGGGTATATTGAGATTAAATTTATATCAGAGTGCATATTCACTAGACTTGAAACCAGATTGAACCTTTCAACAAGACAACGACCCGCAACATATCGCAAAGCTTACAAAATCATGATTAAGTTAAAAAATAAAATCACTAAATCAGTCTCCATATTTAAACCAGACTGAGCTTTATGGAGAAAGCTAGAATGAAAATTCAAAGGCCTAAAGGAATTTTTTTTAGTGAAATAGTAGACAAAAATGAAAGAAATTCGTGTATATGTGTGGGGGATACTCTAAACGCTGGTATGTTGAATTTCATGATCAAGCTATTGGGAACTACAGATACACAAACGCACTAAAAACATTACAATATCCGACTTATTTCATTTCTACTGCGAAGAAAAGAGCCACAAAAATATATTCTAACATAAGCAACCAGAAAAATGACACAACAGACACATCCCTACTAACTAGATATCTCTGATAACAACCCATACAAATAATGCAATTTGCAACACCCTCAACAGACTTGGTATACACACAATACAAACAACTTCATTTACGATAAACCAAACATTAAAAACCTCTAAGCACTCCTCCGAAACCTCCGCATCCAATGCCGGCATATACTTTATCCCTTGTAATAAGTACCACCAGACATATATAGGAGAAACACAACGTAAATTAGAAATAAGAGTTAATGAACATAAAAGAGACACACAGAACGGAAACCACTTAGACGCACTTTTCTCCACCTGTGCTGAACATGGCCACTCGTTCAGCTTTGCACATGCAAAAGTCATCAAATTCGTTCCAGATAGAGCTAAACGAAGACTTCTAGAATCAGCATTCATTTTTAATACTAGCACCATCACGCAGAGGAAAAAGAAGTCTACAATTTAAATCCTATTATAGGAATTATAATAATAAAATACTAAAACATGAATGTAGATCTTGAGTAGCTATTCTATATATCCTTAAACGTTTCTCCTTATATAATTTTAACAAAATTAATAAGGTATTAACTAACTAACAAATAAATATAAATACATTAAACAAAAAAAAAACAAAAAAAAAAACAAAACAAACAAACAAACAAAAAAAAACCCTTAAGCTTAACCATATTACTTTTCATGCTCGAATTTTTCTATTGTAATCGACGATTTTTCCAGGCTTCCAATAAATTCCCTTGTTCTTTGTTTAATTTCAGTCTTATTTTTTCCCCTCATAAACACATTTGTAAAAACAACGTCTGCCTTCAATAAAATTCCCCAACCATCCCCCTTTCATACTTTCATTAGTGAATTAGTAGCAGCAGTAGTTGCTGAAGCAACGTGATTGCTATGGGAACCAGCCATAAAAAACGTCGTTCACCTCCTTATATGTTTTTACGATTTTGAACACCAGAAAATTCATCTTAACTTTTGTTTCACTGAACGAAAATTGAAATTTTTTTTTCACAATATAGCTGAGAACGTTATCTATAAACCGTTATAACTGTTTGAAATTTGGTTGAAAAATGAGTGGGCGGTGAAGTTTAAAGCAGTTCTAATTGACTAAAACTGCCACTTAAGCATATATCACTTACGTGTTTGAATGATATATATATATATATATACATACATATACATGCATATATATATATATATATATATATATTTTTACAAAGGCATCACCACATTATCAAGGCCCAGAGGCCACTCAAGGATAAGGGTTAAAGAGTGTACAGTAGAAATTGGTCAATATAGTAATCATTAGTAATGAAAATTTGGTAAATTTGATAACTTATATGGAACGGCTCATCAAGAACTTATTTACTTTAGACTTGAACACAACCATATTGTAGTCAGCCGGAAAGCAGGAAAACGGAAGACAATTCCACAGGCGTGCAGTTCTAAGAAAGAAGCTTTGTTCATGGAATCTATGTTTAGGTTTAGGCACAGATAAAGAGTGGGGGAAATTATTGATAGTGTTTACAGCTAGACGAGTATTTCTTGTGAAAGTTTGGCGAGGGGGGACCATAGATTGAAGCTCAGTTGAACACTTTCCATGAAAATAACGATACATCAGAGACAAACTCGCAACATCTCTTCTGTGAGATAGAGGTTGCAAGGAGGAGAAAAGGACATCTCCTACGAGGCTACGAACTCTATTTTGAACTTTATCAAGGCAGGACAAGTCCTTTCTAGCAGCTCCTGCCCAGATGTGGCAACAGTATTCCATCCTTGGACGTACCTGGCTCTTATATAGATAGAGAATAGCATCAGCAGTGAGATATCTACCGGATCGATAGAAAGATCCCACCATTTTTCCAGCGGCCTTGGCAACAGATTTGATATACGTGTTCCATTTCAGATCAGGAGTAATGGTCAAGCCCAGAAGCTTGTCAAAACTTGAGGCCTCCTGAAGACGAGAGCCATTCATTTCAATTGATGACAGATGTGGATTAGAATGTTGATGATGTAAAGAGAGAAGCTTGGTTTTAGATGCATTAAAAGTAACCAGCCACTCCTTTCCCCATTGTACTACGTGCTCAAGATCAGAGGAGAGAGAATTGGAGAGAACTTGGTCGTTTACTGTCTTAGATGTGGTACCATAAATGGTAGTGTCGTCAGCATAAATGTCTACAAATGATGTAAGGATATGATTTGGAAGATCATTAATGTAGATCAGGAAAAGAGTTGGGCCCAGGATGGATCCCTGAGGGACACCGGCATTAATACTGTGAGCTTATATATATATATATATACTAGCAAAAGTACCCGTCGTTGACTGGGTTCAAAAACAGCCTACAGAAAATGGACTCTGATTTATGAAAGTATGATAGGTTATGAAAAGGAAGGGTTGTAAAGAGATAGCTTCGAATTTGGGGGTATCAAAACCAAAGTAAAATATGATGAAAGTAAAAATAAAATAGATAAACCCCATAATTTATTATACCATACCTGTTCACACTGAAACACTTATCACCATATCCTGTGGATCTATATTAAACAATGCCGATAGCCATTATTCGCGTGCTCTCGTGTAATGAATGAATGCGTGAATGTAGGATTGACATGAAATTCTTAAAGATAAGCTAAAATGACCGAAAAAATGGGCTGAAATGACTTAAATAAATAAAAAGTAAATGCCTTAGAATGACTTTAATGAACTTAAGGATGAATTGAATGCTTAAAAAAATGACTGGAATCATTCAAAAACAACTTGAATGATCTGGAGAATGACTTCAATGGCTTTGAGACTGACTGGTTGTAAAGTGGGTGATCATTTTACATTAAATTAATACAGAAAAGTGATCCCCCACTTTATATCACAATAAGCACAGCATGTAGTAAGAACAGATAGTACACTTTGATCTTTGCGAAAAGGCAAAAAAAGGGTATTTATTTGCTCTCCCAAATTAGGCACAAGGCCCATTTTTAATGTGAGGAGTGAAGGGGAAATGGGGACCAACTCCCCTTCACCCCATAATTTTATTATACCATATTTCTTCAAGCTGAAACATAATTATCAAAGTATACTTACGCAGATAGATATGAAAAGTCTTTATTAAAGTTTGTGCCCATTTCCATTCTATGGAGGCCAGGCGCGAACGCAGACCTCACAATTTTATTATACCATCCCTATTTAAATTAAAACATACTTATCAAAGTATTCTTATGTACATCTATATCAAAAACACTTGTAAACGTTTTTTTTTAATTTTTAAATTGTTTATTTCCATACTTTGTGGACCGGGCGCGTACGTAGACCCCACATTTTTAATGAATCATCATTATGCCAGATCAAACATACCCATTCCTGTGTCTTGATACATCTTCTATCATTATATGTGATCAGCTTTCTATAATAGTCAACCATATAGGAGCCTATTCGTGACCACACACATACACAGACGTTCAGCTTTATATTATATATATATATATATATATATATATATATATATATATATATATATATATATATATATATAATTACGAATTCGTACTATTTTGGCATAATTAGAAAAATACACGGTTCGTAATAATTATAAAAAAAGAATAATAATAAAGAAGAAACGATCCTTTGAAGTTCGATATAGAAAATAGACATAAGAGAAAAGGCAAGGCTTTTCCAGACCTGTGAATTGTGAAGTAGATAGACGAAAACACAGTAAAAAGGAAAACGGAAAAGCAAACACGAATGTTAAAATTTAGAAACCAATATATTTACAAACTAAGAGGAAAAGAAATAAAAATTAGACAGAGCAAAACAACTTATGGCAACGGAAAATTTACTTTTTCCCCGATTTTATATCCAGATAGAAAATCTATCAGTATTTAAATATGCTAAGAGAAGATGCCCCCAAAAAGAAACAAAACAAACAAAACAATTCGGCGGCATATATGAGAAGGGAGAGAGAAAGAAAGGATAAACTCACAGTTCCTTTCTTTTCATGTATGTAGGGGATTTAACTAGTCTTTCCGCTGGACAAAAATGTTTTTTTTTATTTCTTCTTTCGCACCCTCCGCGTGTCTCACTTGGAGACACCGCGAAAATTTCACCATTTTTTCCTCGGCCTGCTGTCGGCCCAACTCCTGTCGTCCCCAACTCCTGTCCTCTGGCAACTCCTGTCGTATAGAAACTTCTGTCGTCACCAAAACCTGTCGTCTAGCAACTTCTGTCGTCTCCAACTTCTGTCGTCTGTCCACATCTGTCGTCTGTCAACTTCTGTCATCTAGTAACTTCTATCGTCTCCAACATCTATTGTCTGGCAACTTCTGTCGTCTGGCAACTTCTATCGTCTAGTAACTTCTATCGTCTCCAACATCTATTGTCTGGCAACTTCTGTCGTCTCAAATCAAATTCTGTAATCTCAAACTTCTGTCGTCTTCAACTTCTTTCGTATGGCAACTTCTGTCATCTCTTACTTCTGTCGTATAGCAGCTTCTTTCATCTCCAACTTCTGTCGACTGCCAACTTCTGTCCTCTCTTCTGTCATCTCCAACTTCTGCCGCCTGTCAACTTCTGTAATCTCTTATTTTTTCCGTCTAGCAACTTCTGTCAACTCCACCTTCTGCCGTCTGCCAATTTCTGTCCTCTCTTCTGTTGTCTAGCAACTTCTGTCATCTGCAACTTCTGCCGGCTGTCAACTTCTGTCCTCTTTTACTTCTGTTGTCTTGCAACTTCTGTCATCTCCAACTTCTGTCGTCTCCAACTGCTTTCTCCCAAATGTCTGTAGCAGCCCCCCTCCTCCTTCTTTTCGTTTTCTTCTACTCTTCTTTTTCTCGGAGCATATCTTTACGCAAGCGTGTTGCCTAATCTATTAGCGATGTTTTCACGTCTTTCTTCATCGATTTTATACCCCTCTTCTTGTTTAAACGCATGTTCAGCCTCTTTTTCACTAGAGATTATCTCATTCTTCTCTCTCTCCTTACATTTTTTCACGTCGACGACAAGTTGAAACAGAATAATAAGGTATAATTTCCCTCAATTTAAAATTAATTTTTTTCTTTTTTTTTCTCTTTTAAATACATAATCCAATTTAAGGAATTATGTTACAACACACACACACACACACACACACACACACACACACACACATATATATATAATAAAAAAATACTTCAGAAGATATCTCACTAATGATGCAATTCTCTATCTATATAAAAGCCAGGTACGTCCAAAGATGGAGTACTGCTGCCACATCTGGGAAGGAGCTGCTAAAAACAGCCTATCCTGCCTTGACAGAGTACAAAATAAACTTCGTGGCTTAGTGGGGGATGTCCCTTTCTCTTCCCTGCAACCTCTCTCCTACAGAAGAGACGTTGCAAGCCTATCTTTGTTTTATCGTTATTTCCATGGCAGGTGCTCGTCTGAGCTCCAATCTCTAGTCCCCCCTCGCCAATCCTTCACGAAAAACACCCGTCTAGCTGAAACCACTGTCCAAAATTTTCTCCACTCTTTATCTGTGCCTAAATCAAAACGTGGCTTCCATGAACAAAGCTTCTTTCTTAGAACTGCACGCCCGTGAAACTCTGTTCCGTCTGCCTGCTTCCCACCTGACTACTACCTGGATGTCTTCAAGTCCAACTAAAACAAATTCCTGATGAACCGCCCGCTTAAGTAGACATTTTTATTAAATCCCCTCACTAACGTACTGTAGGTGCAATAACACTTATCCCTGAGTGGCTTCCGGGCCTTGATAAGTGGTGATCACCTTGTAAAAAAAAAATATTAAGATAACATGGGTTTTAATTAAACGTTTAATCAGATTTAAATCATTTCCGGCTTATTAAACGTAATATTTTCTTTTATTCTAAGAAGCATTCTTATATTTGAAACATGCCATTTGTTTTTCTCTCATGCCATTTTCTGCCTTTTCCGGGGTGGAATATCATATTCATATGCTAATTAGAACTCCAACTTATCCAGCGTCTCCTTGGCGAATTCAGAAAGCTCAGCCCAGATAAATACACTCCAAACATACCGGAAGTCTGGAGAAAATATACATGTCGCTAAACTAGAGACCGTCGTATACAGTCATTCAAAATGGCGCCAGTACGCTAGGGACTGGACAAAAGGAAAAAAGATTAGCGGTTTCCATTTTTATTTATGAGCCTTTTGTTTCTGATTGTCAAGATTAAAGTCATTACCGTATCTTAACTCCTATCGACGTTTGGAATGATATAAGGAAAAACTGTTTTGCTTTTGTTTTGCAAAGTGTCTGTCGAGTAGCTTTCAAGAGAGATATTTCATTTGTCAGTTGTTTTTTTTTTTCAGTATAGGCTTTTCTGTATATAAAAAAAACAAAGTAAAAAAAAAATTTGACCCACCTTCGCAAGGCCGTTAACCTGTCATTGCAACATTATTATAGATCCTTAAAAATAAACATGGCATGACACAATCTATACTCCTATAAATTTCGTTTGTGTATTGATATTCATATCAAAAACCCCTTTTTCTATTTATTGTATTTATTTGCTTCCCCGCCAAAGCAAATTAGGCACAAGGCCGTTTTTAATGTGGGGGTAAAAACCAGCTCTCCTAAAAGTAGGCAAAAAGGGGGCACTCTGGTTACCAAAAATAATAATTGTCCCAGTAAAGAGGGGTTCCCCTCCATTAACTGGTACAAATTATCTTAAGTGCAGCAAGCATCTGCAGAACAGATATTACACTTTGATCCCGGCCCGAAGGCCAAGAACAACAGAAAAAAGGCAAGCCTTTTTTCTATTTATTAAAAAAGAAAATACAACTTTCTTATATACGGGTCGCTGCAAAAGATATAGCTAATTTGCATATTCTTTTAAACATTCATTTTAATTAATTTCCTATTAGGTTTTCAGTTTTCTTATAGGATGATCGTCTTTAATTAACTATTACGTGTAATTAAAATTCATGCAGATATTCTACATGATTTATACTTGCATAATATTTGCGTAAAAAGTTTATAATAAACACAAACCTCTTTCTATATATATATTTATGTATGTGTATATATATTTGTTTTAAAAAAAATTACCCACCAAACTTCACTGTCAGTTATTGTTCTACAAGCAGAAAACTTAATATATATATAGGGTATTTGAAAACAATGCGAAACTTTATGTTTGGGTTTTAGCCGGGGAAAATGGGTGGCAAAGTGTGAAAATTAAAGAAATTGAATTTTCCAGGCATTACGGATATGCATGTGTAACGTAACAGCTATTGGCCCATGCTTTCATTTTTAGCCTTGCAGCAAACATGTCTTCATAGCTCAGGCATTACTTTCAAAAGAACGAATACACCGCAAGCTAAGCGTTTTGATTTCGATTCTCGGTAGTAGCGCACGAGTAACTTTTTAAAAACTTTTTAAATCATTACTATATATATATATATATGATACAATATAATCTATATCTATTGTATAAATCTTACTTGTCTGTTTAAATGTATGTATGTATGTTTGTATGTCTGCATAAAATTTTCTACAGAGGCGACGGATTTTCACGAGATCGGAATCACTTTAAAGCCCGATCCTTCGGACGACAAATATCGAAAAATTGGCCAAAAATATTAACTCCTGGGCATTTTTCTACAAGGAAGGGTTGCTTTTTTTCGCCGATATTTTCGAAAGTCATCCCCACTTTTCGATTGTCTAACCTTAATTTAAACCTACATCACTTCCGTTTCGGCGATGGGGGCAACATAAAAAACGTCTCGTTTTTTTTAACGTTCTTTTTCTCCTTTGCGGTACGGGTTCGAGCCTACCTACCTACTACCATTTTTTTTCTCAACAAACAACTGCACACACTTAGGCAACGCCGGGTACCCAGACTAGTATAATAATAAATACGAAATCTGCATTAATTAAAATATCATATTTAAGCGTATTTTATGACTGAGCAATAAAATCTCTGTCTATGTAAACTTAGGTATACGTATATGTTTATATATTTGTATATATTTGTATGTACAGGGTTCACCCCTACACGAATTAACCGCTAATTACGATTTTAAGAAATGCACTGAATTTGATTTATTATCATTAGATTAAAAAATATTCCCCGAAGTTCAGTTTCTTCTAAAGCCTTAAATTTTAAAATCATGTAATAAATTTTAATCAAAATTGGAGTAAGGATTCTAAACATTTGGTTTATTGTATTATTTTGATTTTAATCTTCGTAAGAGAACAAAAAAGTGATGCAGGACTGTTCTTTTCGGGGAATTAAGATTATCTATCCTGGGACGGGTATTCTTGTAGCTTCTATACATACTAGCAGGCAGCTCGGCGTTGCTCAGTCGTAAGATACATTAAAATATATTTTAATTCATGCAGATTACGCATTTATTAGTATTACGTTGAGTAATAAAGGGCACACACACACACACACACACACACACACACACATATATATAAATATATATATATATATATATATATATATATATATATATTTATATATTCACAAATTCAAAACAACAAAGAATAAACCAAACTGAGAAGTAGGACATGTAGGTAGGTTCTACTGCATGGTTCCCTGTCTGTCTGTCTGTCTGTCTGTCTGTCTACATATATATATATATATATATATATATATATATATATATATATATATATATATATATATATATATATATATATGATAATTGCAACGTCTTGTAAGACGAGTGCCACTACCTCAGACACTTAAAGTCCATGAACCCAAAAATGAAATTTTTTTTTTAGTGAATTCACACGCTCAAGCAGGCATGACACTGAAGACTGTCCAGCATTTCAAGCCTCCACGCGTCACAACTTTTCCATCGCCACAGGACCATTTTTATAGACAAATGCCTGAGGGAGTATCTATACACAGATGATGTTACAAAGTCTTAGCTTTGTACGACAGCTAAGTCTCTCTCTCGGACCAAAATGTTGAGATCCAGCAACAAGCAAGAGCAAGATAGCCAGCAACAAGTTAAACTGCAGACCTGCTTAATCCGGGTATTGGTCTCCTGTTTCATGGTTTTTTAAATCAGAGATTTGTTTTTCCTAGAAAGGTTGCCTTCACTATGGCTTACGGAAGCCCTCTCCACCCCAACACACACATGCATACACACAAACACACACGGTGCTAGTTGACCGTTGACCCCGAAAAAGGGTTTATTACCCCTTTGGAAGGTCTTGTTTTTAATCCTCTAGGGAGACTAGCCACCCTCCTCACCAAACAAGTCTGGTGGAGGAACCAGTTTAGTCGCCGGTGACCCGACCATGAGGCAGGTAGTACTGCGTTACATGGTACTAGTAGCATATGACGACCTGACAGCAATATATATATATATATATATATATATATATATATATATATATATATATATATATGTCCTATATTACTCGGTCCTGGATATGACCTTAAGCTATATCCGATGGTGAGGCCCCAGCTTGCGGGCTTTGGAGAGTGTGGGACCACCATTCAATTGCCATTGCTCCCAAGTCCACTCTAACCCAGAATGGTAGTACCTGTTAGGGTCTCAACTATAAGTTAAATAGAAAGCGACTTGAAAAAAAAATATTCTTTTAAAAAAATTTCTTAAAAATAACTGGATCCGCCATTAAATAACCTGAAAAGGGTTGATATGCCGTAAAACAAAAACAACCAACCAACCTATATTACTCAACGTATTTTCTAGAATGAAATAAGTGAGAGTTGCTCATTAATTTTTTAAAGGGAGCTGTTTCCAATAAGTTTCCAGACATTTTCGTTACCGCTTTTATTGATAATACGCACATGAAACCCTAATCCCCTTCAAAATAATCTCCTCCGTCTGCAATGTAATTGTACTGTTTCAACAACTTGTAGAAGGCCTCATGGAAGTCCTCTTGTATAAGCGTGCCAATGACCCTCGCCACAGTCTCTTTCATCAATTGTTTCATATCAAGTTTTCCTTGAGCTTAGGGAATAACCAAAAGTCACGGAGTGCAAGGTCTGGGATATAGGGAGGGTGAGGAACTATTTTGATGCCCATCTTGGTCATGTGTAAATATTCCGTATCTTAAGTTCCTCGTGAATAATTACTCAGTCCCCACACTGACATCAAACTGTGCACTTATTGTCTCCATAAAAACACGACCGTCTTTATCCATGAAATTCTTTATTTGGCCAATCAACTCTGGTTTTCTGACTTCCTTACTTCCTCACACTTCTCATCATTCCTTACCGACTCTCTGCCTTCCTTGAATCTCTTATCTCTTATGCCACTCTCAAACTGATGCTTGCTCCATGCAAAATGGTCAAAAAGCAGTTTGAAGCTACGTTTCTGTGGCATTTTTTTTCTAAGTTTAAAACAGTTTTATTGCATATCGTTCTTCTACAGTATCCTCAGGTTCAGATTGCAGTTTTGAAATTCACCAGTAGTGAAATCAGGCTTTAGTAGGATGTATTCCCATTTCTGCTGTAGCTGTTCATTTGAATCTGAAATCATAAAAATTAGTCAGTCCTTATAAGATGAATAATGATACCATTCTGGATGTGTGTGTGTGTGTGTGTGTGTGTGTGTGTGTGTGTGTGTGTGTGTGTGTGTGTGGTCACGAAGAAGCTCCTATATGGTTGACTATTTAAAAAAACTGATTACATATAATGATGGAAGATGTATCGAGACACAGGAATGGGTATGTTTGTATCTGGCAGAACGGTGGTTCATTAAAATTGTGGGGCTGGTCCACAAAGTATGGAAATAAACAATTTAAAAATTAAAAAAAAAACGCTTACAAGTGTTTTTGATATAGATGTATTTAAGAATACTTTGATAAGTATGTTTAACTTAAATAGGGATGGTATAATAAAATTGTGGGGTCTGCGTTCGCGCCTGGCCTCTATAGAATGGAAATAGGCACAAACTTTAATAAAGACTTTTCATATCTATCTGCGTAAGTATACTTAGATAATTATGTTTCAGTTTGAAGAAATATGGTATAATAAAATTATGGGGGTGTTCGTTCACGTATGACCTCCATAGAATGGAAATATGTCACAAAGTTTAACAAGGTTTTTTTTTAATATAGATCCACAGAATATTGTGATAAGTGTTTCAGTGCGAACAGGTATGGTATAATAAATTATGGGGCTTATCTATTTTATTTTTACTTTCATCATATTTTGCTTTGGTTTTAATACCCGCAAATTCGAAGCTATCTCTTTACAATCCTTCCTTTTCATAACCTATCAAACTTTCATAAATCAGAGTCAATTTTCTATAGGCTGTTTTTGAACCCAGTCAACGACGGGTACTTTTGCTAGTATATATATATATATATATATATATATATATATATATATATATATATATATATATATATATATATCTGCGAATCACATATCTTGAACTGTGACGAGGGTCAGTGACACGCTCACACAAGAGGACTTCCACTAGGCCTTTCAAAAGTTGTTGAAACAGTGCAGTTGCATTGCAGCCGGAGGAGATTATTTCGAAAGAGACGAGAGTTTCATGTGTGTATTATCAATAAAAGCAGTCATACGAAAAAAGTCTGGAAAATTTATGGAGGCAGCTCGTCTGTCCATTTAAAAATTGATGTGTCAGTGTTACTTATTTCACTCTGGACAGCACGTTGAGTAATATATTTATATATATATATATATAGGAGGATATGTATGGATACCATCTGACGACTTACTGAGTCCAAATCACAGAAGACACTCTCACTCCATGACACCATTCCGACTCGCCAACCTATAAGGGAGTTTGAGGTGACTCATGTTTAACTTTTGAAAGCTTTTGAAAGCAAAAGCCAACACTTTTCAAGAGCCGAACATCGATTATTGCCCTCCATTTCACCAGATGAAGGTGTTACCTTTTCCCCACCGAGCACTGGTCGACTTTTACAGACATTTTATATAAGTCGACTAATAGCTGCTGGTTGGTACATCTATATATATATAAAAGCGAAAATGTATGTGTGTTTGTTTGTGTGTATGTTTGCGTGTCTGTTAAAAACTTTCGACGGACGCAACAAAAATTCACAAGCTTGGTCTCATATGAAAGCCCCACGTTCCGGACGACAAATATCGAAAAATTGGCCCAAAGTGACCATCAGAAGTGCGTCAACTGATCGATTTTCTGCAGGGGGGGGGGCTCAAAAAATGACATTTTAATGTTAAACATTACATATTTTTAAATCGATTTATAACTGCCCCCCAAAATACGGCCGCTAACTCTTCTACATAAAGTATACACGCGGCCGTTTATTTTGGGTCAACTTGTATTTAAAACCCGCTGAGTCATGTCACGTGATCTTGACGTCAGCAACCTCTAAGGACGGTCTTAATTTACAATTTACAATTGTTGTTATCGGTTAAAAAAAATTAATTAAAGCTAAACTATGAACTTCTACGCTATGGCAACGTTACCAAAGTTATTACCACATTCAAAATAGTTAGACTCGATAGTTAAACGAAAAATAATAAGCCAAACATGTGAAGTAAAAAAAAATACGCTTACAAAAGAAGTTTTTAAAAATAAAAAAGCCAGACGCCATTTTCCAGTCTTTAGAGTAAGGCAGACGAAGTGTGTGTGTGTGTGTGTGAGAGAGAGAGAGAGAGAGAGAGAGAGAGAGAGAGAGAGAGAGAGAGAGAGAGAGATTCGACAGGGGAAGGGTCAACAACGCATGCGTCAGATGACGTCATGACGTCGTGACCTGATTTAAATAGTTGATAAACCGAGCAAACATTATATACGCCGCTTTAGCGTAGGTAGTTATGGGTTGGTTCATTATTTAAACGTTTTGGGTTCGAATCGTGGTGTGAGATGTCTTTTTTTTTTTCGATTTTTTACATTTAAATATTGAACTCTGTATTATTTAAGCCATTTTTCACGTAACGTTCATTCGTTTTTCTGTTTTAATTTGTGTTTTACCCCCCCCCGCTTAATTAAAACGTTGTTTTCTTTTCTTACTTCGCTTATAACAATACTTACATCGTCATCGTCGTCATCGTAACGCTCGACGACTTTCAAACATCTTTTACTTCTGGCCGGCTGATTTTATTTTTTAAATTCGCCTCAGGGGTTCGGCTTCGATCCTACCCCCCCGGTTTCTTTTTTATTTAACACCACACACCCCTACAAACACCCGGGCAACGCCGGGTACCCTTCGCTAGTTAGTTAATAAAAATTAATAATAATTTTCAATTACTAAATACACTGCAAAGCACACACACACGCGCGCGCGATTATATTGTTGATGTTTCTCTAGATGTAAATTAAAAAGAATAAAAATTAGAGCTCTATTCTAGTGTAACTTCCTTTATTTATACAAACATTATTGCTACATATGTGCATACATGTTTCAGCTGTTATCTCTTTCGATATCCAACTTGCATATGCCAAAGAGATTGACAAAAATAACACAGATATAAGAATAATTTTTCCAAACGTTTTAGTATGTTTTAGAATTAAAGGAACAGGAGAGTATACACACACATGTAGACATAAATATATTTTTTTTATTATTCATTATTTATATTATTAAAAAAGGCCAGGGTTCCTAATTTCGTCCCGTTGGTAGAATATGATCTCTAGAGAGCATGTTGTTTTCAGGTCATTTTATACAAGACATAATTAGTGGAATCTGTCTCTCCTTTTCTCCCTCAGTTCACACACACACACACACACACACACACACACACACACACACACACAAATATATATATATAGTCATCCACATACAGTACTGTTTCGCTATTTCACAGCTCATCAATGCGGCTAGACAGGCAACTGCCTCAAGCCAGGATCGAAACCCAACCGCCCAAATGACAGTCTAGGCTATATATATATATATATATATATATATATATATATATATATATATATATATATATATATATATATAGAGAGAGAGAGAGAGAGAGAGAGAGATACAAGCATCCATCCATCCATCCATCCATACATACATACATAGACAGAAAGATACATAGATAGATATAAACGAAATTTATATATATATATACACGCACACACTCACACACACACACACACACACACACACACACACACACACACACACACACACACACATATATATATATATATATATAGAGAGAGAGAGAGAGAGAGAGAAATGATAAAGGAACAAACCAAATTATGTGTTCATCAACGTTTCATCTTTATTTCGAGATTTCCTCTGGATAAACATATAACTTGGTTTGTTCCTTTTTTCATTTCTTTATTTCGTCAGAATACTGTGTCTATTATCCTCATCCTATATATATATATATATATATATATATATATATATATATATATATATATATACATATATAATATCAGAAATATATATATATACACACACGCACACATATACACACATACGCACGCACATGTATATATATATATATATATATATATATATATATATATATATATATATGGGTAGGTGGGTAAGTATACAAGTAAAAATACACAAGTAAAAATAGAATAGTAAGCCAAGCATACAAATCAAATAGAAAAGATTTATATTTATTTTGTGTTTTTGATTAATGAGTTTTCATTTATTTTACATTCGATCTTCACACACACACACACACACACACACACACACACACACACACACACACACACACATATATATATATATATATATATATATATTACTCTGTCGAATAATCATCGCATATGCGGGGTCAGTATGACTCATCGAGGGGTGGTAATAAATAAAATAAAAGGGTTGTCCTGCATCCTTCCGTAAATTAGGGGCAAAAAGCAGATATGATCAAAATGACTAAGTGCTAACGTCGCAGATGTTAGCCTGCCACTCAGGTCACTTGAGATTTGATTTCGATATCAGAACTTCGCTCTAAAAATGTTATGGAGAAATTACACTTTACGAATTTCCCAGGTCAAGACGATGCACAATTTGCAAAATCCTGCCGATAAGTGCCATAGGTGTGTGTTACTTAATCAGCAGCCGGAGAGAAAAAAAAACAAAAAAAAAACTGGTCCCCTTCGCCCCCCCCCCGCAGAAAAAGTAGCAATTTTCCCCTCTTTAAAAATATAGCGTCATATACTACTAGAAGGAAGACTTAACGTTGCCCGAGATTGAATGAGGATCAACGAATGTTCAACACCATACTTTTATTGTCATCAAAATCAGTTACATTGCCTGCTCTAGTTGGTGTCCACTGTGGTGCACCAGGAGTAACTTAGTTCACAATGCATTGTAGTCCACACAGCACTGTAGATAATTTACTGTTGATTTTATGAAATTATTTTTATATATAATGGCTTGAATTAAAGTTTAAAATTCCAAAGTCAAGTACCATAGTTCAATTATGCCTTAAGCAGAATCATTTTTTTTTTACGGCGCATCTGTCTTACCAAAGAACATATACTGTTGATTTTATAAACATATATCTATATAATAATGGCTTGAATTAAAGTTTAAAATGCAAAAGTCAAGTATCATGGTTCAGTTGTGTTCTAAACCGAAACATTCAGTTTCACGCGCCCCTATCTTATCAAAGATCCTACTGTTGATTTTATATACCGGCCCCTTTCTGTTTGTGAGATGATAAAACTTCTCAAATGCACTTGTGAAGTAAGAGTGTTAACTTTGATGAAAATCTGACTGTTCATTTTTTTTTTGATCGGGGTTTTTCGATTATCGATTTTCAATAGTTACCAGGGGAATTCCGATACAAAACCTACCCAAGAACACCCCCAAACACATTAAGTACGTTTGTGTGAAATTTCCAAGAAATCTGATCAGCCTTTTCGGAGTCCATAGGGAACGAACTCATGCGCACACACACACACACACACACACACACACACACACACACACAGACAAAGCGCTTTTATATATAAGTAGATATTCAACGAGGAAAGGTGGTTGACATTATGGTCTAAATAAGCGGTTGTCAACATTTGAAATTTCTGGACCATTAAATGTATAAATATAAAATTATGGCCGACCACTAAATGTATATTTTTAAAATTTGGCCATTTTAATTTTTTGTTAATGAAGAAAATAAGATCTAACTCTCTACTTCGTCATCGACATTTGAAAGGAATTTGCAAACATTTTAACTCTCGAATAAAAAGCAATTTCTGATCTTAAAATCCTTTGCGAATTTTCACCTATTGAAGCCATTTACATCCAATCATTTTAAAATAATTAGAAACGGCCTTATCTTAACAACCATTAGTTATAGTTTGTAACAATTTAATTCAATTAATAATTTAAAGATCAAACGATACCGTATTAGGCGATTATACATAATTACAATAATACATAATTATTTTCATAATTTAAAGACCAAACGATACCGTATGAGGCGATTATAGAATCTTAATCGGTAATTGTATCGGAATCGACAATTTAGAATAGAATAGTCCCATCACTCTTTTCTAGTTTCATTTATTTATTTATTTTTGTACCAAATTATTATTTTCTAAAAGGAATTTAGAAAGTTAACGTTAATTATAATATTTTTTAGAAAATAATAATTTGGTAAAAAAAAGCAAACAAACAAAAAACAGCAAGAACAAAAAATAAAATGAAACGAAAAAGAGTGATGGGACAATTTAGTTCTAAATTGTAGATTCCGATACAATTACCGATTAAGATTCTATAATCGCCCAATCGTCTTTTTTTGTGAGGAGTATTTATTTGGTGGAAAGTCATCACTTACTTTTAAATGTAGATATAATTTTCCTTTTAGTATGCAAGCTCCTCAAGCACCCCTCTTTATATATTGTATCGAGTATGTTGACAAACATTTTTCTTCTAAATTTTTCATTTTCTTCTTTATCCACTCGTGCCATTTTTACCGGTGCCATTTGTAACATAGCGCGGATGCGCGTACGTAAATGTATGCGAAATGACATCACCGGTGGGGAAAGAAGGACGAATAAAAAGATAAAGAGAAAGATCACGAGAGAGACGAGATGACGTTCGAGATCTCGTAAAAGGCGTGGCGAACGTCCTAAATCACTTGGGTGACGTCACGGCTGTACAAATGAGGAAATAAATGTTGTTGCTACAAAATACGAGCGAGTTGGAGTTATTTCCTATTCTTTGTCTGGGTCTCCTTTGCGACTGAAGCTGAACACAGCGTGTTTGCCTGCGGACAACGTTACAAATATGCATCGGTTCCATTTTTACATGGGGATATTTCCCGGTGACCTATTACCTTAATAAGTTATGATGAACTTTAATTTTTATTAGTAGTTTAAAATTGATAAATATTAATCATTTTAACATTAAATACCAGCAACAGAAAATAAGTGTTGCAAAAACAAATTAAAAAAAAAAAATCTCTCTTGGAATGGAAAACTAATGTTTAATTTTTTTCCAATCCCGATACTGTTTTCAATACAACAAAAGTAGAGATTTTTCCGATTCCCGATGAAGCATTTCAACATTAGTAAAAAAGACTCATGGCAGCTCCGTTTTTTTATTGAAAACTAATATCTTTACTTGGAATTTCAGAAGTTTCCGTTTTATTTTCAACTAGCAGGGGTACCCGGCGTTGCCCGAGTGTTTGTTTCCGGGACGGGGGGGGAGAGTTTTAAAAAATGTTATGGTAGGTAAGTAGGAAGGATCAAACCCGGAGTCATGAGTAAAAGTAGGAAAATAAAGTGTGAAAAAAAACAAAAAAAAAAACATCTGCAACGTTAACAGTTCGGCCACCAAGAAAAGTCCATTCCAGTTGTTTAGGAAAAAAAAAACAAAACAAAAAAAAACGACTACGGTAGGTCGGCGCGAACGTGAAAATATAATGTGAATTGTCCAGCACGCTAACCACTACGCCACAGATCACTGCAGCTTAGTTTAGTGATTTTAAATCACTACACATGAAAGAACTACGAAGTCAAACCGGTGTTCTCTTCTCAACTGTTCCTTGTGAACGATCCCCAAACGGTGTTAAGTGGTGGCAGGGGGAGGAGGAATTTATTAGAGAGAAAATATGTTACCACTTCCATTGATCTTAACCGATTTTGGCCGTGACTTCTCAGCAGAAAAAGAATAGAAATCTAAGATTATCGAGGAATTTGAGAAATAATAAGCCTATAACACACCTCAGATATTGTTCTGCCGTTTGTGCATATTATATTTGCATGAAATATCTTGATTTTTTATCATATTAATGTCAAAATCAGACGGGAAAAAATGAGTTAATTTTATTTATATAGAAGATAAACAATTGTTTGAAGTAATAAGGAATAAAGATACGCTATATATATATATATATATATATATATATATATATATATATATATATATATATATATATATGACATATGACGAGCAGTTTAGCCCAGTTTTACTCGAGTCTTACATACTGTTCATAACTTTATGCACACACACACACACACACACACACACACACACACACACACACACACACACACACACACACACACATATGTACATATATATATATATATTATATATATATATATATATATATATATATATATATATGTTAAAAAATTTGACTCATGTTCAGGGAACCTACATCTAAAATTTCAAGTGCTTAGACTCAAAATTGGCAGAGGAGTTTGGTAGAGTCTGCAAAGGTCAACTCTTTCAACTTTTATCCTCTTGGCAGCCAAAATTTCGCCCCAAAACTGATTAAAAAGCTTGCTGCATGTCTGAATACCTTTATCTAAAATTTCAAATGTTTAGACCCAAAATTGGCTTAATAGTTTGCTAGAGGTCGCAAAGGCCAAATCTTTGGTATTTTCACGCCTTGGTAGCCAAATTTTCGGCCAAAAACCGATTAAAAAGCGTGCCCTTTGTCTTAGAAAAATGTAAAATTTCAAATGTGTAGACCCCAAATTGGCTGGGAGGTCCTGATTTTTAAACCTTGACCCCAATTTTGAGCCCTTAACATTTATTGTTTTGGGCTCAAGTCAAGTTAAAAAGTTTGATCCATGTCTAAAGAACCTACATCTAAAATTTCAAGTGTTTAGACCCAAAATTGGCGGAAGAGTATTGTAGAGTTTTCAAAGGTCAAATCGTTGAACTTTGACGAATTGACAACCAGATTTCTGGCCGAATTTTTTTTTTTAATAAAAAGATTTTCCAAAATCTCAAGTCCGTAGACTGAAAATTGACAGAGTAATTTGGTAGGGAAATGTAAACACACAAGACAGACACAATTACACTTGTTTGTGTGTGTGTTTCGTCCTTTCGGGAATCATCAGTGCAGGGTGTCACAATTAACACCAGTCGATAGATTCGAACCCGGCGAGAGAAGCTATCTCTGACTTCATTAGCAAGGGCCTAATCCATTCAGCTACCGTTAACCGCGGGAAATTCTGTTGAATTTTAAACATTTATTTGGGGATTCAAATCAAGACGTTAAAAAAAAAACCTTGCTGATATGACAGTTTACGAACCATGTATCAAATGTGTTTGCAGCACTTTAGTTAGGCAAACTGCTAGACTCGACGCATTGATTATTTTAGCATAGGATCTCCATAGTTTTATTAGTTTTTATTTTATATCTTACTGACGTCATGTTAAAAAAAATTAAATAACCTACTTCCAGCGACAATTTCTGACGTCATCGCGGACGTAGAAAGCCGGTACCCTGATTATGTTTGCTTTAAGAGATTCTTTCAGAGAGTGAAATTTTTCTTTCATTTTATTTATTTTTTTCCTGAAGAGGCCGACATAATGTGATGATTTTGCCGACTGAGAACAGTTTATGTAGTCTTTGGATAAAAATGGTGCGTTTGCGATCTGAAATCGCGGTGGGTTATCAACAGGGCTTTTGCGTTGTGGCAGTCTTTACTTTGGAGAGATAGTGCAGGAAATTCGGTGCGCTGATTGTCTGGACTCAGGTCAGTTGGAGATTAACCGACAATGCAACCGAACCACAGGAATAGTGTGTGTGTGTGTGTGTGTGTGTGTGTGTGTGTGAGAGAGAGAGAGAGAGAGAGAGAGAGAAAGAAAGAGAGAGAGATAAAGAGAAAGATAGAGACAAAAAGAAAGAAAACGTTTTATATATAAAGGGGAAAACACAGCGAAAATCAGATAACAATTTTTCTCTCTGTCTAAATCTGTCTGTCCCCCCCTCTCCCTCTCTCTCTTTCTCTCTCTCTCTCTCTCTCTCTCTCTCTCTCTCTCTCTCTCTCTCTATATATATATATATATATATATATATATATATAATCCGCTCAAAAACGTACCGCGAGCAAAGAAAGCAATGATAACTACTAAAAATACGGTACATTTATAAGTGGCAAGTATTGGCTCAGTTGCAAAGGGCTAGACTCAGGGTGCTGGGTTCGATTCTCGTCCGGTTAAGCTGCTTTGATAAATCAGATGACGTAGCTAATGCATATAAAAAATGTCGCTCCCGATTTGGGGGCACACCATGGGTAAGAGGAAAATTATTCCCAATTAGCATTAAGGTAATGCAATCCGCTTCAAAACGTACCGCAGGCAAAATAAACAAAGAAATGACAACTATATATATATATATATATATATATATATATATATATATATATATATATATATATATATATATATATATATATAACTACTTCATTTACTCACATAAAATTAATATACGAAAGTATAGATTTATGCGCAAACTTTAAGTATTTACTTCAAAAGTGCTCAATACGTAGGTAGAGCTAGCTACAAAAGTGCTCAATACGTAGGTAGAGCTAGCTAGTAATTTATAAAATATATATGGCGATTAAGCTACACTGAATATTCGGCGTTTCATCCACTATAGGATTCGTCATAAATTACTATATATATATATATATATATATATATATATATATATATATATATATATATATATATATATGTGTGTGTGTGTGTGTGTGTGTGTGTGTGTGTGTGTAATTCGGTTGTGTTTTACAAATGTTGCTTATATACAAGGGCCCGACAATATTTTTCGAAAACTTTGAAAAAAGTAATTCAAGATGGTTACTAGTACCAAAAACTTTTGAGATTGTGAGTACATAGTTAAGGAATGAATATCCACTACTAGTGCAATCATCTTTTAGTTTAGCTTTCATAATTTTAGTTTTTTGTGATTTTTACGAAAACTTGCGCGACACTATTTTTCGGACATGACAAAAAAATCCTATTTTATTAATGTATATGTTGCTGTATGCAAATTTTCTGCTTGTACACTTAGCTGTCATCATTAGAAGTATCTGTTCTATTCTACTGGCAAGACAATTAAGGGTGATTACAGAAACACGTATGCACATATGTAGCCATAAATGTTTGTATAAATAAATTTAATATACCTGTTCTATTTACTGATTGAGCACTTTTTGGTAGACAGATGTTGTTTCATTGGATGTACTTCTAGGAACCCAAACTCTACTGCCATAATATATATATATATATATATATATATATATATATATATATATATATATATATATATATATATATATATATATAAAGCTGAACGTCTGTGTGTGTGTCTGGTCACGAATAGGCTCCTATATGGTTGACTATTATAGAAAACTGATCACATATAATGTAGAAGATGTATCAAGACATAGGAATGGGTATGTTTGATCTGGCATAATGATAATACATTAATATTGTGGGGTCTGCGTTCGCGCCTCGTCCACAAAGTATGGAAATAAAAAATTTAAAAATTAAAAAAGAAAAAACGTTTACAAGTGTTTTTGATATAGATGTACATAATAATACTTTGACAAGTATGTTTTAACTTACATAGGGATGGTATTATAAAATTGTGGGGTCTGCGTTCGCGCCTGGCTTCTATGGAATGGAAATAGGTACAAACTTTAATAAAGACTTTTCATATCTATCTGCGTAAGTCTACTTTGATAATTATGTTTCAGTTTGAAGAAATATGGTATAATAAAATTATGGGGTGTTCGTTCGCACCGATAGAATGGAAATATTTCACAAAGTTTAACAAGGTTTTTTAATATAAATCCACAGAATATTGTGACAAGTGTTTCAGTGTGAACAGGTATGGTATAATAAATTATGGGGGTTATCTATTTTATTTTTACTTTCATCATATTTTGCTTTGGTTTTGATACCCCCAAATTCGAAGCTATCTCTTTACAACCCTTCCTTTTCATAACCTATCATACTTTCATAAATCAGAGTCCATTTTCTGTAGGCTGTTTTTGAACCCAGTCAATGACGGGTACTTTTGCTAGTATATATATATATATATATATATATATATATATATATATATATATGCGCAGGATGGTTCATAAGGACAACAGCATATTCTTTTCATTGTTTTGACTCTCGAATGTGCATCCGTTGATATCTTATATGCTTTTATATAAAGTGATGTGGTTCTCGGTTGATTAACTGTGTCTAACTGTGTCGGATATATACTCAAGAGGAAAAACAATGAAAAGAATATGCTGTTGTCATAGCTCTACTCATAAGTCACTGTACATTTAAAAAAATTAAATAACTTTTTGATATATATATATATATATATATATATATATATTTAAATTGCACGACGCAGCTGCCCAAAACGAACTCAACACGCGGAATTTCAGGGTCAATTTGATTAAGAGGCAAGTTGATATTGCTCTTGAAAATATTAACCACCACAATTCTGAAGCTCACAATCTAGAAAACCAACTCAAAAAATTTTCCTCTATCCAACACTGCCTCTCTGAAATCATTAACCAATTTCAAACAACACAGAAAATAACCTTACAAAAGAAACTCAACGCCATATACAAAGGTAATATAGTACTCCCCCAACACACACAAAACTACATTAATCTCTCTAACCATGAACTTACTAAATACCAAAAATAATTTCTTGAACTAGGACCTAACTTCCATTTATTCAGTACCTACAACCATTATAACAAAAAGGCTGAAATCGAACTTTTATATGAAAACATTGTTAATCTGGAAAAAGAACAAATGATCACCACACACCCAAATATAAAAGATATTCTTAAGGCTGAGGCCATAAAAAACAGATTTCAGAAAATCAATACCGTCTTAACCAGTAGCTTAAAAAAATCCGCGAACGAACTTAGAAGTCACCCTAATCTTATTATTAGGAAAGGTGATAAAACCAACGTATATGTAATACCTGATAAAGCCGAGTATTTTCAGAAACTTCAAACTATTTTAGATGACCCTAATAAATTTAAGAAAGTTAGAAAAAGTTCTGTCAACGATCTAAAAACGAAAGTCAATAAATTAATCACAGCCGATAATGCTACAATAGACCATTTAAAACTACCCCTAATTAAAGGAGACTACAAGCCCGGTTACCTGTATGGTAACGTAAAAATACACAAATCCAACTACCCGCTCCGCCCTATTATCTCCCAAGTAACAACACCAATTTACAATTTAACTAAAAAAATTAACGAACTGATTACACCATACTTACCTTGCAAATATAGTGTAAAATCCACAGACGAATTTTTACAGATTCTTCACGCCACAAAAACTAATAATAAAATAACTGCCTCACTAGATGTAGAAAGTTTGTTTACTAACATGCCAGTACACGAGACAATTAATATTATTATTGATAATATATATAATAATCCAGTTCTTCCACCACTTAAAATGAACCCAATGATTTTGAAGAAGATATTAGTAATGTGTACCACTGAGGTCCCGTTCTTTGATCACCTCGGGAATATATACACACAAATAGACGGCGTGGCAATGGGTTCTGTTCTGGGCCCAACCTTCAGTAATTTTTATATGGCCAACCTGGAAAATAAAATATTCAACTCTACAAAAAAGCCTTACATTTATGTTAGATACGTTGATGATGTATTTATACTTGCCGATAATATCAAAGAGATAGAGGATTTAAGATGTACATTTCAAACTAGCTCCGTCCTTAACTTTACTTATGAGCTCAACATAAATAACAAGATACCATTTTTAGACGTCTATATTGATTCCAACAATGATGAATTTATTACTTCAGTGTTTAAAAAGCCCACATCTCTTAATTCATGTATCCTAAATTATAGAAGTGAATGCCCATTTCGTTATAAGGTAGCAATAATAAAAAACCTTATCCAACGGTCAAAAATGATTTCGTCTAGTAAAACAATCTTCTACAGTGAATTAAGAAACATAAAACAGGTACTGATAAATAATCATTTTCCAAACTTTCTAGTGGATAAAGAAATTAAATTGTTTATTAACAATTTAAGTCATGCTGCTGGTAGGGAAAGGGATAATAATCCGTCACCCATAAATATATTTTACTGTAACCAGTTACATAAAAATTATCACTTAGACGAAAGGGTCTTAAAAGACATAATTCGACGATACGTATCTCCCAGCAGCGGTAGAGGGTTGAAGTTCATTATCTATTATAAAAAACGGAAAACGACTAATCTCGTAATTAATAACAATATTTCGCAAGCGGACAAAGTGTTGGAAAAGAACAATGTAATTTATCAATTTAATTGCCCGATAGGAGAGTGGATCTCTAACTGTTCCTCTTACATTGGTCATACTACCAACACGTTGTCCCGTAGACTAACGCTTCATCTTTCCGATACTAGCTCTATCGCGCAACATTCAAAAAACATGGCTGCCAGCATTCTCAATTTAGAAACATCATGGTAGAAAATACCAAAATTTTACAAACAGACTCTAACGTTAGGAGACTGAAGGTGTTGGAGGCATTGTATATAAAAGTGAGACAACCCAAAATAAACAATATAAATTATGAATCCAGCAAAAATATTTTAAAATGCCTCTGTTAATGTATATAAAAAAAAACAAAACAAAACAAAACAAAAAAAAAAACTGTCCAATAAATGTGTATATAAATAGCCCACATAAGCCAAAAACGATCTTATAGTAAGATGTAATTTTAAAACACGACCTTATCATTCGACGTAATTTTAAAACGACTTTTTATATAACCAGCCTGACGATGGCGGAAACGCCGAAAGCGCTCGCAGACTACGGAACACTTTTACACCATTTTACATATAACACAAGAAGGATTATTCGAAAACTGGAAAAAATAAAACGGAAAATTGTCAAACAAGAAAATGCTGTGCTGTTTAACAACATATGCTTAAAGGAGAATATGCTGCCTAAATATACACAATATATATATATATATATATATATATATATATATATATGTATATATATATATATATATATATATTTAAGGGAGAGAAAGAGAAAGCGAGGCAGGGCGGGGGGAGGGATGAATAAATCCGAAAGGACGAGGGAACCGTTGCTATTAAACTGTTAGCAAGACACAGGAATGAAAGGGGAAAAGAGTAACGAAAAACAAAAGCCAAACAGCAAAGAAACCTCCGATAACAAATGGTGTAAAGAAAGAATTTCAAAAGATCCTGTCAACTAAGATAAGCACTTAATTTGGGAGTGGTCGCCATATTTTTTTGTTTATCTAACGATGTTCATCTTTTGTAGATGACCCGAGCGGTGGTGTTGGTTCCAAACACGAACGGCTACAACACCCCTCCATCTTAAAAGATCACGCGACAGGAGAAAGTTTTCATAAGAATCGGCATTGTTTTCCAACCGAATAAAACAAATCTGATAGTCACGTTAACAGTTGAGCCTCATTGAGGGAAATATTTATTGCAGTCGCCAGTAAAGACTTAGTGGCAAACCAGAAGAACACCCGATTCAAAAATCCATAGTAAACGGTGTTGGGGCAGATTTTGTTCCTGATAAGAAAGACTTCCTGTTTTAGTTTAAAAGAAGTAATCAAATAGGCGTTTAAAGAAAACTAGGAAAAGTTTTATGGTAATTTTTATTTTAATTTATTTTACAAAAATAAGTATTCAAATAGTTGCGTTGATTTTCTTTTCGGGTAATACAATAAAATGTTTGTATTTTAAATAAATTATTTTCGATATGTAAGTTATCAAATAAATAATTTTTCATTTTTATTTTCGAAATATGAAAATAGGAATTTTTCTACTAATTGTCGGATTACAAATATAAGATTTATATTTTGGGAGTAAAATGTAAAAAGTTTTTTGTTTTTTTTCAAAAGATTGGAATAGATGAAGTTTAATATCAGAAATCGAATCTGACCAGGCACCGTTTGCTGCAGACTTTGTATCGGACGTTCTCTTGCCTACTTAGTTAATACTTAACTTGATGGTTTCCTATGTTTGAAATATTTCATAATTATTATCTAGCCACTAATAGTGTTCACAAATTTTTTTCTGTGCTTAACATTCATTTTTCGTTGTACTTTCTTTTTACATTTATCTTTTCTTGATACCCCCCCAACTTTTGCTGGATAAGAAATCCCATAAACTGACACGCCTCCAACCTAAGAAAAACACCTGGCGACACCAGTCACGGCTGACACCACACAAAATGATCATGAAAATTCGAAGAGGACGGATAGACAGAGAAGCAGGGGAAAAGCACCAACTAAACATCTACTAGAAAGATGCAGTGAGTACTGGAACCTTGGGGAGGTTTATTGCCACTCAAATTCCAGAGAAGAATAACAGTCGTTATCAGCAGGAAGTATAATGGTAAACGGTTATTGTGTTAATGCATAATTATTTGCAGCGGTCATCGGAAAGAGCGAAGTGTTGGAAAATTTGGAAAACTTGCTGTCACTCAGACTCCATGGAACACAACTTGTTATTGCCAATGAGTAATTATAGGTAATGACTCTTGCGAACACCATTAGTGACTAGAAAATAATTATGTTTTTTTTTATTATCATTTGGATTATCTCCCCTTTTCTACTACTAAAACTCTTCTGAAAATAAAAACAACAACAACAACAATTACTTTCGGTACGTTAAAATGCACTAATCCTGATTTACTCTTAATTTTATAGATTAAAAAAAAAACACGGCAATTCGACGATTCAATGATGTCTAAACACAGTGGATAGTGCATTGTGGAATACACGACAAACTCTCTACATCAAATATGTGATGACTGTTAGGAGGCAAAATATTTATCTGACCGTCAGTGTTATTTAAGAGTTTTCCTACTCCTAAAAACGTTATGATAACAAAAGTTGAGACTTTAGTCAACCCTGCTATTTTAACCGTAGCTGGAGAGTATGATATATGGGGCTTCATGCCTTCTCGGAATGAAAGTAATATACAAATTGGTTAGTTACACTGGCAGTGCATTAAACTTAAGTATATATACTCTCTTTCGCAACGCTATGCCATCCCCCCTTTTTTTTTTTGAATTTCCAATGCCATTTTTCGTTTCTGAAACAGAAAAGGGTCATACATTTCATTATATGAAAATATATTTCCAAATATTTCTACTGATGTTTCGTTTTCTTAATTTTATTCATCCAGAGAAAGCCTCGCAATAAAGACGAAACGTTGATGAACACAAAATTTGGTTTGTTCCTTTTTATTTCTCTCGCTCTCTCTCTCTTTATATACAGGGTGGCCACAAAGTCACGCACCAATGTTAATTACAAAAGTTAAAAAATTAAAAAAGTTATAGTAGTAACATTTATTCAAATTCAGTTCATATATATATATATATATATATATATATATATATATACATGTATATATATACATGTATATATATATATTTATTTCATATGGATATTTATTATTACCTATTGACAATAGTGTTTCACTCTTACGCAATCTTCAGTTTAGGAAATAATTATTATTACCGGTCAAAAGATTGGAACCCAGTTTCAAAGTAACATTTGACTCCACAAGCCAATATAAATTAACATAGAAAAGAAGGAGATTCAAATTCGATACAATGTCTAGTCATATGCAATAAGCTTAATCATATAGTGTTCAGCATATTTAGCCTTCGGGCCGGGATCAAAGTATCTGTTCCGGCAGATGCTGCACTTAAGATAATTTGTACCAGTCAATGGAGGGGAAACCCTCTATACTGGGACAATTATTATTTTTGGTAACCAGAGTGCCCCCTTTTTGCCTACTTTTAGGGGAGCTGGTTTTTACCTCACATTAAAAACGGCCTTGTGCCTAATTTGCTCAGTGGGGGAGCAAATAAATACCATCTGTTCCGGCAGATACTGCAAGCTATGACTAGCTATGACTAGCTATGACTAGCAAAGACCAGATGTGGGGGCAACCCCACATGCCTGACCATTAACCAGCTCCCATTTTCCACCTCTCGGGAGTTGGTCCCCTTTTTCCCTTCCCCCTCCCTTCACTCCTCACATTAAAAATCGGCCTTGTGCCTAATTTGCTCGGTGGGGGAGCAAATAAATACCATCTGTTCCGGCAGATACTGCAAGCTATGACAAGCTATGACTAGCAAAGATCAGATGTGGGGGCAACCCCACATGCCTGACCTTTAACCAGCTCCCATTTTCCACCTCTCGGGAGCTGGCCCCCTTTTTCCCTTCCCCCTCCCTTCACTCCTCACATTAAAAATTGGCCTTGTGTCTAATTTGCTCGGTGGGGGAGCAAATAAATACCATCTGTTCTGCAGATGCTGCACTTAAGATAATTTGTACCAGTCAATGGAGGGGAAACCCTCTATACTGGGACAATTATTATTTTTGGTAACCAAAGTGCCCCCTTTTTGCCTACTTTTATGGGAGCTGGTTTTTACCCCACATTAGAAACGGCCTTGTGCCTAATTTGCTTTGGTGGGGAAGCAAATAAATACAATATATATACGTATATCGTCGTCATGATCATTGAGGGGTTGTCCGTTGTGGACGCGTCTTCAATTTGAAAGTGGCACAGGCACCGCAACGAATGACCGTCTCTTCTACGAATTGTGTGTATTGGATTGTTTTTCTTTTTTATTCATGTTAAATTCATTTAATCGTATTGATCATTCAATGTAAAAGTTGCACAAACACCGCAACTAATTTCTGTCGAATTATGCGCGTTGGATTTCAATCTTTTTTATGCATGTTAAATTCACGTAATCATACCCATCATCGTCATCGTCGTCATGAATGCTCCTTCATGTATATTCTGCATGTACGTGTATGTGTACGTGTGTCCATGCATATGTATGCACATGCGTATATGTGTACGTCTATGTGTGTATGTACATGTTGGCATGTGTGCATGTATGTGTACATGCGTATGCACGTTTGCGTGCATGTGAATGTATGCATGTATGTGTGCGTGCATGTGTTTATTTGCATGCGTATATGGGGTGGAGAGGGCTCACGTAAGCCGTGTTAAAAGCAACCTCTCTAGGAGAAGCAAATGTCTGATTTAAAAAAAAACATAAAGCGGGAGACCAGTACCCGCATTAAGCTGGTTTGCAGTTTGACTTGTTGCTAGCTATCTTGCTCTTGCTTGCTGCTTGATCTCAATATTTTTAACAGAGAGATAGATATATAGATAGATAGAGAGAGAGAGAGAGGGGGGGAGAGAAAGAGTTAGATGTCGTACAAAGCAAAACTCTGTAATAACATCTTTGCATAGATACTCCCTCAGACATTTGTCGAAAAAAAAATTCATGTGGCGATGGAAAAGTTGTGACGCGTGTAGCCCTGAAAGACTGGAAGCATGTAATAACTGATCTGACATCATTATATGTATGTATGTATGTATGTTTATATATGTACATATGTATGCATATATATGTATATCTATGTCTATATATATGTATGTATGTGTCTATATATGTTCGTGTGTTTGTATGTATATATGTATATATATATATATGTTTGTTTGTGTATGTATGCATATGTATGTGTATATATGCATATATATCTATGTGTATATGTAGGTCTATGTATGTGCATGTGCGTATGTATGCATATATGTATATATGTGTACGTATATGTGTGTTTATATGCATATGTGTGTATGTATTTGTATATGCGTATGTGTTTATATATGTCTATGCTTGTATGTATGTGTATGTATGCATGTGTGTATTTATATGTATGCATATGTAGGTATGTATTGTGTATGTATATATGTATATATGTGTTTATATTTATATATATGTACGTGTATATATGTGTGTGTATGTGTATGTTAGTGTATATATGTATGTGTGCGTGTATTTATATATATATATATATATATATGTACGTATACCAATAACCCTCTTCAGTGCCATGTCTGCTTGAGTGTGTGCAAGTCGGTGGTAGGACTAAAAAGTCATCTTCGAGCACATGGATTTTCAGTGACTGAGGGAGTGGCACTCATCAGACAAGACGTTGCAATCATCATATGTATATACATGTATGTATGTATATATGTATATATATATGTATGTATATGTATCTATTTGTATGTATATGTATATGTATATATATGTACGTATATATGTATATATATGTATGTATATATAAGTATATATGTATATGGGTATATATATGTATATATGTATATATATGTGTATATATATGTATATATATGCGTATATATATATATGTATATGTATATACAAATGTATATATATGTATATATATGTATGTATATATACGTATGTCTATATGTGTATAACAGTATGTATATATATGTATATATATATGTGTATATATACTTATGTATACATATGTATGTATATCTGTAAATATATATGTTTATATGTATATGTAGATGCATCTATATATGTATACATCTGTATGTAAATATATATATATATATATATATATTTACGTATCTACACACACACACACGCGCACACACACACATATATATGTATATATATATATATATATGTATGTGTATATATATATATATATATATATATATATATATATATATATAGTAAGCTATAAAATAAATTAAGCTACACAGAATATTCCGCTTTTCATCCACGCTAGGATTCATCAGGCTTATGCTGCGTATTGAGCACTGTTAAAGTAAATACTTAATATTTTTGTATATTAATTTATGTGATTAAATTAAGTAATCATATATATATATATATATATATATATATATATATATATATATATATATATATATATATATATATGATCCCTAGTCGTTCTGCTCAATACATGTTTCTCATGAAATTAACAACCTTTGTTGATTTTATTGCATTCTCGTTTTTCTACTTTTCTATCGATCTTGTTTGCAAGTAAAAATCAGTAAATTGAACGATTTATAACGATGCAAGGGGGCGTATACTCATTTTAGGCACCGCTTTATATATATATATATATATATATATATATATATATATATATATATATATATATATATATATATACGGGCAGGCCGCCTGACATTGCCCGGTCGTAAAATACGTTTGTATACGATATTTTGATTAATGCAGATTTCGTATGTATTATTATATTGACCCAGTATGCAGTAATGACTTGAAAAGTAAAAAATAAAAAATAAAAAAAATGACTAGTGTGCAACCACCGAAAATCAAAATAAAACGTTTAGCTTACGGTTTATTTTTTTCCTTTTACGTTAATGCCTCAGCTATGAAGACATATTTGCTGCAAGGCTAAAAATGAAAACATGAAATAATAACTATTACGTTACTCATGCATATCTGTAATGCCGCCGTTCGACATTCAACTGGCAAAGTCTATTTCTTTTAAATGTTTACACTTTTGCACCGATGTTCCCTTGCTAAAACCTAAATATACAGTTTCGCATGGGTTCAAATTGCCTGTATATTAAGTTTTATGTCTGTAGACCAAAAACTGACAGAGGGGTTTGGTAGGTAACCATATATATATATATATATATATATATATATATATATATATATATATACATGCATACATATATATAGAAAGAGGGTTGTTTTTACATCAAAGAAGAAGCACATTAACTTCAAATTAAAACCCCACCTTTACTTTTAAGTACGCCTCACTTCAAATTCAAGTTTACCCCTTACCTATGAAATTTAAGTTAAAATTAAGCCACTTATACTTCAGATGATTTCAAATAACAATAACAAAAACAACTTCAAAATAACAAAATACCCACATCAGCTTCAAATAACACAAAGCATCTCAACTTCAAATAAAAAAAACACCCCACCTTCAAATTAAAAAATAAACCCAAATTCAAATAAAAACTCTTGGACTTGAAATAAAAACAACTCACCTTCAAATAAAAAACAACTTAAAACACACCACAACTTCGAATAAAAAACACCCTACCTTCAAATGAAAAAAAAAAAAATCCAACTTCAAATAAAAATACCTCACCTCAAAATAAAAACACTCCACCTTCAAAAAAAGAAAAACCAACTTCAATTAAAAACACATCTACTTCTAATAAAAAACAACGCACCTTCCAGTTAAAAAAAACAACAACTTCAAATACAAAACACCTCAACCACAAATAAAAAACAACCCACCTTCAAATAAAAAAAAACACCCAAATTCTGATAAAAACGCTCCGCCTTCAAATAAAAGCACCCCAACTTAAAAAAAACAGCTTCAAATAAAAAAGCACCTCAACTTCAAATAAAAGCACTCCATCTTCAAATAAAAACAACTTCAAATACAAAACACGTCAACTACAAATAAAAAACAACCCACCTTCAAATTAAAAAATCTTTAAATAAAAAATCACCTCCACTTCAAATAAAAAAGAACCAACTTTCAAATAAAAAACAACTTCAAATACAAAACACCTCCACTTCAAACAAAAAACAACGCACCTTCAAATTAAAAAAATCCTAAATTCAAATAAAAAACACCTCAGCTTCAAATAAAAAAAAACCCTCCTTCAAATAAAAAAAACGAATTCAAATAAAGATTACCCTAACTTCAAATAAAAAAACACTCTACTTTACAAATAAAAAACCATCTCACATTCAAAATAAAAAAAATGCCACCCGAACTTCAAATTCCAAAAACCCACCCCAATTTCAAATTTAAAAATCCAAAACACCCAGCTACAAATAAAAAAAAAACACCCAAACCTCGAATTAAAAAAATAACACCCCAACTTCAAATTATAAAAAAAACACCTAAACTTCAAATAAAAAGAACAATTTCAAAAAATAAACACCCACCCCAACTTCAAATAAAAAGCAACAACTTAAAATAAAAAAATAAAACTTCAAATAAAACACCCCAATTCCAAGTAAAACACACCCCAACTTCAAATATAAAAATCACACCAACTTCAAAATAAAAAAAACACTCCTATTTTTAATTAAAAAAAAAACTCATCTTCAAATAAAAAAACCCACCTCAACTTTAAATAAAATAAACCTCTTCAACTTGAAATTAACAAAAAAAAACAAAAAACATCCCAATCTAAAATTAAAAAAAGAACGTCTCAATTTCGAAGAAAAACCCCATCCCAAATTCAAATAAAAACAAACAACCTAATTAAAAAAAATAAACAAACAAAAACAACCCCAACTTCAACTAAAATGGGTAACTTAAATATTGAGAAAGGGTGGATTTGATTTTTATTTTTATCATTTTCATGTCACTTGAATTTGATCTTTTGAAGTAACGCTTATTTTAATTTAAACTTGAGCACTTTCAAGGCAAAGTTTCTTTTTTTTTATCAATTCGAATGGGTACTTCTTTTTTAATTTAAAAACTCATCATTTTTCACAATGGTTACAATACTCCATATTGGTTTGGGAAGCTTGGGTTCAATCCCCTGTCGAGTCATACGAAGACTTAAAATGCCCTCTTGCTTAGCACCCAGCATTACAATATGAAGATCAAGGGCAAGTAGAGAAATCATGGGAAAAGAATCGTGCTATCATCCACCTGTGAGGTTAATAATGAAAATAAAGCCGTCGAGTCTCTACCAGCAACAGTGGACCACCTTATTTTATTTTTATACCTACTAACTGCACGGCCGCGAGCCAAATGTGGCTCGCGGGACGTATGTTTGATACTCTTCAGATATATAATGAATAATGGCCGAAATCACGTACCAATAGGAAGAAGAAAGCGTTGGAACTCCGAGAAAATCGATTTCCTGTCTCGGAAAACGTGGATAGGATTCATTGTTGGAACAAGCAAGATATATAGACGTGTAAGTAAAGTGAGAAATGTGAACAGTTTGTGGGTCGATTTGAGATAAGGGGGGGACGAGCGATGGATGCAGGGCACATCAAACATGTCTGAAAACATCCGGCATTTAGTGGGTCGAGTATCCGTTTTATTTATTGATTTCAACACCGGCTGGTCAATGGATATCTCGATCGTGGTGGGAATGACCTGATTCCATGACGGTCGCTACAAAGAATGGTGAAGAGGGGTTAGGTAAGATGATGGTAGCGTCAGAGAGGTGTTGTGTCTTCCTTTCTTCCTGGTGCGTGGAAAAAATATGGTTATGATCTTTTTGTCCGGCTCCATAGAGTCCGCGCCCACGGACGCAACAAGTAAACGAAAGTATATAGGAAGGCGTCGTAACAGAATGAAGAAGAAAAAAAAGCGTCTGACAGTTATACAGTCTGCATTGAAGTATCGAATTAAGATAACGCGTCTGCCAAAGCAAAAAAAAAAAAAAAAAAAATACAAAAAAAATTAAAAAAAAAACAACAAAAAAACACGTTGTCTATCACTTATAATAAACTAAAAGAATACCCGTCCCATGACGGGTAAAAATGAATTCTCCCAATAGAATATTTTTG
>NC_136488.1:127222973-127245473 GCF_053919585.1 Euprymna scolopes
TTTAACAAGGTTTTTTAATATAGACCCACAGAATATTGTGACAAGTGTTTCAGTGTGAACAGGTATGGTATAATAAATTATTGAGTTTATCTATTTTATTTCTACTTTCATCATATTTTGCTTTGGTTTTTATACCCCCATTTTCAACCCAAATTTACAAGCCTTCCTTTTCATAACCTATCATACTTTCATAAATCAGGGTCCATTTTTTGTAGGCTGTTTATGAATCCAGTCAACGACGGGTACTTTTGCTAGTATATATATATATATATATATATATAAAACTACAATATATATATATATATATATATATATATATATATATATATATATATATACATATAACTACTATTAAATTAATCCAAAAAACAGATGAACTAATACGCCGAATGCCATGGCGAGCAAATGTCTTCCTTAAAAATGAAAACGTGAACAAAAAAGAATCCTATGGTTTTAAAACCCTTCAAAATGCGAAAACAGTAGACCTTTTGATAAACTTTGAAAATGACCTTTTAAACGTAATTAAAAACTTAGAATTCCACAATCAACCTAACAATTTTCAACGGAAACTACACAAAATCGTTAGAAGCATAAACAACTCTAATAAAATATTTGTAAAAGCAGATAAAACTAGAAACTTTTATAAATAGATAAGCAAGAATATAAAAAACTAATCACAGAAAACATTACAAAAAACTACAAAAAACTAGACAAAAAACGAATGCGACTACATAGATATAATAATAAACTGAAAGTAAACAAATTACCGATAAATTAAAAATTAGCGATAAAGTTGGCAAATTGAAACCTAGAGAGGCATACATTCTGCTTAAAGACCACAAATGGGACTTTAATAATAATCCCATCACCCGCCTGAAAAACCCAACTAAACCAGAAATAGGTAGAATTAGCAAAGCAATACTTTCTAGAGTAAACAAACAAATAAAACAAGACCTAGAATTAAACCAGTGGGCAAATACTGCCGAAGCAATCACCTGGTTTCAAAATATAGAAAACAAAGATAAATGTACGTTTATACAGTTTGACATCATAGACTTTTATCCCTCGATATCCGAAGAACTTTTTAACATTGCCCTTGAATTTGCCGAGCTATACACTGATATATCCTCGGAAGAAATCAACATCATTTAAAAATGTAGACAATCAGTTCTAATAAATAACAATAACCAATGGATAAAAACTAAAATGAAAAATTCGTTTGATTTAGCGCTGGGTGCCAGGGATTCTGCAGAAGCATCAGATCTTGTGGGATTATTCATTCTATATACCCTCACAAGCATATTTGATACTACGGATATCGGCCTATATAGAGATGACGGACTAGCTATAATAAAAAAACTCCAACAAAGTCAAGGGAGATAACTTTAAGAAAATCATACACAAGGAAATGAAAAAATTAGGCATAAAAGCAAACGTATCAGCTAACATAAAAATAACAAACTTCCTGGACCTCACGTTAAATTTAGATAAAAACACATATGAACTCTACTTAAAAGATAACGCTACTCCAATATACGTAAACCCTAAGTCCAATCACCCACCATCAATTATAAAACAGATTCCTAACTCGATCGTAAGTAGACTCAGTAATAACTCAAGCGATGAAAATGCATTTTACAGGTCAACCAATATCTACGAAACAGCCCTAAAAAATAATGGATACAAAAATATCGATATCAAATATAAGCAATAAAACACCAGCAACTATAATAAAATTAAAAATAGAAGAAAAAGAACTATAATTTGGTATACGACCCCATACAATCAAATGTTAAAAACAAAACTTGGCAAGAGATTTCTAGATCTTATTGAAAAACGCTTTCCCGCAACCCACCCCTTACAAAAGATTTTCAATAAAATACCTTGAAGTTATCTTACAGTTGTTGTGAAAATTTAGAGATGATGATTAAAGCACATAATAACAAAATATTAAATAAAAACAATGTAAACAACAACAACAACAACAACAACAACAAAATAAACAATAGAAAAGTAGACACCATGACAAAAATAAAACTAACACTAGCAGAAATAATAATAATAATAATAATAATAATAATAATAATAATAATAATAATAATAATAATAATAAACCAACCCCGGATAAGAACAACCATACTATAAATAAAAATATTAATATCGAACAAGATAAATGCAACTGTAAACACCGCACACTTTGCCCAGTTCAAAATAAATGTCTAACCAAAATCGTAGTTTACCAGGCCACAATATTTGCAAAAGAAACCCCGAATAACAAGAAATATTACGTATGTATGACTTCCTTAGATTTCAAAACCCGATACTATGACCACAAAAGTACATTCAACAATAAAAAAACACCGTATGAAAACAACCCTAGCGAATAAATACTGGGAACTCAAAGAAAGCGGACATTCGCCGGTAGTCGGATGGAAGATAATAAGACAAGCTACCACGTGTAGGGACCTAGACGACCCATGTAGATTGTACCTTCATGAAAAATTTGCTATCCTGTACCCAACATCTATTAAACTGCAGAAGAGAAATAGCAAACAACTGTGTTCACAAGATAAAATTTACTCTAGGATAGCGATACAAAATAGTTTTAAAACTAACAAAAACACTAGAAAATAAGCAAATAAATAAATTAAATAAACATGAATATACATAAACGATCACACATATATGTATGTATATATATGTATGTATATATATATACATGTATATATATATATGTGCATATATGTATGCACACATATATATATTTATATATAAACTAACATTAAAAAAACAAAAAAAAACACTAACCTAGTTTGAAAACAGATCAAAAAACTAAATAGAGCACACACAAAGGAACAGGTCAACCAGAGGCCAAATAGGCCTTTGTCCGATAAATGCATGCTCATTGGCTGATAGGAAGGGCGCGGTGGTTACTAGAAAGCTGATTGTCTAACTAAAATTTCAATAGAAGAGGAGCATATAAAAACGATAAACAACCACAGAATTCGCGCATAAGCCTAAGGAGTCCTAGAATGGATGAAACGCGGAATATTCAGTGTAGCTTAATCGCCATATATATTTTATAAATTACTGTGTATATATATATATATATATATATATATATATATATATATATATATATATATAGCATAGTAAGCATAGTAAGCGTATTTATATATATATAGCATAGTAAGCGTATTTTACGACTGGGCAACGTCGGGCAATCCTCGCTTATATATATATATATATATATATATATATATATATATATATATATATTATTATTATTATTATTATTATTAGCGGGGATTGCCCGACGTTGCCCAGTCGTAGCGGGGATTGCCCGACGTTGCCCAGTCGTAAAATACGCTTATTAAACTATTTTCACACACACACACACACACACACACACACACACACACACACACACACACACACACACAGAAACAAACACACTTAACGTAGAAATTGATAGAATGAAAATTAATATGGCTAAGATTAAACATGGAAAGTAAAAGGACTAGATGTTAAAACTGGAAAAGAAAAAGACAAGATATTCTAGTTAAAAATATAATAAATTTATAACTTAAAATATTGCACCATTAAGAAATTTTTTTTTAAAAACATTCAATTTAACATTATAAAATCAATTCTTAATTAATACTGCAATATTTTAAGTTATAAATTTATTATAGTTTTACTAGAATATCTTGTCTTTTTCTTTTCCAGTTTTTCTCTGTAATCCATGATTTTTCCAGGCTTAGCTTTGAAAAAAGATTTTCTCCCTCTGTTTCACTTGTTACATGTGAATTAATAGTGAAAGGAGAGCTGAGCAACAACGGTGAATTATTAGCGATAGTTTTTTTATTTTTTTATATCTTTTTATGTCATCATCTCCGCCGTTTCCAGCCGATTGGAGGTAGTGTAACAGATCTGGTTGCTATAGTAACCAACTATGGTAACCAACAGCCACTTCCAAAAAACCGTTTCTCCGTTCCTTACAGATTCTGAGATTTTTTTTAACACAGTAATTTTATTATCTTTTGTTCTACTAAACGAAAATTGAATGTTTTTTTTTTTTCCAAAATATAGATGAGAAGATGACCTATTAAAAATTGTTTGAAACTTGGTCGCAAAATAAATGAGCGTTCAAGCTTTAAAGCAGTTCTAAATGAGTAACACTAACACTTAACTATATATTCAAACACAGTAGTGTTTGAATGATATCTCTTCCATTATTGAGCATAGACACCTTCATTAGACACCTTCATTCCATAAACATATCTCCGACGAAGCGTAAACTCAAAATGCCAAGTTAGCCGTTTTCGGTATAAACCGTACCACTATCTTTGCGGTTTCTATAAATATATATGATTGTTGGTACTAAATGGATTCGAGTCACAAGCTTCAAAATATAAAGAATTATAAAAGAAATCAATTCTTCGGAAAATCAATTTTGCGCTTCCAGGCCGAAACGGCGGATATTGGCGTGCCAGCCCCAACAAAAACGCCTTTCTAGGCGAGACGCTGATGCCAATCTGGATCGTTGGTGATGGGGGAGAAAGAGAGTCTGACTTTTCCAGTCCAACCTTTGACACCGAGAAAAGGCGATTCTTTGTTATCGAACATAGACTGAGTCAGAAAAAGAAATAAAGAAGGAAATAAAAGACGGAATGGAGATGCGACAATCACTTTCGCATTTAATATAAAGACGAGTTCATTTTTCCTTTTGGGGAAGGGTAGGCAAGTGGGGGCTATATACACTCTACTCTCCAAGAATTATCTTGAAATTTGATTGACCATTTAAAATAGGAAACTCTCTTCCAAATCATACAATATCTATTATTATACTGACATTGAGTTAATAAACGTTTGTTTCCCCAAGGCTTTTTTCCTGTATACTTTAATAACACAAAATGCATACTAAAATATTCCTTAATTCTGTGATTAAGACAGTTCATTTTACTTATATTAATTAGCCGTAATTTGTCACCACTTCTCATTTACATATCTTGTCTAAGCTCTCTCTGTACAGGGGTTTGTCAAGATAACCTGGCATCGTGGTATTTTCCATAAAACTAAACCGTGACTAAATATTCAAAATCACATATAATTCGCGGCCCGAATATAATCTCCTTCCTATGCTTTGCCCACACTGGCTTTTACGACAAATGATGCACCTTCTCAAAGAGGTCTTACCTCAAATAACAGAACGAAGCATGATACTCCACCGGACTAGATGAATTCTTATCTGGAATATGTACTTTAGCATATTTAAAGATATACTATAACATAATTAAATGGTCGATTGAGGAGAGGAAAGTAATGTTATCAACTTCTTTACTAATTCAGGAGAGCAGATGTTCTTGGGCTTCGTGCCAGGATCAAAGTGTAGTATCTGTTCCGGCAGATACTGCAAGCTATGACTAGCAAAGACCAGATGTGGGGGCAACCCCACATGCCTGACCTTTAACCAGCTCCCATTTCCCACCTCTCGGGAGCTGGTCCCCTTTTTCCCTTCCCCCTCCCTTCACTCCTCACATTAAAAATCGGCCTTGTGCCTAATTTGCTCGGTGGGGGAGCAAATAAATACCATCTGTTCCGGCAGATGCTGCACTTAAGATAATTTGTACCAGTCAATGGAGGGGAAACCCTCTATACTGGGACAATTATTATTTTTGGTAACCAGAGTGCCCCCTTTTTGCCTACTTTTAGGGGAGCTGGTTTTTACCTCACATTAAAAACGGCCTTGTGCCTAATTTGCTCAGTGGGGGAGCAAATAAATACCATCTGTTCCGGCAGATACTGCACTTAAGATAATTTGTACCAGTCAATGGAGGGGAAACCCTCTATACTGGGACAATTATTATTTTTGGTAACCAGAGTGCCCCCTTTTTGCCTACTTTAAGGGGAGCTGGTTTTTACCTCACATTAAAAACGGCCTTGTGCCTAATTTGCTCAGTGGGGGAGCAAATAAACACCATCTGTTCCGGCAGATGCTGCACTTAAGATAATTTGTACCAGTCAATGGAGGGGAAACCCTCTATACTGGGACAATTATTATTTTTGGTAACCAGAGTGCCCCCTTTTTGCCTACTTTTAGGGGAGCTGGTTTTTACCTCACATTAAAAACGGCCTTGTGCCTAATTTGCTCAGTGGGGGAGCAAATAAATACCATCTGTTCCGGCAGATACTGCACTTAAGATAATTTGTACCAGTCAATGGAGGGGAAACCCTCTATACTGGGACAATTATTATTTTTGGTAACCAGAGTGCCCCCTTTTTGCCTACTTTAAGGGGAGCTGGTTTTTACCTCACATTAAAAACGGCCTTGTGCCTAATTTGCTCAGTGGGGGAGCAAATAAACACCATCTGTTCCGGCAGATGCTGCACTTAAGATAATTTGTACCAGTCAATGGAGGGGAAACCCTCTATACTGGGACAATTATTATTTTTGGTAACCAGAGTGCCCCCTTTTTGCCTACTTTTAGGGGAGCTGGTTTTTACCTCACATTAAAAACGGCCTTGTGCCTAATTTGCTCAGTGGGGGAGCAAATAAATACCATCTGTTCCGGTAGATACTGCAAGCTATGACTAGCTAGGACTAGCTATGACTAGCAAAGACCAGATGTGGGGGCAACCCCACATGCCTGACCTTTAACCAGCTCCCATTTCCCACCTCTCGGGAGCTGGTCCCCTTTTTCCCTCCCCCCTCCCTTCACTCCTCACATTAAAAATCGGCCTTGTGCCTAATTTGCTCGGTGGGGGAGCAAATAAATACCATCTGTTCCGGCAGATACTGCAAGCTATGACTAGCTATGACTAGCAAAGACCAGATGTGGGGGCAACCCCACATGCCTGACCTTTAACCAGCTCCCATTTCCCACCTCTCGGGAGCTGGTCCTCTTTTTCCCTTTCCCCCTCCCTTCACTCCTCACATTAAAAATCGGCCTTGTGCCTAATTTGCTCGGTGGGGGAGCAAATAAATACCATCTGTTCCGGCAGATACTGCGAGCAAAGACCATATGTGGGGGCAACTCCACATATAAGACCTTGGTCAATGTAGGGGCAACCCTTCATACCAATTGTCACTATCCAGCTCCCCTACTCTCCGGGGAGTTGGTCCCCATTTCCCCTTCACTCCTCACTTTAAAAATCGGCCTTGTGCCTAATTTGCTCGGTGGGGGAGCAAATAAATACCATCTGTTCCGGCAGATGCTGCAAGCTATGACTAGCTATGACTAGCAAAGACCAGATGTGGGGGCAACCCCACATGCCTGACCATTAACCAGCTCCCATTTCCCACCTCTCGGGAGCTGGTCCCCTTTTTCCCTTCCCCCTCCCTTCACTCCTCACATTAAAAATCGGCCTTATGCCTAATTTGCTCGGTGGGGGAGCAAATAAATACCATCTGTTCTGATACATCACTTAGGTAATTCGTCCTTGGTCAATCATTCTGAGACAATTAATATTTAAGTTAATTAGACCTTGGTCAATGTAGGGGAAACCCTTCATACTGAGCCAGTTATAATTTATTTGGACACTGCTAGAGTCCCCCCCCCTTTTGGGGGGAGCTGGTTTTCCCCCACATTAAATAATGGCCTTGTATCTAAGTTGCTTTCGTGGGGAAACAAACAAATACCATCTGTTCTTCAGATGCTGCACTCTAATCTCTTGTACTCTGTCAGTGAAGGAGAAATCCTTCACAACTGAGACATTTTTTTTATTTTTGTTCCTTTTCTTCACGTTAAAAAACAACCCTGGTGCCTAACTCTGTCCTGTGGAGAGCCATTGTAAATAGGAACTCAGAGTTTAAGAGGGAAAGGAGAATATTTAAATATCTATGTATCTCATACAGATATCAAGTGTTAGCCCCAGGAAGGGGGCCCCTTGATTTCTGAGAATTTCAACTGAAGTAAAATAAAGCAAAAAAAAAAAAAAAAATAGAGATCTTATAAATGAAGAAAATTATGATATACACTATATATATATATATATATATATATATATATAATTATTTTTTTACTATAATAATCAAATACCTACAGACACTAGTGTTTCATCCTTTCGGGAATCTTCAGAGCAGGTTGTCACGATTAACACCAGTCGAACCCCGCAACACGAGATATCTCTGAGTCGATTAGCGAAGACCGTATCAATTCGGCTACTACTAACCGCGTGAAATAACGTTGAATTTAAACATTTTAATTTTAAATGTTCATTTACGTCAGTCAGACAGTGATCTAATCGTTATACGATGATCTCTCTCTCTCTCTCTCTCTTTATATATATATATATATATATATATATATATATATATATGTGTGTGTGTGTGTGTGTGTGTGTGTGTAAAACCATTGTTAAGTCACCGTCCGCATAGCAGCAGCCGTAAAGCTGTCGTTTGGTTGATCGGGGGTCCATCCTGGCTTGAGGTAGTTGCTTGTCTCGCCGCAATGATGAGCTGTGAAACAGTACTGTATGTGGATGACTATAATGCTCCCTTTCTTAGCTTGAGCATTTGGGAAGTGATATACAAATTACCATTAGCGTATTGAAGTGATGCTCTTTGTGTAAACAAATTGAGCTTAGGTATTTGGACAATGTCAAAACATTGTTAATTTATCGTATAGCGCAACGGTTAGAAGCTCCTACTGTCGTTTGGGTGATCGGGTTCCGATCCTGGCTTGAGGTAGTTGTTTGTCTAGTCGCACTGATGAGCTGTAAAACTGCGAAACAGTACTGTATGTGGATGAATATCTATATATCTATAAAAGTGAACGTGTCTGTGTGTCTGTCTGTGTGTCTGTGTACATTTCGCTACGCAATAACTCTGTCAATTTTTAGTCTACAGACTCGAAATTTAATATACAAGGTACTGAGATTTGGGAAAATCTATGTGATCGATTTTCGGCCAGAAATTTGGCTGTTAAGGGGTCAAAGTTCAACGATTTGACCTTTAAGAATTCTACCAAACTCTTCCGACAATTTTGGGTCTAAACACTTGAAATTTTAGATATAGGTTTCTTGGACATGGATCTAACTTAATAACTTGATTTCAGCCTAAAACAATAAATTTTAAGGGGTTATAATAGAGGTCAAAGTAAAAAATATTGCCCGTTTTCTTTTTTTTTTTTTGCTCAGCATACACCTCCAAACACCCGGGCAACGCCGGGCCGAAATGCTAGTATATATATATATATATATATATATATATATATATATATATATATATATATATATATATATATATTTCAGAGGAAACATAATTTAATTTAAATACCAAAAAACAAGAAATGGGCAGGTGAAATTAAAATTTCCTTAAGGCCTTATCGTCTGACCCTCTAAGAGGAAACGTCAGAATGATAAATTAAAAACTAAGAAAACGAATGAGGGAAGAGGGGAATTTTGGTTTCAGTTGGAAGAACAGTGAAAAAAAAAAAAAAAAAATTCTCACTGTTCAGGTGGTTTTAAATCAATGAATATCTCCAACTGATGTTTCAGAATCTTTTGTCTACACAGGCTAGGTCGAGAGTTGTTAATAACTAACGCCTCAATGATATTGAGATGATAGTTCGACCTAGCACTGTATAAAACAGAAAACCACCCATCGGAATATTGATCGGCACACCTATTTATACTCAGCAGGTGATTGCCAATGGCGGACTCATGAGCTTGGGAGTGCCCGGATGTTCTCGAAACCTGGTGTAGTCGAATATCCCGAGGGATATGTTGGGATATTCTCCTTTCTAATCTTTGGGATGTTTTGCCAACGTAGTCAGCTCCACACTGACAAACGAATTTATAAACAACAGAGTTCTTTTGAATGGTTGGCAAAACATCTTTACGAAAAGAAGAGAAAAAGGTTCGAGTTGTGTAAACTACTCTAAGCATAGTAGCTGGAAAACAACGTTGAGTAGCAGAAGAAATCCTTTTAACAATATGAAGGCCATCAGGACCCAACCATGGTAATTTTAGATAAATGGGACAACGTGATGGACCAATATGTTTACCACTATTAAATGTAGTAATTTTACGTTCAATAGTAGATTTTATTATATTAATGGGATATCCATTATTAAGAAAAATATTTATGATTTCACCAAGTTCCGTATCAAGACGGTTTGGTGAACAAATCATAAGTGCACGATGCGTAAGAGCGCTAATGAGGTTTATTTTTCTAGACTGAGGGGCAAAAGAAAACCAATTAAGATAGAGCCCTGTAAATGTAGGTTTTCTATAAACAGAGGTCTCAAACGTAGTACCAACTTTAGAAACACGAACGTCGAGGAATGGGAGAGAGCTACAGTCTTCAACCTCCATAGTAAATTGTAAAGATGGATGCAGGTTACAAAGAAGACGAAGAAACTGTTCAGCTTCGCTCCGAGAGGGAAAGCATGCAAAAGTATCATCAACGTAGCGTGTGTAGAATGCTGGCTTAGTAATTTTGGAAAATAATTCGTTTTCCAAAAATCCAACGAAAATGTTGGCTAACGAAGGACCAAGAGGGCTACCCATAGATATCCCATCAATTTGACGGTACATAATGTTGTTGAAACTAAAGGAGACTGATTTAGTAGCAAGTTCCATCAGTTCAACGAAAATTCGTTCAGGAAATTGTGGAGATTTTAAGGGGCCACGGTATAGATAGTCAGCACAAATACCAATGGTTTCATCCAAAGGTATATTAGTAAAAAGACTATTAATGTCAAAGGAAGCCAAGAACTCGGTATTTTTAGATAAAGGTAATTTTTGTATCTGAGATACGAATTGAAAAGAATCAGAGATACAATGGACCGAATAAAAAGAAAGCACAGGTTTAAGAAGATCAACCAGCCATTTACCAAGTTCATGTTGTGCAGAACCCAGCATAGATAAAATGGGTCGCAAAGGAATGTTGAGTTTATGGACCTTGGGTAAACCGTACATTCTAGGCCTTTGAGAACCGATGGGTCGGATTCTATCATAAATCTCCTTAGAAATAAATCCGCTTTTATGAAGTTGGAGAAATCTTTTCTGGATTTTTATTTCCATACGAAAAGTATCATCATGGCTTAAATCACCCAAACGGAGAAATTTACTTTTATCGTCCAAGATTTGTAACATTTTGGAGATATAATCCGTTTTGTTAAGTATAACAACGCCCGATCCTTTATCCGGGCGAGAAAGATAAATGTCGGGATTAGACCTAATTAATTTTGCCGCTTCAAAATGATTTTTCTGCCAAACAAAATCACTAGATTTAGTATTTATGGCAGAAAACCTCCGACCTAATTCGCCCAACTGAATTTTAACACTAGTTAATTCATCAGTAGAGATAGGCGAATGGTGTTTTAATTGAGTATACAATAATTCAATTTCACTAAATACTGAGATTTTATCAACAGAAGGGGGAGGAATGCAAAATTGTAAGCCAGCAGATAAAACAAATTCTTCTGTATTGGACAAAACATGAGAAGAATAATTAAATATATGTTTATCCAAATTTGTTATAATCCCAAACTTCTTAGTAATTAAATTTTTTAAATATTTATCATAAGAAGAAGTACATTTAATACGGGTAAAATTATCGCCGATGGATAAAACCTAGAAAAACGGAGTTTATCAAAGAAAGATAGTTCTTTCCAAACCGTGGCCCAAAGTAAAAGGTGTTTACTACGTAACGAATTATATGTATCAGAATTAAACAGGATTTCATCTTGTAGGAAAACACGTTGAACTGCCAATGTATTTCTACATTTAATTTTAGAAATACGATGGCAGATATAACCGGGAGCAACATGATTTAGGCGGCAAGATTTAAGAAATTCCATCCTACACTTCAAAACGATTAACTTATTTTTAATACGTATAACTTTGTTTAACGTTTTGATAAATTGTGAGTTGTACCGACCTCGAAAATATGTAAGTAAATTTTTGGTACAACAAAATGGAAGGAGAAATTTCAGAGGAAACATAATTCAATTTAAATACCAAAAAACAAGAAATGGGCAAGTGAAATTAAAATTTCCTTAAGGCCTTATCGTCTGACCCTCTAAGAGGAAACGTCAGAATGATAAATTAAAAACTAAGAAAACGAATGAGGGAAGAGGGGAATTTTGGTTTCAGTTGGAAGAACAGTGAAAAAAAAAAAAAAAAAAAAAAAAAATTGGAACTTGGTGAAATCATAAATATTTTTCTTAATAATGGATATCCCATTAATATAATAAAATCTACTATTGAACGTAAAATTACTACATTTAATAGTGGTAAACATATTGGTCCATCACGTTGTCCCATTTATCTAAAATTACCATGGTTGGGTCCTGATGGCCTTCATATTGTTAAAAGGATTTCTTCTGCTACTCAACGTTGTTTTCCAGCTACTATGCTTAGAGTAGTTTACACAACTCGAACCTTTTTCTCTTCTTTTCGTAAAGATGTTTTGCCAACCATTCAAAAGAACTCTGTTGTTTATAAATTCGTTTGTCAGTGTGGAGCTGACTACGTTAGCAAAACATCCCAAAGATTAGAAATGAGAATATCCCAACATATCCCTCGGGATATTCGACTACACCAGGTTTCGAGAACATCCGGGCACTCCCAAGCTCATGAGTCCGCCATTGGCAATCACCTGCTGAGTATAAATAGGTGTGCCGATCAATATTCCGATGGGTGGTTTTCTGTTTTATACAGTGCTAGGTCGAACTATCATCTCAATATCATTGAGGCGTTAGTTATTAACAACTCTCGACCTAGCCTGTGTAGACAAAAGATTCTGAAACATCAGTTGGAGATATTCATTGATTTAAAACCACCTGAACAGTGAGAATTTTTTTTTTTTTTTTCACTGTTCTTCCAACTGAAACCAAAATTCCCCTCTTCCCTCATTCGTTTTCTTAGTTTTTAATTTATCATTCTGACGTTTCCTCTTAGAGGGTCAGACGATAAGGCCTTAAGGAAATTTTAATTTCACCTGCCCATTTCTTGTTTTTTGGTATTTAAATTAAATTATGTTTCCTCTGAAATTTCTCCTTCCATTTTGTTGTACCAAAAATTTACTTATATATATATATATATATATATATATATATATATATATATATATATATATATATATATATATATATATATATATCATGATGTTTTTAGAGATACAAAATTTAAATATTGCAATTAGGAAAGGAAGACTTTTATGATTCATGATTAAAAGTAAATTTGTATATATACAAATATATATATATATATCTTCTCTCCAAAAAGGTGGGAATGAAGGGGAAGCAGGAGAGGAAAGAAAAAAAAAATGGGGAGCCAGCTGACCGGTTTCGACCCTCGCTTCTCAAAGCTGTATCGAGGGAATTAATTTTAAAATAAAGAATGAAAGCGATTAAAATAGCGTTTTATTAAATTTACAGGGAATAAAAAAAAAAAAAAAAAAAGTGGGAAAACGATTAAAATAAAACGACGTTATGGACGAATACCCTAGAGATTAATCACGTTCAACCCCAGGAGGCATTCCCTTTGCTTGCAAAGAGAAGGTTTCCTGAGTCGAACGTGAATGGTCTCCAAGATCTTAAGATGGTATAATGAATGAGCACGACTAATAATGGTAAAAGAGTCCGTGCTAAAGTTTGCTGCACAAGACGGGTTTTTAAGCAAATGATCAGTAATTGAAGACCCGTATGTGTTAGTAACGACATCAGTTGCCCGGTAGGTTCCATTCCTAATTTTACTGGGTACATGTTGTTGAATTCTTCCATCTAATGTTAATGTCGTTCGACCCAAGTAGTTGGCACCGCAACCACATTTAAAATTGTAAATAACATTACTTTTATGGTGGTGGGGGGGTAAAACGTCTTTTCGAGAAGATGGAAATAAAGTTCTCGTAGAGAAAACAACACGCACATTGGCAGCAAAATAACATCCATGAACTGCTGAACTTATTTGTTTGGCAAATTTCTCACTTACTCTACCTAACCAAGGCAGACGAAGATAAATTGGACATTTGGCTACTATATTCTCTTTCATTCGAGAGAATTCGGCCAATTTCTTTTGAATAGTTGACCTAATCACATCAAGGGGGTACCCATTTTTGGATAGAGTATCCGTAATTCTTTTCAATTCCTCATCTAATTTTGATTTGGAACAAATCATAAGGGCACGATGTGTTAGGGTCCAAATTAGATTTATCTTACGTTTTCTGGGACAAAATGAATCCCAACGAGTGTACAAACCTGTAAACGTTGGTTTACGGTATATAGATGTTTGGTAACTAGATGGCGTTTTTGTTACCAATACATCAAGGAAGGCTATAGTTGAATTGCTCTCTCCCTCATAGGTGTACTTTAACGCGGGATGCATTCCATTGAGTAAGGAGAAAAAGGTGTTAGCTTCCGTTTGGTTATTAAATAAACAGAATGTGTCATCAACATATCGGAAGTACACCAATGGCTTTATGGGTCCAGATAATAAGCGCTCTTCATAGAACCCAACAAAAATATTTGCCATGGTCGGTCCAAGTACTGACCCCATGGCAACACCATCTTTTTGCCGGTACATAATATTGTTGAAACTAAATTCCACAGATGTAGTGGCAAGTTTCATAAGTTCAATAAAGATGTGTTCAGGAATAGGAGGCGGTGATATCCGGCCACGATATAGAAAATCTGCACAAATATCTATAGTTTCCAAAACAGGGACACAAGTAAAAAGGTTGCTAATATCATAGGAGCACATAAATCTATTAACAATCTTAGACTTTTTAATAAAATCAGCAAAATAAAATGAATCTTTAAGACAATATTTACTATAATATTGTGAAACAGGTTGTAAAATGTCAAAGATCCATTTTGAGACCTTGTGTTGCGATGACCCTACCATGGAGAGAATGGGCCTTAATGGGATATCCGCTTTATGGGTTTTAGGGAGACCATATAGCCTTGGGCGGATAGATCCAGAGGGTCTTATCTCACTAGATACGTTCTTCGGAAGTACACCATTTTTGACCCACTTGACCAGTTTCTTTTGAAATTTTGTTTCCAAGGAGGCGGTTGAATCATGAGTTGCGACAGGGCCCAATTTTTCAAATTTGTCTTTATCATCTAGTATTATCGACATTTTGTCAACATACTCATGATGGTTCAATATAACCACCCCTGACCCTTTATCTGGTCTAGTAATAACTAATGATGGGTCTTGTCGCAGAGTTTTCATAACAGCCAAATGCTCCTTGCGCCATTTAAACTCAGAATGCGACACTGGTGTACTGGCATAACTGTGAGCAAGGTCATTCAATTTTGCCTTGAGATCCCTAGTTTTAGTTTCAGAGACTGGTGCAAGTCTCTCCGCTTGGGCATTTAGGATTTCAAACTCCGAAAACACCTCTTCTCGTTTGACACCGGGCACCGGAATACAAAAATCCAACCCATGATCAAGTACCATTAATTCTGAAGGTGACAAGTCATGGGAAGATAAATTCAGTACGTTACGTCCAATATTTGGGTTAGTAGTACACCCAAATTTTTTATATATTAAGTGTTGCAATTTGTTATTTGATTTAAGAACTAATTTTTTGATATCTCGTTCTTGTAAAATTGCAACATATCGTGCAAAGCGGAGTTTGAAATCCTAAATGCCCAAGCGGAGAGACTTGCACCAGTCTCTGAAACTAAAACTAGGGATCTCAAGGCAAAATTGAATGACCTTGCTCACAGTTATGCCAGTACACCAGTGTCGCATTCTGAGTTTAAATGGCGCAAGGAGCATTTGGCTGTTATGAAAACTCTGCGACAAGACCCATCATTAGTTATTACTAGACCAGATAAAGGGTCAGGGGTGGTTATATTGAACCATCATGAGTATGTTGACAAAATGTCGATAATACTAGATGATAAAGACAAATTTGAAAAATTGGGCCCTGTCGCAACTCATGATTCAACCGCCTCCTTGGAAACCAAATTTCAAAAGAAACTGGTCAAGTGGGTCAAAAATGGTGTACTTCCGAAGAACGTATCTAGTGAGATAAGACCCTCTGGATCTATCCGCCCAAGGCTATATGGTCTCCCTAAAACCCATAAAGCGGATATCCCATTAAGGCCCATTCCCTCCATGGTAGGGTCATCGCAACACAAGGTCTCAAAATGGATCTTTGACATTTTACAACCTGTTTCACAATATTATAGTAAATATTGTCTTAAAGATTCATTTTATTTTGCTGATTTTATTAAAAAGTCTAAGATTGTTAATAGATTTATGTGCTCCTATGATATTAGCAACCTTTTTACTTGTGTCCCTGTTTTGGAAACTATAGATATTTGTGCAGATTTTCTATATCGTGGCCGGATATCACCGCCTCCTATTCCTGAACACATCTTTATTGAACTTATGAAACTTGCCACTACATCTGTGGAATTTAGTTTCAACAATATTATGTACCGGCAAAAAGATGGTGTTGCCATGGGGTCAGTACTTGGACCGACCATGGCAAATATTTTTGTTGGGTTCTATGAAGAGCGCTTATTATCTGGACCCATAAAGCCATTGGTGTACTTCCGATATGTTGATGACACATTCTGTTTATTTAATAACCAAACGGAAGCTAACACCTTTTTCTCCTTACTCAATGGAATGCATCCCGCGTTAAAGTACACCTATGAGGGAGAGAGCAATTCAACTATAGCCTTCCTTGATGTATTGGTAACAAAAACGCCATCTAGTTACCAAACATCTATATACCGTAAACCAACGTTTACAGGTTTGTACACTCGTTGGGATTCATTTTGTCCCAGAAAACGTAAGATAAATCTAATTTGGACCCTAACACATCGTGCCCTTATGATTTGTTCCAAATCAAAATTAGATGAGGAATTGAAAAGAATTACGGATACTCTATCCAAAAATGGGTACCCCCTTGATGTGATTAGGTCAACTATTCAAAAGAAATTGGCCGAATTCTCTCGAATGAAAGAGAATATAGTAGCCAAATGTCCAATTTATCTTCGTCTGCCTTGGTTAGGTAGAGTAAGTGAGAAATTTGCCAAACAAATAAGTTCAGCAGTTCATGGATGTTATTTTGCTGCCAATGTGCGTGTTGTTTTCTCTACGAGAACTTTATTTCCATCTTCTCGAAAAGACGTTTTACCCCCCCCCACCACCATAAAAGTAATGTTATTTACAATTTTAAATGTGGTTGCGGTGCCAACTACTTGGGTCGAACGACATTAACATTAGATGGAAGAATTCAACAACATGTACCCAGTAAAATTAGGAATGGAACCTACCGGGCAACTGATGTCGTTACTAACACATACGGGTCTTCAATTACTGATCATTTGCTTAAAAACCCGTCTTGTGCAGCAAACTTTAGCACGGACTCTTTTACCATTATTAGTCGTGCTCATTCATTATACCATCTTAAGATCTTGGAGACCATTCACGTTCGACTCAGGAAACCTTCTCTTTGCAAGCAAAGGGAATGCCTCCTGGGGTTGAACGTGATTAATCTCTAGGGTATTCGTCCATAACGTCGTTTTATTTTAATCGTTTTCCCACTTTTTTTTTTTTTTTTTTTTATTCCCTGTAAATTTAATAAAACGCTATTTTAATCGCTTTCATTCTTTATTTTAAAATTAATTCCCTCGATACAGCTTTGAGAAGCGAGGGTCGAAACCGGTCAGCTGGCTCCCCATTTTTTTTTTCTTTCCTCTCCTGCTTCCCCTTCATTCCCACCTTTTTGGAGAGAAGATATATATATATACATATTTGTATATATACAAATTTACTTTTAATCATGAATCATAAAAGTCTTCTTTTCCTAATTGCAATATATATATATATATAAATTGTTTTTAAAAATATAATTGTATCGTCAAAATCGGGACGCAATGGTAGAAAGCCTACCACTGGACCATCTCACATGATTGTTTGGACTTGGATGTACGTAGATGTTATTTATTGGTTTTTGTTTTTGCGACACGTTTTTTAATAAATTCAGTTACGTATACGAAAGTGCATTTTTACCTAAATGCGAGTTGGGAATAATTTTCCCTTTTACCGATTTCATACCCCCAAATGGGACGCAGAATTCAAAAACGTATCGCGTAAAAATCAAAAAACAAAAAACAAAAAAACAACAAATAAATAACATCTACGTAAGTCGCGATATATCCAAACAGTCGTGCGAGATGGTCCAATTGTAAGGTCCCGATTTTGTAATCTCGCGAGATTTAGCCACTCTGATGAGTCGTCTTAGTGGATAATTATATTTTAAAAACAATATATATGCCGCTCCCAATTTGGGGGTACAAAATTGGTAAAAGGGAAAATTATTCTTAACTCGCATTTAGTTAAAAATGCACTTTCGTATAAATAATTGAATTTATTCAAAAACATATCACAAAAACAAATAAATAACACACACACACACACACACACACACACACACACACACACACACACACAGTTGTTAGATGAAATAAGTCATTGGAACCGTCGGTTTCCAGTCCGATAATTAGGACCGTTTTAGATATCCATATCAAGCTATCTTCAACCAATACTCATCGGAGACTTATCTCATCTAACAACTTTCTGTATACAAAATATAAATACGCCTTATTTGTCGGATTTTCCTTTTAATTTAGCACTCTGCAGGATTTATTCCCCCCCCCCAAAAAAAAAGAAGACTAATCACACACACACATCTCTCTCTCTCTCTCTCTCTCTCTCTCTCTCTCTCTATATATATATATATATATATTGTGACATGATCTTTAAATTGGACAATGTATTTAAATCAAAATTTAAATACTTAATTTTAGGCTGATGGGATATATCGTTTTTGTTTTTTATATTTCGTCACCGAGGTAAAATAAAACACGATTCTCACAAGGTAGGCTAGTGCTGTAGTCGTTTTGGAACTGAGCAATAATCTACTAATGTACCCCCACCCCTTTAAAACTTACAGTGCCGGCTGGAGATTTCGTCAAGTCTATTTTTAGACCGGATTTTGAAGCAGAGAGGAAGGAGAGAAACCGGAAGAGTTATCGCTCCCCCTTTTCCCTTTTTTAACTGGACACTAGCAGAAGTCGCTCCTTTTTGGCTTGGACCGCCGACCTGTTAAGAGGTCCCTCCTCATGGGAGGAGGAGGGGTGACATTTCCTCCCATGCGAAAAGGGGATACCGATACACGAGGCGTGAACGACGCGACCTTCTCCAGTCATGCGAGAGAATGCGATGAATTTACTTCCTCACGAAAGAGACGATGGCCCTTTTTCCCATCATGCTAGATATGGATGTGCCGAACGCACAATGTCATATCTTATCCCTCACGAAAGCGACAGATATATAATGCGCGAGCAAGAAAAGAAAACACGTGAGATGGCTATGTAAACTTTTTCCACACCGAAGGAAACATCTTGGATTAACTGCGTCGTTGTCGAGTTATGAAACACCCCAGCAAAAGAAACAAAAAAAGGGAAAACAAAAGAAACTTGTAAGTGCAAAGACTTTGATTACCACAAAGGACTTTCGCTCATTTCTATACGCGTAGATCTACTCCAGATTCCATAACTTTGAAGCATTTCATTTTCTTTCGTTAAACTCCTCTTTTTTTTCCTTAAATAAATCTATTTTTGTATCGTTTCGAAAAGTGTTTGTTATTTCGGTGTTTTCTCGCATTTTTTATTGTGTTCGTCCTTGCGTTTCCATCCACTTGTTTTATTATTTTATTTTTGCTGTGTCACATATGTGATAAAGAGAAAATACTTGGGTTTTTGCTTGCCCGTAAATTCCTTTGTACGCCCCCCCCCCCGCTATTTGGGCAACGTCTTACAATGATAAACAACTTTCATTCTTCTCGGAAATTTCTTATGCCCATATATTCATTTGTTACTTAAATCCCCACCTTTTATCGCACATATGTTACAATATATATATATATATATATATATATATATATGTATATATATATATATATATATATATATATATATATATATATATATATATACAGTCCTGATCAAAATCATAAGACCACTTAAGAAAGTAAGCGTTTACGCATAATATCGAATTTTTAATCAAACAAATGGTTGAAACACTTACCAAAATGGAAAATATGATGGGGAAAAAATGAAATCTGCTTCACTCTAAATATTAACCCTGATCTAATAATTATTTTTACAAAAACAAACGTTTTCACCTGGTCAAAATGATAAGACCACTTTAATAAAATCGGCTAGTTTTGAAAAAAGAAATGAATACGAAAAGCTTTCTATGTTACTAAAAGCAACTTGTTAGTGGATAAAAAAACATCTTACTAAATTATAAATGGAAAAAGGGAAACCATTGTGAGAGTTTGAGAGAGGAAGGATCTTTGAGCTTAATAGGAGTGGACTCTCCCATAGATCCATTGCAAACGAAGTGAATCGTAGCAAAACGGTCATCACAAATTTTTTAAGAAATCCAGATCAATATGGGCACAAAAAGAGTCCAGGTCGACCCCCCCAAATAACCCCATCACTGGATCGCCGTATCAGAAGAAATTAAAAATAAAACTCCAGTATGAGCTAAAGTCGATTGAAAAGCCAAACAACAGCAGAATGTAGTCCTAAAACCATCAGAAGGCATCTGAAAATGAAGGGTTTCAATCATTTAAAGCGACTGCAGAAACCACGTCTTCTTGAACAGCACAAAACTAACCGACTTAAATATGTCGCCAAATACCAGACTTTGGATGAAGAGAAGTGGGAAATGTAATTTTTTCCGATGAGAAAAAGTTTAATCTAGATGGTCCAGATGGATTTCAACACTATTGGCATGATAAAAATTTGCCCAAAGAGACTTTTTCAACTCGGCATAGTGGAGGAGGGTCTTTAATGATCTGTGGTGCTTTCTCGTCAGCTGGGACCCTGAAGTTGCAAGTAGTGAAAGGCCAGCAAGCATTGAAGTACAGTTCAATGCTTGAAAATGCTTCTATCAGGACTGAAGGTCCACGTCTGTGTGGAAGAAATTGGATTTTTCCAGCAAGACAACGCTGCGATACACACTTCTCGACAAGCACGAGAATACTTTTCTTCAAATAATATAGATTTGTTAGATCATCCAGCATGTTCTCCGGACCTACATCCCATTGAAAATCTTTGGTGACTGATGGCAAAAGAAGTATTCAAGGATGGAACCCAGTATGATTCGATAGAGGAACTTTCTGATTCAATTTTCAGTACATGGGATAAAATTCCTTTGCAACTGATAAAAAACTTAGTCGCAAGCATGCCGAAGAGAATTTTTGAAGTAATTCGTAATAATGGAGGCTATACTAAATACTGAGACCCTTTTTAGTAATTTATAATTGCCTTTTGTTAGATAAATTATCAGTGGTCTTATCATTTTGACCAGGTGGAAATGATTGTTTTTTAAACAATAATTATTAGATCAGGGTTAAGGTTTCGATAATATGCGTAAACGCTTACTTTCTTAAGTGGTCTTATGATTTTGACCAGGACTGTATATTTAGTAAAATCTAGTAAAAACAACAGACCACAAGAAAGATATACTATATCATATTTAAATACTATAAACTTATACTACAACATATTTAACTGCTCAGAAACTTATATAGTGTTTGGAAGAGTCCTTACCAAACTACTTTGTCAGTGTTTGGTCTGCCACACTACCCAACACGTTGTAGCCTCGGTCGCAAAGTAGACAAAAAATAACTCGAACTCACCTTTTTCGTAACAGGGACATTTATTTCCTCATTCTCCCGCCACGCGCGACTTCTCGTTTACGGCTATGACGTCTATTGTTAGAAATTTCAGAAGCAAGGGCGATAACCGCGTGATTTACAATCACGCGATTATTTCGACCAATGGTATTGCGTTGTCCAGTTGCTGCGGAGGATTCAGAAGTGGCGGGAATTTTGTGTTTCAAAAAACAGATTTCAACTTGACGTCGGAGAAAGACGACGCACGTAATCTCGCCTAATGAACTAAGGCAGGGTTCTACCCCATTTATTTCTCCGCTCATTTAAATGCGGATACTAGCCGAAGGCTAAAATGTTCTACGGATTAATTACTTCATTATCATTGCCCGCAAGAGGGCATATTATTTTATGAACATCGATCGCAAAGTGCATTGTTCGTATCGACAGTCTGGAAGGATTTCGAGTACCCTCAACCAATTCTACGAGCGGCCGATTCTACCAGCATCTTCAACAAGAAGAAAACTACCTTCGCCTTTCAAGGCAAGAACTACAACTACCAACGCCTTTCAAGGCAAGAACTACCCGCCATTTGGCAGAAGCTAAAGAGGGCACTCTTTTGCAATATGGACTCCTTTTTTACCCTTTTGTAAATAAAATTATTCTTGGATTTAAGGTGAGCCTTTGTTGCTTTTCTGTGTCTCTTTCATTCTGCCATAGGCAAAAACGAGTAAGATAATTCCTTACACTATATCGTGATTATCTTTCGAACGTGCTCTAAGACGTCTTTCACGTCTCTAGCGTGATCCTTTTCTCGAACGTGTTCCCTC
>NC_136488.1:127250473-127462973 GCF_053919585.1 Euprymna scolopes
TCTCTCTCTCTCTCTCTCTCTCTCTCTATATATATATATATATATATATATATATATATATACACATTAAAGTGATTTGTTTGTCTGTGTGTAGAACAGTCTCTACCAAACTAGGTTTTGGTTTACAGATTTGAAACTTGATATATAGAAGATCCGGGCTTGTGGAACAAATTCGATTTGGTTTTTAGCCGGTAGAAATAGCTGCTTTGTGGTTAAAAATTGAAAAAAAAATATCTGAACTTGGCCGGCGTAGTCGACTAAACGTGTTATTTCTACGCAAGCGCATATATACATTTGTATTACACTTATATATTACATAATTGGCGAGATACATTAAATCGAAAAAAATAATGGCTCTATACGAAATTTTGTAATTATCGAGTAAAATTTTACGCTTCGTTTGTATAAATGTACGTAGTGAACCCATAAACCAATGAACGTATAATTCTGAATTATTAGATATGTATTGTTGGGAGCACGATGAGTAATATGCGGCTATTAGTTTTTGTAAACTTTACCATTTAGGGATGTGTCTCCCATGTGTCATCCATAATTAAAAAAGCGAACGACAATTTCCTGCACTCTGACACCTTATAACTCTTGCAAAACGTCGTTAATTTTGTTCCTTGTTAATTTTATTGCCGTTTTCTTTCTTTTTGTTTTAGTTACGTTTGCAGATAAATAACGAATTTCTAGACGAGATGCCGATGCCAATCTGTGGGACAGAAAGGTGGTCTGATTTTTCTAATTCAACCAGAAAAAGAGATTCTTTAGTAAAATTTAAGTAGGCGAACCCACACTGGCTTTTATGAGGAATGGTGCACCTTCTCCAAATGACGTCACCTCAATTAACAGCTGGACACGTGTTTTTTTCTTTACATAGGAGTCATCACTTATCAAGGCCCGGAGGCCACTAGAGGGTTACTGAGTCTACTGTAGTCAATGGGATAATATAGTAACCGTTAGTAGTGGAAATTTGGTAAATTGGATTACTTAAAGAGACGGTTCATCAAGAATTTGTTTACGTTGAACTTGAAAAAACAAAACAAAAAACAAATTATATATTAATTTATTTATTTCGGACTATTATCCTCATCTTTCTTAGATGTTGTTTCACGACGTTTCAGCCAACTATTCCTCTGATTCTTGTCAGGTGAGTTCGTATCCCGTCGCAGTCAGGTGGTAACCGCGACGGGATAGAAACTCCGAATCTCCTAACTGAATTCTCAGCAATTACTGCCATCCATAGTTGTTGTCGTCTCACCACGTTTTGGCCAAGTAAGCTTCTGGCCAGCTTTGGGTAGGATTTAAACCACTACCTTCAGACAATTCTCACCTGAAACCGTAGAGATTCAACGTCTCTATCCACTGCGAGACAAAGGCGAGACAAGAACAACTATGGATGGCAATAATTGCTAAGAATGCAGTTAGGAGATTCGGAGAGTAGTTCTTTATAATGTTTTAAAACAACAGTACACTTATTTTTTTTTTTTAAATATTATAGGGGAAGTAGTCTTTTTTAAAAACAATATCTCCTTCAGGAACGGCCATAAAATGTGTTTTCAATAGATATTTATTCAATAATGGCCCAATTTTCCTACTTAGCAAAAATGGATGAATCTTCCATGGACGAATACTCCGTGGATAATGAGTTTTCCTGAATCCTTATTTTGAAATTCCAAAAGATAATCTCTTCTTTTCTTTTTCTTCTATCTATCTTCTTCTTCTATCTTCTTCTTCTATTCTATCTTCTCTTCTCTATTCTTTCTATCTATCTTCTATTCTTCTATCTTCTTCTATCTTCTTCTATTCTTTTTCTTCTATCTATCTTCTTCTATCTTCTTCTTCTTCTATCTTCTTTTCTTCTTCTATCTATCTATCTTCTATTCTATCTTCTTCTTTCTATTCTTTCTTCTTTCTATTCTATCTATTCTTCTATTCTTCTATATAAATAAAATGAACTCATTTTTTCCCGTCTGATTTTGACATTAATAGGATTAAAAATCAAGATATTTCATGCAAATATAATATGCACAAACGGCAGAACAATATCTGAGGTGTGTTATAGGCTTATTATTTCTCAAATTCCTCGATAATCTTAGATTTCTATACTTTTTCTGCTGAGAAGTCACGGCCAAAATCGTTTAAGATCAATGGAAGTGGTAAAACATTTTCTCTCTAATAAATTCCTCCTCCCCCTGCCACCACTTAACACCGTTTGGGGATCGTTCACAAGGAACAGTTTAGAAGAGAACACCGGTTTGGCTTCGTAGTTCTTTCATGTGAAGTTATTTAAAATCACTAAACTAATCTGCAGTGCTCTGTGGCGTAGTGGTTAGCGTGCTGGACAATTCTCATTATATTTTCACGTTCGCGCCGACCTACCGTAGTCGTTTTTTTTTTTTTTTTTTTTTTCCTAAACAACTGGAATGGACTTTTCTTGGTGGCCGAACTGTTAACGTTGCAGATGTTTTTTTTTTCACACTTTATTTTCCTACTTTTACTTATGACTCCGGGTTTGATCCTTCCTACTTACCTACCATAACATTTTTTAAAACTCCCCCCCCCCGTCCCGGAAACAAGCACTCGGGCAACGCCGGGTACCCCCGCTAGTTCTATAATAAATATCAATTTGTATTTATTTGTATATATAAACATCTATCCCTTTACGCAAAATTTGTCGAGGAAGTTTTGCTATTTTAAGTGTTTAAGACAAGGGAGAAATCAAAGAGCAAGTCCAAAAAGTTCTTGTTAACTGAAATAAATTCACTCTATTTCCATAATGAGGCAGGTTTTCTCGTTTTGTCTTTTCTTCTTTCTCTAGCGGTTGATACATTTTTCTTTCGTATTTCTTATTTTTAACTTTCCAGTTTGAGGCGTTTTCTTTCTTCCTGATTCCCTGTTTTTAAAAGAAAAAAAACAAAATTTTACCCATTGCGACGTTATTTTATATGAATACGAATATCAATGCGAACACTGTCGAAGCATACTTTTTATCTTGTCGTGGTTTTATGGTTCCAAGTATAGTTATACGTGCCGTTTTATACATTGCGACTAGGTGCCTTCAGTCAACCTGATTTACCATTGAGCCATCTACGCGTACAGAAAATGTTTCATTTGTAAACATTTAATCCGTGTCTTTAATATCCTTTCCGTCTCCACGAGCAATGAGTAATGCTGTACCAAGGGAGATATCGGCTGAAATCAGATTAAATTATTTTTAGGTATCGGAGGATGAATGTGTGTGCGTGTGCGCGCGTGTGTGGGTATGTGTGCGGGGCTTTAGGGTTCATCCTACCGGTCGACAAACGAAATGTTGTGTCACTCTTTTTATTTAGATTTCCATATCAATACGTGGCTAGACAGGGGAGATAACTCTTGCTGTAAAGAATAACTGACGGGACAGACATCAATGCGTAGGGTCAAATATTCCGAAATCCAAGACTAAATTCTACAAAAATAGATTCAAGTTTCGTGAGGCGATAAAACAACACACACACACACACACGCACAGTGAGTGTGTGTGTGTGTGTGTGTGTGTGTGTGTGTGTGAGAGAGAGAGAGAGAGAGAGAGAGAGAGAGAGAGAGAGAGAGAGAGAGAGGAAATAATTTTATGGAATAGTGAATAAGCGAAGCAACAGACTAGTAGAAATAGAGATACAATCAGACTATTAAAGCTAGATAAAGATATTTTTTTAAATTACATTTTCACCCTAAACAAGGCACATTGCCACTTTGATGTAAGGGGCTACATTCATGGACATAAGCTACAGGGGTACTATGTAGGGAGTTGAGCATCAAGATTTCGGTTCACGTTACACTTGGACTTTTGCATGTCAGTACACTTGGGGAGGCAGGGACCCGGAAGGGAATTCCAAAGTCTAGCAGTTTTTTTGTTTTTTTTACATAGGCATCACCACTTATCAAGGCCAAGAGGCCACTCAAGGATAAGGGTTAAAGAGTGTACAGTTGACATTGGACAATATAGTAATCATTAGTAATGAAAATTTGGTAAATTTGATAACTTATATAGAACGGCTCATCAAGAACTTATTTACGTTAGACTTGAACACAACCATATTGTAGTCGGCCGGAAAGCAGGAAAACGGAAGACAATTCCACAGGCGAGCAGTTCTAAGAAAGAAGCTTTGTTCATGGAATCTACGTTTAGGTTTAGGCACAGATAAAGAGTGGGGGGAATTATTGATAGTGTGTACAGCTAGACGAGTGTTTCTTGTGAAAGTTTGGCGAGGGGGGACCATAGATTGAAGCTCAGTTGAACACCTTCCATGAAAATAACGATACATCAGAGACAAACTCGCAACATCTCTTCTGTGAGATAGAGGTTGCAAGGAAGAGAAAAGGACATCTCCTACGAAGCTGGGGAAGAAACTATTGGAGTAGAAAGCTCTCTTACATCTAGAGATCTCTACTGTGTAGGGGTAGGATGTAGCTGCTTGTCAGGTTTGTCGGGGGTATTTACGTCGAGGGGGTACAAGTGCTTGCAGTTCGTCGGAGGATTCACCATTAAAATACTTGTAGAACAGGCAGAGGGATGCAACATTTCGTCGATGGGACAGAGGCTGAAGCTTAAATGACAGTTCAAGACCTATTTGGTTGGCGACTCTCTTTTTAACCTTGTCCAGGAGTGAGAGACTAGTAGCAGATGCACCAGCCCAAATATGACAACAATGCTCCATACATGGGCGAATGGTGGGCTCATAGAGGTACGTGATACTTTCGGGCGTTAGTAGCTTTCTAGCACGGTAGAGAGAGCCTACCTTCTTTGCAGCAATCCTGGCAATGCTCTCAGTGTAATTGTTCCAACTCATGTTTCCTGTGAACGTTAGACCGAGGAGTTTAAAAGAAGTACTTCCAGATAATGAATCTTTGGCCATTGCTATTGATGGTAGAGGAGGTTTCTTGTAATTATTGAAGGAAACAAGTTTAGTCTTGGCAGCATTGAATGTGACCATCCATTTTTATCCCCATTCCACTACAGATTGGAGGTCATCCTCTAGTGTTTCTGCCATTTCTTTAGGTATCTGTTACTTTTTTTCCTGTCGTGTCTGTTTTAGAGCGTGGTGTCATCAGCATATATACCCATCTCAGAGACAATTTTGTTAGGGGGGCCATTTATGAATATTAGGAATAATAAAGGTCCAAGGATAGACCCCTGAGGCACTCCCGCATTTATATCATATTGTTTAGATGTACGACCGTCGAGGACAACCTGGAATTTTCTCTTATTTAAGAAGGATTTAATTATGTTAAGTATTCGTCCAATGATACCGTATGATCTGATTTTCCCGAGAAGACCTTCATGCCATACACTGTCAAAAGGCTTAGATATATCTATTTATCCTCCCCTGCTTTGTCCAGTGAATGGTATATACGTTCAGAGATTACAGTTAGAATATCGGCTGTGGAACAGGCTTGCCTAAATCAATATTGTTGGTCAGTCAGAAGTTTAGTATCTGTAAAGAGATGGACTAGAGCTTGGTTAATTAGATATTTAAATATTTTAGATATTTTGGCGGAGAGTGGGAGGAGGCTAATGGGGCGATAATTTAATGGGTCAGTTCTTTCGCCAGAATTCTTGAAAACCGGTACCATAGAAGGAGTTTTCCGGCAGTCAGGAAAGCAAGATTCATTAAGGAATTTGCTGTAAAGTTTGGAGAGAACCGGAGCATTTTTTAATAGCACAGCCGGGATGAGATCAGGTCCACCTGCTTTTGAAGTGTCAAGGTTTTTTATGATAGCATGCACCTGAGAAGGGCTGATTTTCAGATCGTCTAGTGTGATGTCTGTCCGCAAAGGAAAGTCAAGGAAGGGGGGGGGTTAGCAGGGTCCAGTGTGGAGTTTGAGGCAAACTGACTGGTAAGCATGTTAGCCTTCTCGGTTGCTGCGCAAATAACCTCATGATTGTTGGATAGCGGGGGAATTGTTGATTGCCCATTATTTACTACACTGTTGTAGATTTCCAGAAATCACCGGTTCCTAATTTCTGTTCTTCAATGTGTTTTATGGTGGTTTCAGTGAATTCTCTCTTAGCTGTCGCTATTTCTTTCTTACAATTACTTCTAGCTTCTATATACTTCAGGTCAATATATTCTATCATATTTAATACGTAAAAAAAAAAAAAAAAATGCAAATTGTTTTTTTTTCCCATGAAATAATTTTTTTCAACCAAATGAATAGAGTCGACCGAATCAACCGACATTTTGCTTTAGCTTTAATGATGTGTTTGTGTCCTAGTCTTTTCCTTTTCTTTTTGTACAATTCCATTGACTAATTTCAATTTGGTAAATATATATATATATATATATATATATATATATATTATACACATATATATATTGTACATAAACATTTATTCATCACTACACATTCATGAGTACGCTTAAGTCAACTAGTTATAATTAACTAGAGACACCACCATATAATTAGTTATAACTAGTTGACTGAAACATACTCATGAATATGTATCTATAAACTTAATTAAAGTATATTTATTTATTTGATATACAAATATGCTTATATATATATATATATATATATATTAGTATTAGTATTAGTGGTAGTATTAAATTACTAACAATCTAACGGTATAGGAAAAATGTAAAAAATTAGTTTCGTATTTTACACCCATTTTAGACCCATTCTAATTATAACCCTATTTAATAAATTAAAGAAAATAAATATTAGATAAATAAAGTAATAGTAATATTAATAATCAAAGTAATTTCTTAGAAATAAATTTTTTTGAAACACTTTAATTCATACGTTGAATAAAATCTTTCTAGCTTTACAATATGAACCAAGATGGCTGCCGGAAACAGACACACGACGTTGAGTCTTCTATGAATGTTTTTTCCTCTTGTCATTTATTTTTTTCTATCTAAGCAAAAAATTTCCAATTTTTTTTATTTAAATATATGCATGAAAAGATCCGGTATTGACTGTTTGTTTCTTAAGCTAAACGTTTGGGTTCCGATTCTCGGTAATGGCGCACGAGTGATTTATTTTGTTCACTTTTTAAATCATTACTATATATTGGGTCCAATATAATGTAATAATAAATAGGAAAATCGGTATTAATCAAAATATCATATTTAAGCGAATTTTACGACCGGGCAATGCCAATCGGCATTCTAGTACACACACGAGCGCGCGCGCGTGTGTATAATGGCTGTATAAATTGGGTTCCCGGATATAAATCCAACAAAACTCACGTGATTATTAAAAAAATCGCTCAATATAGGACAGAGCTGGAATATAATCTGTTGTTTTATACAAACATTATTGGTTGCATATGTGCATACATATGTCAATGGAATCTCAATTCAAGGATATCACTTCATCAGGCCAAAACACAGTATTTAATAAAGGCTCGATTCCGGTTCGCACACTGCATCGTTGGTCTTAATGGTTTCGGCGAGGTGTGTTAGTTATCTCGATTGTCCGGCAACAACGCAATCCTTAAACGATGACACAATAAAGAAAAGCAGGAGATGAAGACAATCGCACATTCGTTTGTAATCCCACAAGAATACTGGAAAGCATCAAATCAACGATTTCTTTTCATTTGCGAGTAATTGATAAACGAATGGCAAAAACACGATCGATGATTGTGTTCCTTTTTTTTTGCTCTCCTTCTTCTTCTTCTTCTTCTTCTTCTTCTTCTTCTTCTTCTTCTTCTTCTTCTTCTTCTTCTTCTTCTCCTTCTTCTTCTTCTTCTTCTTCTTCTTCTTTCTTTTTTTGCTCTTTTTCGTCTTCTTTTTTTTTGCTCTTTTTCTTCTTCCTTTTTTTGCTCTTTTTCTTCCTTTTTTTGCTCTTTTTCTTCTTCCTTTTCTGCTCTTTTTCTTCTTCCTTTTTTGCTCTTTTTCTTCTTCTTTTTTTGCTCTTTTTCTTCTTCCTTTTTTTGCTCTTTTTCTTCTTCCTTTTTTTGCTCTTTTTCTTTTTCTTTTTTGCTCTTTTTCTTCTTCCTTTTCTGCTCTTTTTCTTCTTCCTTTTTTTGCTCTTTTTCTTCTTCCTTTTTTTGCTCTTTTTCTTCTTCCTTTTTTTGCTCTTTTTCTTCTTCCTTTTTTGCTCTTTTCTTCTTTTTTGCTCTTTTTCTTCCTTTTTTTGCTCTTTTTCTTCTTCCTTTTTTGCTCTTTTTCTTCCTTTTTTTGCTCTTTTTGTTCTTCCTTTTTTGCTCTTTTTCTTCTTCCTTTTTTGCTCTTTTTCTTCTTCTTTTACTCTTTTTCTTCTTCCTTTTTTGCTCTTTTTCTTCTTTTTTTGCTCTTTTTCTTCTTCCTTTTTTGCTCTTTTTCTACTTCCTTTTTTTTGCACTTTTTCTTCCTTTTTTTGCTCTTTTTGTTCTTCCTTTTTTTGCTCTTTTTTTCCTTTTTTTGCTCTTTTTCTTCTTCCTTTTTTTGCTCTTTTTCTACTTCCTTTTTTTTCACTTTTTCTTCTTCCTTTTTTTGCTCTTTTTCTTCTTCCTTTTTCTGCTCTTTTTCTTCTTCTTTTTTGCTCTTTTTCTTCTTCATTTTTTTGCACTTTTTCTTCTTCCTTTTTTTGCTCTTTTTCTTCTTCCTATTTTTTGCTCTTTTTCTTCTTCTTTTTTGCTCTTTTTCTTCTTCCTTTTTTTGCTCTTTTTCTTCTTCTTTTTTTGCACTTTTTCTTCTTCATTTTTTTGCACTTTTTCTTCTTCCTTTTTTTGCTCTTTTTCTTCTTTCTATTTTTTGCTCTTTTTCTTCTTCTTTTTTGCTCTTTTTCTTCTTCCTTTTGTTTGCTCTTTTTCTTCTTCTTTTTTGCTCTTTTTCTTCTTCCTTTTGTTTGCTCTTTTTCTTCTTCTTTTTTGCTCTTTTTCTTCTTCCTTTTGTTTGCTCTTTTTCTTCTTCCTTTTTTTTGCTCTTTTTCTACTTTCTTTTTTTTGCACTTTTTCTTCTTTTTTGCTCCTTTTCTACTTCCTTTTTTGCTCTTTGTCTTTTTCCTTTTTTGCACTGTTCCTTCTTCATTTTTTTTACTTGACCATGTTTTCGATTAAGTTTGCTGATTTGTCATTAGCTTTTTTTTTTTTTTTTTTTTTTTTGCGTACAGCCTAGTGTCAACACAGTGTCGTCATCAAACTTGATCAAAATACCAGGCAAAATGGCAAACACACGATCGATGATTGTGTTCCTTTTTTTTGCTCTTCTTCTTCTTCTTCTTCTTCTTCTTCCTTTTTTTGCTCTTTTTCGTCTTTTTTTTTTTGCTCTTTTTCTTCTTCCTTTTTTTGCTCTTTTTCTTCCTTATTTTTGCTCTTTTTCCTCTTCCTTTTTTTCTCTTTTTCTTCTTCCTTTTTTTGCACTTTTTCTACTTCCTTTTTTTTGCACTTTTTCTTCTTCCTTTTTTTGCTCTTTTTCTTCTTCCTTTTTTTGCTCTTTTTCTTCTTCTTTTTTTGCACTTTTTCTTCTTCATTTTTTTGCACTTTTTCTTCTTCCTTTTTTTGCTCTTTTTCTTCTTTCTATTTTTTGCTCTTTTTCTTTTTCTTTTTTGCTCTTTTTCTTCTTCCTTTTGTTTGCTCTTTTTCTTCTTCCTTTTTTTTGCTCTTTTTCTACTTTCTTTTTTTTGCACTTTTTCTTCTTCTTTTTTGCTCTTTTTCTTCTTCCTTTTTTTGCTCCTTTTCTTCTTCCTTTTTTTGCTCTTTGTCTTTTTCCTTTTTTGCACTGTTCCTTCTTCATTTTTTTTACTTGACCATGTTTTCGATTAAGTTTTTTGATTTGTCATTAGCTTTTTTTTTTTTTTTTTTTGCGTACAGCCTAGTGTCAACACAGTGTCGTCATCAAACTTGATCAAAATACCAGTCATAATCAAACTTAGAACTGATTTAATTTTGGGATATCTATGTCAAAGATCATGGTAACGGAGATAATGAAGAACACACTTTTGGCGATAATTTCAATTCTGTCCACGGGACATGCTACTAGTCTCATATTTTTACCAATGAATCTCCGCATCTTATAGTTTAGGAGATTACACGCTACACATATAAAGGCAGATATATATATATATATATATATATATATATATATATATATATATATATATATATATATATACGTGTTCCAAAAAGAATATGAATTGCATCATATAATTTTTTGATATATTTACAGCTATATGACGTTATAAAAAAATCTTACTCTCTTTCACAACGCTTTGACCCCTCCCCACTTCATTTTGAATTTCGTTTCTGAAATGTTACAGGGTCATACATTTCGTTACATCAAAAATATATTTTCACATATTTCTATTAGTGTTTTGCTATCATTCATCCAGGGGAAGTCTTGCAATAAAGACGAAACGTTAATGAACACATAACTTGGTTTGTTCCTTTTATATCTTTCTCTTTCTGTCAGTCGGTCTGTCTATCTGTCTGTCTCTCTATATATTTTTATATATACATATATATATACAGGGTGACCCCCCCCCAAAAAAACGGGCCCCAACTCTAATTAGGCCGCGTTTCTTAGTGGTTTGTCCGAACGAAATTAAACACAGTGTATTCTTTGCCCCAACTTCCACTGGGGTCTTGCTGTACTCACGTTGATTCTGCCATGTCCTGTAAAATAACGGCAATCGGTCACCGTATATATATATATATATATATATATATATATATATATATAAAAATATATATATATATATATATATATATATATATATATATATATATTACTGTTGGGACGATTGATCGGAATCGGAATTGGGAATCGGAAAAATCGTAACTTTTTGCTGTATCGGAATCGGTATCGGAATCGGAAAAATTTGCGCCTATTTTCCGATGCCAAAACCGATTCCTTAAATTATCTTTTTTATTTGATTTTGGTTTTCTTACATCTTCCACTGCTCATAGTAATAATAACATAATGAATATATACTGATTTAAAATTCCAGTAAGACTAAAAGTGTGTTTTTACGTCAGAGAAAATATATGCACATTTAAGACGTGTTTTTACAGTAACGGGGACAAAATAACAATTTTATAGCTAAATAAGTAGAGATTTATAATGAATCGGAATCGGAATCGGTAATTGTATCGGAATCTGGAGTTTAGTTCGGAATCGTTAATGGTATCGGAATCGAGAAAGATGTTGGAATAGCCCCATCACTAATATATATATATATATATATATATATATATATATATATATATATATATATATATATATATATATATATATATATATTCTGTAAAGAATATAGAGAAAGTGAATGCCTATAAGACAACATCCTCGGATGTCTTCGGTCTCTCTGTACAGGGATTTGCCAGAACCCTTACATGAGGTTACTTCTCATCGGAAATAAACTCTGACTGAATATTTCAAAAATATCCTCAAGCCGCCCATTCAAGTTGAGATAGGAGACACCCTCTCTATAAATAGAAAGCAGCTTCTAATACCAAATAATTAGTCGTGTGCAGTAAGAAATTTAAAAAAAAAAAAAAAAATCAGTAAAAATAAGTATACATACTGGCAGGTCGGCACCCAGGGGGAAAAAAAAGGATCCCTCATCCCGTTTACTATCAGGCGAGAAAAGGTAAGTATAGGTGTAAAGCTCCTCTGAAAATGGCGCTATAGTCATTACAGAGGCCAACCAAGGTCAGCCATCACGCCTTGTTACTAGAGGTCCTCGCCCTATAGCCCAAACAGTTCCAGCAGCCAAGTATACACTGAAATTAAACGATGTTGAGACTGAACTGTAATAAATTAATGACCATTTGCTGTATGTTCTCTATGTTTAGTTCTGTATTGTTTCCAGCCATCCTGGACTTTTCCTTGCCACTGGACTCAAGCAGCGCCGTTTCAGAAGAGGTGTGGTTGGGGAATACTTAACACTTGCATCGCAATTATACGGGCTGCTACCCTTACAGGGGGTATCTATTTTGTCTCAAGACTGAATGGAGACGATGATATAAAATTAGGTACGCACGCACACGCACACACACACACATACACACATGCACACACATACACACACATATGTATATTTGGTACTTGTGCATAATTTGAACCAGACGTAACTCAGCGTCTGATCGGCTTTGCTCGGAACATGACGTCATACGCTCGGGTTTGATTGTAATGTGACGTAAGACGTCGACCAGCCAATCAATGCCCTGCAAAATAGCAGACGAACATTGGAAACAAAAATTTGGAAGGAAATGAAAATCATTAAATTCATTAAGCAGCACACACCTGTTATAGCCCTTTTCTGAAAACTGCGTAAACAACAACAACAACAACAACAACAAAAAATGAATATCGCCAGTTTGGAAAAATATTTGATGACGTCGGAACAAGCAGTCTCATATTGTCATGGAAAAAAAAAATTAATTAATTGTTGGAGAAACACAAAAAGCAAAAAAAAAAAATAAAATAAAATAAAATAACAAAAAGAGACAAAAAAAATGCGTTACCTGTGGCAAGAAGTGCATCATCGCCAAAAGAAGATCTGAAAAGAATGGATGTGGGTGGAGATGCACACGCACGAATGCACTCCTATCCTCCCCATGTTAAGAACGGCTTTCTGAATAAATGCCCCTCCCCAACCTCCCTATGTTAAGAACGGCTTTTGGAATAGACACCCCTCTCCAACCTCCCTATGTTAAGAACGGCTTTCTGAAAAATACCCCTCCCCAACCTTCTCATGTTAAGCTTTTGGAATAGACACCCCTCTCCAACCTCCCTATGTTAAGAACGGCTTTCGGAATAGACACCCCTCTTCAAACTCCCCATGTTAAGAACGGCTTTCTGAATAAATACTCCTCCCCAACCTCACTATGTTGAGAACGGCTTTTTGAACAGACACCCCTCTCCCACCTCCCTATGTTAAGAACAGCTTTCGGAATAGACATCCCTCTCCAACCTTCCCATGTTAAGAACGGCTTTCTGAATAAATACCCCTCCCCAACCTCCCTATGTTAATAACCACCATTACCGAAAAAAAACAACATAATTTATTAATCTTTTTCTTGAAAAAAAAAAAGTTTCTTTAATTGTTACACAAAAACTTAAAAAACAAAAAAACTTTTCTTATCTGTTTTTTTTAAAAAACTTTTTCGTTGGACAAAATAGAAAAACAAATTAAAGTAAAAAACAAAACTTATATTACAAAAAATAAAACAAACAAGTTGTTACGATAGGTCGTTGTTTCTTGTTTTTTTTTTGTTTTGTTTTGCTTATTTCTTCTGTTAATTTATTATTATTCCTCCATTTTTTTTGCAACGTTTGTTACGCTTTCATAATCGGCCAAGCTTGGCGGTTAACGTCGTGTTCCGAGCAACGCCGACCGGACGTTGAGTTTTGTCCGGTTCAAATTATGCACAAGTACCGTATATTTGTCTGCTGAAACTGTAAAGGGGTAATCACATTGACCCACCAGTTCTCATTAGTTGACAACGTTAAGTCTTGTCAGATCGGCGGCATTTTGGAAATACCAGGCCCTATATGTGGAGAGTCGACGACGACATATTCCTGAAAAAACAACCAACCAACCAACCAACCAACCAACCAACCAACAAACAAACAAACAAACAAACAAACAAACAACAACAACAACAACAACAACAAAACACATACACACGCACACACTGACAACGAAAAGCTGATTTTTTTGTTTAAAATTGCATCGTAAAAAAAAGATTAAACTATATTGAATTTACATATAAAATTTAGGTTTATAGTATGGCAGAACAATGCAGGGATTTAAACGGATAAACACAAACTTAAGCAACTGCCTTCTATAAACCTAATTTTTTTTATAGTAATTGTCTATATTTTTGAGATGAGGTGTTTTCATTTATTGAGATTGTCGGACTGACTTCCTCATCTTGGTTGTTATAGTAACAACGTTTCGGCCGTTTTGCCCTCCGCCCTTCATCAGGTGTTTTGAATCGAACTGGGGAACCGTTTGTTAGGATTCTCGAACCCTTTATTATTATTATTATTATTATTATTATTATTATTATTATTATTATTATTATTATTATTATTATTATTATTATTATTATTATTATTATTATTATTATTATTATTATTATTATTATTATTATTATTATTATTATTATTATTATTATTATTATTATTATTATTATTATTATTATTATTATTATTATTATTATTATTATTATTATTATTATTATTATTATTATTATTATTATTATTATTATTATTATTATTATTATTATTATTATTATTATTATTATTATTATTATTATTATTATTATTATTATTATTATTATTATTATTATTATTATTATTATTATTATTATTATTATTATTATTATTATTATTATTATTATTATTATTATTATTATTATTATTATTATTATTATTATTATTATTATTATTATTATTATTATTATTATTATTATTATTATTATTATTATTATTATTATTATTATTATTATTATTATTATTATTATTATTATTATTATTATTATTATTATTATTATTATTATTATTATTATTATTATTATTATTATTATTATTATTATTATTATTATTATTATTATTATTATTATTATTATTATTATTATTATTATTATTATTATTATTATTATTATTATTATTATTATTATTATTATTATTATTATTATTATTATTATTATTATTATTATTATTATTATTATTATTATTATTATTATTATTATTATTATTATTATTATTATTATTATTATTATTATTATTATTATTATTATTATTATTATTATTATTATTATTATTATTATTATTATTATTATTATTATTATTATTATTATTATTATTATTATTATTATTATTATTATTATTATTATTATTATTATTATTATTATTATTATTATTATTATTATTATTATTATTATTATTATTATTATTATTATTATTATTATTATTATTATTATTATTATTATTATTATTATTATTATTATTATTATTATTATTATTATTATTATTATTATTATTATTATTATTATTATTATTATTATTATTATTATTATTATTATTATTATTATTATTATTATTATTATTATTATTATTATTATTATTATTATTATTATTATTATTATTATTATTATTATTATTATTATTATTATTATTATTATTATTATTATTATTATTATTATTATTATTATTATTATTATTATTATTATTATTATTATTATTATTATTATTATTATTATTATTATTATTATTATTATTATTATTATTATTATTATTATTATTATTATTATTATTATTATTATTAGTACTACTACTACTACTACTACTACTACTACTACTACTACTACTACTACTACTACTACTACTACTACGGGGGTACCGTGTTCGGACTCCAGCTAGTGACATATGGCCGAGTGGTCCTAGACGTTGTATCAAGGTTTACAGTTACCCAAAGGTACTGAGTTCAATCCTGAACGAAGGCAGTGAAAAGTAACATTCAAAATAGAGAATCAGTAACTTTGTCCCAGAGCCTAGCTGGAGTCCGAACACGGTACCCCCGTAATAACAACCAAGATGAGGAAGTCAGTCCGACAATCTCAACTAATTTTTTATGTACACATTAAACAAAGCTTCAAGCAAATTACATTAACCTCTTATATTGACTGTATTATTCTTATGTAGAAGTAAAGAGTTATTATGTTATCATCTTAAGTAATGTTTACAGATTATCGTTATTTTAGTACTTAGATTTAAGACCATTTTAGGTTTAAAGTTTAATTGAATGTGAGAATAAATAAAAAGGCTGTATTATATATATAAATCCTTATACAACATTTCGAGTAAGGTATTCTAATCTATTTATTATTATTTAATGTTTTAAAATTTATTGCCATTCTGCTTGAATATGTTTTCATATCGTTACTAAAGACAATTATGAAGAGAGATAATCCAATTATGTTGTTAATTGCTACTAGTTAATTCTGTTGGAAACTGGGTCGATTATATTTCCTATAACAGCTGAAGGGAGATAATTCATGCCGTTTGATGTTTTCGGTCTATTGATTACTAGAAGGCGTCTATGATTTAATCATTAATTTAATCAGACAGATTGAGGACGTGCTACGATGACTTATTTAACAAATTAAGGATATAAATTATGTTTTTAATCTTTAAAAATGTTTTTTACCAATGGGTTTAACCCACATCTGTTATTAATCACTTATGTTGCTCATGTCTTATAATTCTTGTGTTGTATTCTTGGGTATCTAAATAAAATAGTATATATCCTCTAATTATTATTCTGACAGCAAAATCACTCAATAGCTACAGATGTGTTTCACTCCGATGAGAAGATGCCTACTCCTGCATTTATGGGTAAAGACATTTAGAACAAGGAGTAAAGTAAGTGAATAAGTAAATCAGCATGGATTCGACCAACTTAAGATGTTAGATGACAAAATCAATTAAACTAATTTTCAGCCCCCAAATTGCTAATTTAATTTTTAATAATAACTAGTTTATTGTTAAGTTGTTTTATTGATTTGAAGAGGGTATCACTTATTTCACCACCAATACTGCTACAACTGAATACAAAAATGCTCACCGTTATGGAAAAATTTCCATTCTTAGATGAGCTTTATACTTTATTTATATTTCTTACCCGGTTTAGACTAATAGAAACTATATTCGCATGTTAGATTTGGATCCTTCATTTAGATTATAACATTTCTAGCTATTTAACTCTACATTAAAGTTTAACCCTAGCATCCGATGATCCTTATTGTTGTAAAAAGTTATACCTCAGTTACATTTAAGGCGTAATAGCAGAAATCTATTCCTGTGAAGACATCCCTGTATGGCATCTAGTCTTTTATTCCAAAAATTTTGAATAAACGACTAGATGCCATACAGGGATGTCTTCACGGGAATAAATTTCTGCTATCACTCTGCTTTTCTGCTATAATTCTGCTTTTATTTTCTGTTGTAAACCCTGCTACAATGGACTAACTGCATGGTTTAATGGTAAGAAAGCGGCTTTCAACTTTGCAGTCCCGATGGTTTGGAGAGAGCCGTCAAACCACGCAGGTGGTTGTTATTTTTGTTTAACTGGTTTCAATGCATTTTCTCTGAAAAAGATAAAATATCCCAACCTTTGATCTACTATGAAACCCGTTCCCCATTCTGATGACCTTCCTGTACCCACACCTCTAGTAAATAAGGATCTGCTTTTCTCATCAGAAGAAATGCCTTCAAGGGAGAATTCTGCTGAGTTAATATCTTTGGAAGATATTGAGTTTACATATTCAGGAACAATAAGCCACACTAGATACACAAGAAGACCTGAATGATCTTGCTCGTGATTTGTATCTGTCAAAACAGCAGTCAGAGTTCTTGTCAATTGTCTCGGCTTAAACGGTGGAACCTAGTCCAAGAAGATGTAAGAATCACCAGTTTCAGGAATCAGAACAAAGACCTTGCTTCCTTTTTCGACATGAAAAACAAGTTGTGCTACTGCACAAACATACCTGGCTTGATTACATCCCTTGGTTTGCCACATAATCCTTCAGATTGGCATCTTTTCATAGACTCTTCCAAGTGAAGTCTCAAGGGTATTTTTTTTTGCAGAACGGAAATAAATATCCCAGCATTCCCATTGCACACACTGTTCATCGTAAGAAGTCCTATGAAAATATGGAGCTTCTTTTAGAAGTTATTTAGTACAGCGAGAACCTCAAGGCCATTAGTCTTCTTCTGGATATGCAAGTGGGATTCAAAAAGTATTTTTATTTTCTCTGTCTCTGATATCGTCGAGCTGTATCCCAGCATTACAAGAAAGACTGGGTGTCTAGAAGCACTTTTATTCCTGGCGAACACAGCCCCAAGGAGAATCCTTTGGTGGACATGAAGAAGGTGCTTCTTCCTCCTCTTCAAATCAAGCTTGATTTTATGAAGAAATTCGTTAAGACGTTCGACAATAATGGTGCTGCCTTTCAACACTTGTCTACTGAGTTGTCAGGTCTTAGTGCTGCTACACTCAAAGAAGGCATTTTTGTCGGACCTCAGATTCGAGAAATGTTGAAGGATACTGATTTTGATGAGTTTCTTAACTTAAAGGAACTGAGAGCATGGGAAGCATTCAAGTTAGTCTGTAGTGGCTTCATTGGTAACACATGCGTACCGGATTACCAAGCCTGTATTGAGAAGTTGCTAAAATCTTACGAGGATGTGGTATACCGAATGTCATTCAGGATTAATTTTCTCTATTGCCACCTCAACTTCTTCCCTCTAATCCTTGGAGCAGTGAGTAATGAGAACGAAGAAAAATTCCACTAAGACATTGCAAAAATGGAGATAAACTATCAAGGCAAATGGAACTTCGGCATGATGGGAGACTTCTGCTGGATGGTCTTGCGTGACATACCGAAGGCAAAATACAACAGATCTAAGAAAACACCATTTTGACTGTCTTTGGTGCTATTAATTGTGTAATTGTGTCATCCAAGTAAATTAATTCAATCAGTGTTCTTTATCTATCATGATTTATCTCGTATAAGTTGCTTTAATTCTTGAAATATGCACATATATTCTCTGTTTATACTAAAATGAGACTATTTAAAAGCCAGAAAACTAGAGGTGATAGATAAAAACCATTTATTAATTTGAATTCAGCCCAAATTAACAAAAAACAATTATCCCCATTCTTGCCCCAGACAAAAATTTATTTTCGTAAACCAGTGTAATTATTAAAGCAAATAATTATATATATATATATATATATATATATATATATATATATATATATATATATATATATATATATATAGTAATATATGTATGTATGTATACATACATACATATACATGCACACACACATATGTATATATGTATATATATATATATATATATATGTGTGTGTGTGTGTGTGTGTGTGTGTGTGTATATAAAATAAAAATTACAATTAAATTTACCAAAATGATCCAAGATGGTAAAACTAAAGTATATTATAAATATTAAAGAATTAATATTTATAAAGTAATCTCAACCAGATGTAAAGGCTCGATAAAACCAAATAGGAGATAGAGCTTATACTATATATATATATATATATATATATATATATATATATATATATATATATATATATATATATATATATATATATATATATATATATATATATATAACACCCTTACTCCCGAGTTGCCTTCCTAGTAAAAAAGAATAAATAATAATAAAACATTATGGGAAAATGTTGATTAATTCAGATTTAGTTTAAAAATAGAAGATATACCTAGAATGGACAACCCAGGCCGTTAATAGTCATTACATCGAAGCGAAATCCGTATAATGTACACACACACACACACACACACACACACACACACACACACACACACACACACACACACACTCACACACACTCACCACCACCACCACCACCACCAACACAACCAACACAACCATAACAACAACAATAACAAACCTGAATGAATTGCTCTCATTATTGAAGTAACCGGACCGTCCCAATTGATAATGACCTTAACAGAGCCGAACACGCAAAACAAGCTCTTTTTGTGGGAGCTTAAATAAGAGATTAATTAAAATAATCGAAACAATCGTGTCTTATTTCAATCTTCCCTCCACAAATGCTAGGTAAGTTTTCTGTTTTATTTATTTCGAGGTGAGGTAGAGGGGGGGTAAATAATGTGTTTTATAAATCTGTTACTCAAGCTTGCGAGAAGTGAAATAATAGATTAATTTCTACCCCCCCACCCCCATCTAAAAATCGGATGAAGGAAGGGAAGCTTAAATAATAGTTTAATAATAAATTTTAAAATTCCGTTTCAATTTTCCTTCTCCCCCACTCAAATTACAATATACTTACCTGGCACAGGATTAGACCATTCCTGTAATGATCCGTTTCCTGTTGATTTTGTAATGGGAGTAAAGTTCTGTGCAGTTCTAGGAGGTCAACCCTCCGAGGCTTTGCCTTCTCTCTTTGGTTAATCGCCTGAGACGCCTTTACGACAGGGCTGCCCGGGGACTTTTTGCAGTCAGGTTGCACCTTCGCAGGGGCGCTGACTTTTCAATTCCACTTTCTGACTCTGGTGTCTAAGTTCTTGCAGTGGGAGAGAACTAAATCGCTGCAATATGATTTTTTTATGGGGGGGGTGGAGGAGAAGGGCGATAGACGTTCCAAAGATAATGTATTCTATTTTTGTATTCCGTCAAAATGAATTGCATTGATAGGATGACTTAACTTATATATCCATGACCACCAAAGTTTAATCTCTCTGTTGCAGATATTTACGGTGTAAGATGCTAAGAAAGCAACCCCTGTCATTAACGTGTGTCAGAACAGAGATGCGTCATTGACTTCCTCCGTGCAGGAAAATTGAATCGATCAAAGTGCGATCCGGACTTTTACGGCCGAAGCATCGAAAGAGGCTGGCAAAATTGCATTAAGAATAATGGAGACTCTATAGAAAAATAAATTCTGAAGTGTAAAATGTCACTCGTTTTAATGATACGACCCTTGGTTTCGTAGAAATTCAACGATTTTTTTTAGTAACAAAAAAAAAAAAATAATAAGAGGCCTTGCTTTTAGAACGACCCTCTTACTTAGAAAAAACACTCTCAGGTTCAATGTGTACTGCTAGTTTTATAGTTGCAGGACGCTTTACTATCGTCAGATATCAGAATATTAGAACCTAAATAATGACTTATGAACAACACGTTCCTTAAAATAAATATTATGGCGGTTTTGATAGGAACAATTGGGCTAATAAAAGACAATCTAAAATAAAAAATACCTATATACGACCCTTGGTGACCACATTGTAGAGAAGTACAAATAGAAATACTAAAAGTACTAACCTTCGGACATCCGGTGGCGGGCTTAATCTCTTAGGACTTATTGAATTAAAATAATTAAAAAAAACAAAAACAAACAGACAGGCAAACACAAACACACATAGACACAATCGAAGAACCTTCTGATCCATATCCGAGTGTATACTAGTTTTTTTTTTAATGGAAATCGCTCCAGACAAGGAGTGAAGCAACTTCGTTTAAGGAGTTAATAAGAACGAAAGATGATTATCACAAAGACAGGAAATACCTATTAGTCTTGAAAAGACCAAGGCTATAATTAGGCGGAAAACAGACTACAGGAGGAGAGCTGAGCTCCAATCTATGGACCACCTCTGGAAAAACACTTGCCTAGCTGAAACTACAATCAATAAATTCTCCCCACTCATTATCTGTGTCTAAACCTAAACGTAGATTCAATGAACAAAGCTTCTTTCTTAAAACTGTATGCATGTGGAACTCTATTCCGTTTTCCTGTTTTCCAACTGACTACAATATGGTTGTCTTCAAGTCCAACGTGAACAAATTCTTGATGGACCATTCCCCTAAGTAATCCAATTTAACAGATTTCCACTAATAACAATGACTACGACATGTTCCTTTGACCACTGGACACTCATTAACCCTTATCCTCGAGTGACCTCTGGTGACTCCTTTGTAAAGGAAAGAGAGAGAGAGAGAGAGAGAGAGAGAGAGAGAGAGAGAGAGAGAGAGAGAGTTCCACAAACTTGTAGTTTTTGGAAAAAAGTTACTGCAATAGGAAGCTATATTCCAATGAGATATAAAAACAACGAACTGATGGAGATGACTGAACCAGCAAGTCAACCAAACTAGCACAAAATAATCAGGAAATATATGAGACAATCATGAAGAACAAATGTTATAATACTATTTATAAAAAAAGACTGAGACTAGCAACATCGCATCTGTGTGAGAGAGGTTGTATTTGAAACCCAAATTCTTATTTGGTCATCATTTTAGAAGGTAATTTGCTCTTTTAAGATACATAAAGAATGCTTTTTACTCTAATAGCGTATTCTCATAAACTGCCTATCTTTGGAATTCCATTTTAGCTCCCTGTTTCCTTGACTACTTATATGCAGAAATTTAAATGTAACGTGAACAAACATCTTGCTGCACAACTGCCCACTCATGATGTATTAATTAATCTGGTCCCTAATTCTCAGTAGCCACCCATGTTGCAGGAGCAAGGTCTTGTTTAGAGTAAATATAAGTAAAAAAAAATATAAATAAATAAATAAAAAGAAAGATTGTAGTGTCTTACACTTACAACATGATTTGTCTAAAGAAATTTCAAGGTTATGTACCCATCCTGTTACAGCTAGTTCTACTAGTATTATCAGACTTGAAAGTGCCTACTGATATTCTGAGTCACTGTCTTGAATATCATAGAGGTTGTCTGGTTACGTTTAACGAAATTGAACGTAAGAAAATAAAAATTAATTTTTTTTTTCTGCGCTTAAAGATTATAGATTATCCGAAAATTAAAAATACATTAATTGATATTTAATCTGATTCTATTCGGTTAAACGCGTTCGTAAACTGCTTCAATAAGATTGAACATGTTTTGAAGAGATTTATTAAAAAAAAAAAAAATGAAGAAAAAACTGTTAGGTATAAGTTATCTCCCCTTATGATTCCTACTTGAATAAATATAAACAAGCATTTAATCCCAAACTTAGTTAATTTTTTTTTTAAACTAATGAATTTATTTTTAGGAATTTATTAAGAAATCCAATTTTTATCAAGTTTTTTTTTTTTTTTTTTTTTTTGCTACGATTTTTAATCATCTAATGAAGCAAACTGAATTTTTCCTGAACTCACCATTAAATTTTAAATTTAATGACAGTTAATCCTAATGTATGAAGGTCACTTATGGTTGTGCAAGAATAATTTTAAAAATGGCTTTTTCCACATAAGATTAGATTAAGTAAAGAAGTGTAAAATTCTAGTAAAAAAAATATGGTCACGTGTTAGGATATCGCGTCAAAGACAGGAAGTCGACAAAAACACATAGCAGATTATCTTTCTCTTTTTCAGAACCGTGAGATAGAAAGGCTGGGTTCGAAACAGCTTTATTCTCTTTTTCGTCTAAAAGTATGAGTTATCTCCCCTATCAAAATGCTATAACCTTAAATCAGTAATACTTTTGGGTGATATTATTATAAATGTGTTACATATAGCACACATTTCTATGGAAATTACAGTTAAAATCACACAGTGTCATAACGATTCTTGTTCAATAACCGAAGTTAAGCGACATTGAAGCAGGTCATACTTAGATGAGTAGCTACTTTGGGATACCATACACTGTAAGAAAACATCCCGTCCAGGTGTATGTATAAATGGGTACCAGGCGTGCTGAGAAATATACCTGATGACAAAATAACGCCATGTCTCAAGATGGTTCGGATTATCCACCCGCTATAAGACCGGGGATAAATAAAAGCTTTCAATTCAAATAAAACAGACTTGCTTCGCCCTGGTGCAATATAGATTTGTTTATCTGTCTGTCTGTCTGTCTGTCTATATCGTCGAACCTGTTTTCTGGATAGTTTAATCTGAGATCTAAGTGAATATGACTGTTGTCGTTGTTGAATTTTACATGCGTATAATTTTACTTAGAAAACAGGTAACTTATTTTAAGGATTTAATTCGCGAAATAAAAATCAAATTCAGAAAATTACTTTATTTGCAATAAGTTATTTATTTATTTATTTAATTTAATCCACCAGAATGCATTTCGGATTAAGTTAGCTAGTTCAATGACTTAGTTCGTGAAAAAGAAAATAAATCTTACGTTTGTGAATTTTTTTTTAATTAGGATTGAATGTTTGTATTATTTGGATTCTTCGGACTACTGTTCTCGGCAATCTGAATTACGATTCCCGAGTTTGACAGAAAGACTCGCAAGTTCGAAAAGATACATCTGAAGAAGGTCGGTGGTTACATCAACCGAAACGTTGCGAAAATAACACTCCAAATGAAAATAGTAGTACGAAGAATCCAAATAACACGAATAAAAACCCTGTTTAGAAATTTACTTTTTCTAATATACAAAAGGTTATATGTCTGTCTGTCTGTCTCCATATTTTCAAACTCTATCTCTACTGAAACTAAAAGTCACAGAGCAGTGCTAGGGGCCTCAAATGATTGGATTTTTACGGACCGATCTTTTTTTTTTTTTTAATCTTTAGCCAGTTAAAATAGTTTTAAGAGGTCAAAAACTGGTCAAAATCGAAAAATCGTTATACATTTTGTACATTCATCTTAGTTTATTTTAACATTTTAATTTGAATCAGTTCATATACGTGTCACGTTGGTACAGTGTTAACGCCACCAGCTTTAAATGCTACAGTTTTGCTTTCGGTTTCGATTCTAGCTGATGGCACCTAAATCCTTTTTTTTATTTTTGAAATCACGAATAATAATATATACAGAATCTGGACAAATTAAAGTATCATATTTAAGCGTATTTTATGATCGGGCAAAGCCAGGCGCCCTCTTCCCTCACCCACTTGTTTACAATAAATTATTTATACGTTAAATTAGATGGTTGTTTTTTTTTACAAAACAAGTCAGACACTTTAATCAATAGCTTTCTGAAATAAAATGTGTTTCTTTTACAATTCTTTGCTATTCCTCATGAGAATATTGAGAATTTACGTAAGCTATTGACATCCAATAATTTTAAAAATAGACATTAGAACAACGTTATCTTGAATCCCGGGCTACGCCGAGTACGGAAAGCTAGTACCTTTTATTGATAATCTTTTTATTTCGGTAAATTAAATTTACACTCAATTCTAAAAGCACGACACTCCAAGTAATATGTACGAAAGGAGGACCCACTCATGAAATCTGATTAAGATGAAGTAGTCTTTCAAGTAAGATTAGGGGGAAAGTCTTAAGAAGAACTAATCATTTATAGCTATGCTTTAGTATTTATTGACGTAAAAGAAAGAAAGAAAGAAAGAAAGAAAATGTCAGTAAAAAAAAAAAAAAAAGGTGCGGAGTAGGCGGACACTATATTTTGGCGCCTTAAAATGTTCTTGACAAAAACCAACATCGGTCAGTGGGACCCTAACCAAAGTGCACAAAGGAGAACCATTGACTATGGTCAAGTGTTCTCCTTGGAGGTCTTTGCATTGGATTGAGTTCATGCTTTCTGATTTGTACGTGTGTGCCAGGGGTGGCGGTGTGATATATAAATCCTTGAACGAGTACAAGAATGTACTTAAAGTACAAAATAATTTACCACGCAATATATATATATATATATATATATATATATATATATATATATATATATATATATATATGAATTTAGGTAAAAATGGCACCGGTAAAAATGGCACTGGTAAAAATGGCACTGGTAAAAATGGCACCGGTAAAAATGGCACCGGTAAAAATGGCACAAGTGAATAAATAGGTAAAAATGGCACCGGTAAAAATGGCACGTAATGGATTAATGAGAAAAATGACAAAACGAGAACATGCATGAATATCTCACAGTATATTAAAATGGGAAAACGTGCGAAATTTGTCGAATTAAAAAGGGTGCTAGACGACCGATCTGGTCTCAAATTTTACCCTCGTTTTGAGTTTTCCAAAAGTTAGGTCATGTACTGCGACGTCACCGGTGTTACAGACAATAATGAGAAGTTTGTCAAATTTAAATAGATCCTAAATGCGAATCTCGTTTTTGAGATTTCCCAAAGTGCTATTACGTCACAGGTGTCAGAAATAACTTTTTTCATCTGTGTGGTAATTCATTCACCTCTTCTCCCCTATTATAAGTTGAACACTGGGCAGAAATAAATTAAAAAAATCTCCCTTATTTACAAACAAGTTCCTTTTATTTTAATTAGTTACTTCTATTTATTTGTTTCTTTACAATATATTCGATTCGATGTCTATACTAATAAATGCCTTAAAAATAAGAATCATCGAACATATATTACTATAGACAACAAAATGAAAAAGTAAAATATACAACAAATAAATGCTACCAAACGCAAGATATGCTACAAGTAAAAATAAAATAAAAATAAGCAGTTTATATATTTTTCAAAAATACAAACAAAATAACTTAGGCATAAACAATTATAGCGAGGAACAAGTCCATTTGATGACGGCTTCTGATATTGAAATCAGAAATCAACATTATGTTATTCGTTCCTCGTAATTTATGTACACTTAGTGTTGTTTCTTTTTTATGGAGCTCCTGCATTGCAACATGTCGGCAATGGAGACGAGTTATCGACCCCTTTATGAAACTCAAATATAAAGAAGTTTCTTCGTAAATATTTCACGTTTTTTAAATTGCTACATTGATGAATTAAAATTATATTTTGATACATTTTATACAACCTTAATGTAAAAAAAAAAAAAAATACTATAAACAATCTATAAATGTTTTTAGCATATTTTTTTTCAATTATGAATCACTCATTAAAAAGAAATATTAAAACTTTAAAATTATAGTTCGATACATTTTTATACTTTAAAATTAAGTAGTCCTTGTGCGTTGAGTCTTATAGCTCACAGCCTAAATATTCAATGACCTCTCCCCTTGGTGCGGAAATAAACTTTTTTTTTTATTTTGTAAACAAACGAACGTATTGTACTTATGGATGTTTGATACCGAAAGAAATATGAACTTAAAAAAATAATGTTACTTTTATTTCATTAAATTGTTAGGTGAAAGTGCAAAATAGTTCACCCCACCTCCATGTTAAGAATGGCTTTCTAAATAGTTATTATTTCAACGTTGTTTGTACTCTCAGGGTGTCAAACATGTATAAGTACCTATTTTAATTCTAATTTATTTAATCATTTAAAAATGTTGAATGGTGCCAAAAAATGTTTGTAATAAACCAGCGTAAATAAATAAGTAAATAAATTAAAAAAATGTTTGTAAAATTGGGAAACAAATTCAGTACAAAATTTTTTTATTTCCACACAAAGGGGGCGGTTATTAAATATTTATGCTGGGAGCTATGGAACTCAACACGCAAGGAGTACCTGAAATTATATTTTTTACGTTTTTATACAATACATGTTTTGCTTTTCATCTTTTTGTGTTATTTACTTCGTTATTGTATATTTTTGTGTTATCAGAAAAAGTTTATATTTGAGTTTCACAGAACTGCCGGTCAAAGAACAGGTGCCGATAATTCGTCTCCGTAAATTTCAGACCAACACTCAGTTCATTTGCTTATAATTTTTGAAAATTTATTTGCATTAAATTAGTAACACCAAATCAAATTATTTGCCATCTTTTTTATTTTGAGATAACATTGTTGACTTTGTCAACTGAAAAATAAATACAAGTACCCCCATAAAAACGCTTACTTAACTGAACCACTACAAAAAAATAAGATAAAAAACAAAACGGTTGCATTTTATCAAGATACTATCTAGTCAGAATATGGATAATAATTTTACATGGAATTTATATACAAAACTGATCGCCATGCTAAATTCTAAAGTAGTCGTTTTTCTTTTCTATTTAAGCAGTTCATAAGTTATCATCTAAAAGAAAGTACATTATTATTTTTTAGAAAATGGGAGGAGAATAAGCTCAATTTACAATAATACAAAAACAAAACAAAACAAAAAGCAATAATTTAAAATTTTATGTTGTAACCAAGTCCACATAAGAACTGATTCAAATCTTTCCTGCCTTCTGTGTAGTCCCTGCATAAAGTTTTTAGTCTTTGTTGCAAATCAGCATAGATTTTCTTTGTTTTCTTTTTTGGTGGCTCACCAATTGCGTTTCTTGCTATTACTGTACTCACAACAGCCTCTTCTTTTTGGATCATTTTTATCAGTTTCCAGATAGATAGATGCCGATGACCAACAAGATGATAAAATTTATTATTCCACCCTTCACACAAGTTGTTGGTTCGCGAACAATTATTAATTGTTGCTTGATGTACATTCCAAAGTTCTGGTGGAAATTTGGGCGGGATACGCCGAAGGTTTACTACTGAAAGTCCTGACTGGTTGTTTTGTCTTCCTCGTGGAATATATGTACCAGAAACATAGGTTTGGTCAAAATACAGCAGTAAAGGAACTGCTTCATCAGGGCATTTTGTCTTGAGCAATTGCATTCCCGCTGGAACATCTTCCACGGGCACAAATGCCAATGAGTCAATCTGTCCACAAAATTGACGAAAGTTTTCACTCTGTTTGTAATGCTTGGTGAGGCCAAGCTCCTGTATTTTTCTCCAAGTACTCTGAGTCAAATGGCAGAAACATCCTTGTGTGCATGTTTCTGGTCCTAATACATTGTTGATGGCTTGGATTGTCGCCCGTTCAAAGTCTACAATTATTGTTGACGGATCAGGAAAAATATTAATATTATGACAGCGATCTATAATTGCTTGTAGCAGTGTTTCATATGTTTCTTGGGTCTTATTCTGCAGACAAGCAAAAACTGTAGAAACTGCAGTGTTCCCAATTGGAGTTCGTATTACATAAAGCTGCAGAAATCCACGTGGCGCCATCCATCAGCCATGTATCAGCAGAAGCAAGTAACTGTAATGATTCATCAGAACCAAATGCTATGATGCGGTTGGCAGTGTTTGGACCACTGTCAAAGAACAAACATGGTTTGGGCTCAGGAGCAGAAGTAGTTGTCCACTCTCCAGTAAGATGCAGATCTTCCACTGTGTCTGGAATTTGTGGATACCGTTTTGCTCTTTGGTTACGTAAAGTTCTTTTTATAACATCCTCACTTGGAAGTAGTGCTTTTGCATCGACCGGTAAGTAATCCAGGTTGTTGCTAGGTTTATCTTCTGTTTCTGATGCTTTACTCTTCATTTTTTCGATGCATTTTGCGGATGCAATTTCTGCATAACTAGGAGCGTGGTTGTGGTCATTAGCTGGTACAGGATTAGTCATCTCACAGCTTGTGGTCAAGGTACCTTTACAAAAAGATGTTCTTTTTACACATCTCCATCTGATAATAGTTGAAGTGCAACCTGTTTGGTATACATATACCCTTGGAAGCAAATTTTCTCTTTTCCTTTGTTCGTCCTTATAATTTCCATGATAGATTTATGATAGTTCTTCCTAGTTTCTTTTGGGGCTGATGTTGTTTCTTCTTGTAGTTCACTTTAAGTAGTGGCGCTGGCAACTTCAGTGAGTCAAAAGTGAACTCTGTCATATTTGGCCAGTAAGCTGTTATTTATATTGGAATCAGTTTATAATTTTATGTCAGAAATATACTTAGTGACCGATTGACCCCAGAAATGTCCCCAGAACGGTTTCATACTCAACTGTGAGCATGAAACTGTGAGATGAATTGGTCATAAAACCTTTTCGCACGTATACGCGACAACACGTGTTATCTTTCACTTTAGTTTATGTGTCTGTTGAATTTGTTAATAAGGCAGTAAAACTATTTTTGGTAATTAACAACATTGATACAGTTTAGCTTTGAGAATTTTGTGTTACTGTTCCCATTCCAGTTTTGGACTACTATTCTCATCTTGAGTATTCCTATTTACTTGCTTCCCCAAGAGGGCAAAGTTAGACACAAGGTCGTTTTTTTATTTGGGCAATATCCAGCTCTCCTACAAGAGGAACACTGGATCAGAACAAAAATTAAAATTGTCTCAGTCTGAAAGGATTTATTAATTCTTCATTGAACGGGGAGATAATAGGTGGAGTGTAGCATCAGAAGTGATACTACACTTTGTTAACGTATCAGTCGATGCAACCTTATTTATGGAGAGTAGAAAACACATTGTGGATGCGTTATCGGCAGCTCCTGTTACTCTCGCTTCTTCTTATTTGTGCCTCAGTCCTCATTTTTTAATGAGTGATTTTTCTGACAAAGGGAGAAGAAAAAGCTGTTTTCTAGGTTGGCAGTTTTTTGCGCGAACAGTTGGCAGAGATGGCGGAAATTTTCTGTTTCTATGTCTATCCTTGTAGCCATGTCACTAGTAAGGGTGCTGGAGGTAAACGTTTTGTCTGGGCTGACGTTATCCGCCTGATAGTCAGGGACCCGAACCTTGGATTAACCACTAAGGAGGCTGTTCTATCAGAAGGTGCAAAGTACTGGGGATGCTGTATTGCCATTTGGTGAATGAATTCTGGACCATGCAGTAGCTTCTGTTGGGGCCTCTCGATGCCATACTAGTGGGTAATTGTTACGGCTTTACCTTATCATTAGCTACAAATAAAAAAAATTCTTCGTTTCTTTTTCTTTCTTAGTTTCCCCTCTCTGTCCTGCTCTAAGTAAATCTGACGATCTAGTCCACAAATTCCAAAATTTCATCATGACAAGTTTCAAGAAAAAATACACGATTAAACCCGGTTCTCCAACTTCCAACGTAGACCCCTACTACCATGTCTCCTTCTCCAACATCAGGGGTCTACGTTCTAACCTTCCAGAGGTTGAAACCCAATTACAGGAGACTAAACCAGACCTTTTATTTTTAAGTGAAACTGGCATTGGACAGGCTATTTCTCTAGAAGAGTTCGCAATTAAAGGATACTCTAACTTAACTTCTAAATCTGAACCCCAAGATCGCCATGGGCATGGAATATGTGCCTATATTAAAGATAGCTTTCCATGTGGTAAGGACATCTCCAGGGAAGATCCTAACTTACTCTATGTGTGCTTCCGGGTTGCTTTAGCTCACACTACGGCATTTATATTTACTCTCTATCGCCCCCACAACAGCGGAGTTACTATCTTTCAAAGCATATCTGAGAAAATTGACCAAGTCCTATCTGCTTATCCTTCAGCTAACATTCACGTATGTGGAGACTTCAATGTTTACAACGTCGAATGGTTGACCCACTCAAACAAGACCGATGATGAGGGGAGGTTCTGTCATGATTTCTCCATTGCTCAGATTGTTCAGGAACCCACCCGTGTGCCCGACAATGACGGCCAGTATGTGAGCCTACTAGACGTTTTTCTCACAACTTGCCCTGAACTATGTTCAGCTTCTGTTCTGTCGCCTCTTAAATCTTCCGACCACTCTGTTGTATCAATTAAGATAAAAATGAAATGTAATAAGTCCCCAGACGTACCTCTCCATCGTACAGTATATCGATACACTAAGGCTGACTGGGATAGCTTCCGTACATTTATATCTGATCTACCTCTGCATTCCATGTTTAAAAAGGATGTGTCCTCTATAGTATTAGACCTGACGGAATGGTTAATTGTAGGTATTGACCGTTTCATACCCTCGAAAAAGTTTCAGCAAAAACCTAACAGCCAGCCATGGTTCTCTCCAGAATGTGCTGCTGCCATTGCGCACAGAAATCACTTTTTCCACTGTTTCCAACGTAATAGATGTATGGAAACTAAAGCCGCTTTCAGGACTGCCAGCAACCATTGTAAGAAAGTAATAAAGAACGCAAGAGAGTTGTATGCTCAATCTGTTAAGTCCAAAGTAGCTGAGCAGCGGCTTGGTTCCCACCAGTTTTGGCAAATAGCAAACAGAATCCTGAACAGAAGCGTGTGCTCCATCCCAACTATTATCAATGGACCTGAGGTAATCTCGTCAGCATCAGACAAAGCCAAACTCTTTGTCAAGAACTTTGCAGCTAATTCTACCCTTTGCGATCAAGGCCGCTAACCCCCAATATTTCCTCCTGTATCAGAAAACACGCTATGTGATATACGTATATCTGTACGTGATGTTGCCAAGCTAATCAAAAACCTTGATTCCAGTAAAGCAACTGGCCCTGACGGTATTCCGATTATAGTACTCAAAAAACTTCAACCTGAACTAGCGCCCATACTTACAAAACTATTTAAACGTTGTCTTAAGGAGAATAGTTTCCCATCTCCCTGGAAAATTTCATCAGTATGCCCTGTATTTAAGAATTCAGGTGATCGCTCATCCCCCTCTCAGTACAGGCCAATAAGTCACCTGTGCGTCATGAGTAAGTTGCTGGAATCTGTGTTAAATACAGAAGTAATCAACCATCTCAACAAAAATAACCTTCTTAGTGACACTCAATATGGTTTCCGTTCTGCTAGATCTACAGCAGATGTGCTTACTATTATATCTCATAGGATTAGCAAATCTCTTGACGGAGGCAACCTTTCTAGGGCAATTGCTCTTGACATATCTAAGGCCTTTGATAGGATATGGCATAATGGTTTACTTCATAAGATCTCTAGCTATGGTATAGCTGGAAATGTCTTCTCAATTATTAAATCATTTCTTTCTGATAGGTTCATAAGAGTAGTAGTTGAGGGGTAAAAATCAGAAGCTCACAGTATTAATGTCGGTGTCCCTCAGGGGCCGATTCTGGGCCCAACTCTTTTCCTGATCTACATTAATGATCTTCCAAATCACATCCTTACATCATTTGTAGACATTTATGTTGACGACACTACCATTTATGGTAGCACATCTAAGACAGTAAACGACCAAGTTCTCTCCAATTCTCTCTCCTCTGATCTTGAGCACGTAGAACAATGGGGTAAGGAGTGTCTGGTTACTTTTAATGCATCTGAAACCAAGCTTCTCTCTTTACATCATCAACATTCTGATCCAAATCTGGCATCAATTGAAATGAATGGCTCTCGTCTTCAGGAGGCCTCAAGTTTTGACAAGCTTCTTGGCTTGACCATTACTCCTGATCTTAAATGAAACACGTACATCAAATCTGTTGCCAAGGCCGCTGGAAAATGGTGGGATTTTTCTATCGATCCGGTAGATATCTCACTGCTGATGCTATTCTCTATCTATATAAGAGCCAGGTACGTCCAAGGATGGAATAATGTTACCACATCTGGGCAGGAGCTGCTGGAAAGGACTTGTCCTGCCTTGATAGAGTTCAAAATAGACTTCGTAGCCTCATAAGAGATGTCCTTTTCTCTTCCTTGCAACCTCTATCTCACAGAAGAGATGTTGCGAGTCTGTCTCTGATGTATCGTTATTTTCATGGAAAGTGTTCGACTGAGCTTCAATCTATGGTCCCCCCTCGCCAAACTTTCACAAGAAACACTCGTCTAGCTGTAAACACTATCAATAATTCCCCTCACTCTTTATCTGTGCCTAAACCTAAACGTAGATTCCATGAACAAAGCTTCTTTCTTAGAACTGCACGCCTGTGGAATTGTCTTCCGTTTTCCTGCTTACCGGCTGACTACAATATGGTTGTCTTCAAGTCTAACGTAAATAAGTTCTTGATGAGCCGTTCCATATAAGTTATCAAATTTACCAAATTTTCATTACTAATGATTACTATATTGTCCAATTTCTATTGTACACTCTTTAACCCTTATCCTTGAATGGCCTCTTGGCCTTGATAATGTGGTGATGCCTATGTAAAAAAAAAAAAAAACCTCCGACAGAAATTCTGTGCAGATTCTCGAGTTCAACAGAAACATTCCAGAGTTCAATATTTATTCAATAATAGCAGTTTTTGATAAATAAGAAAAAATGGCAAAGTCCAACTTATCAACGATAAAATACATTCAATGATAAAATAAATTTAGAGTGCACCAAAATTAGTTTTTTCTTTTATCAAAGATAAAAGCCAGTCGAGTATAAGCGTCAACCAGGGAGCTTTTAATTACACTAAACAAAGTGCATATCTTCTGGATCATTTTTATTTTGTTTTGTTTTAGGGGAAAAAAAAACTTATTCCCGTGTGTGTTTTATCCTTGATAACTAGCGATTCATTATGAAAAAAGAACCCAAAAATACAACTACAACTTGTCCAGAAAAGATGCATTTTGTTTAGTGTAACTGAAAACTTCCACATTAACCCTTATCCTCGAGTGTGTTTTATCCTTGATAAGTTGCGATTCATTAGTCCTAAGTACCCCCATTTTGGGGAGCTAGATAGTCACCAGATTAAAAACCGACATTGTGTCTAACTTTGCCCTCGCGGGGTGCAATTAAATAAGAACCTTTAGATAAACAATGCTTCTAAACTGAGGTAATTGTAATTCTTTGTTCCGATCGGAAATGCCCCTTTTTGGGGAGCTGGATATTCCCCAGATTTAAAACCAACCTTGTGTCTAACTTTGCCCTAGCGGGGTGCAATTAAATAAGAACCTTTAGATAAACATTGCTTCTAAACTGAGGTAATTGTAATCTTTTGTTCCGATGAAAACTGCTCCTTTTTTTTAGGGGGGGGGCTGGATATTAAAAATCGACCGTGTGTCTAACTCTGCCCTCGTTGACGGCAAGAAAATAGGAACTTTTACAAAACCCAAAATGAGGTTAGAATTTGGGACCCCATAGCTTCAGTAGCACCTTTTGGTGCCATTTTTACCTAGTTATTCACTTGTGCCATTTTTACCGGTGCCAATTTTACCGGTGCCATTTTTACCGGTACCATTTCTACCGGTGCCATTTTTACCGAGCACCATATATATATATATATATATATATATATATATATATATATATATATATATACAAAAATAATAATCTGAAAAAATTCAGAAACGTAAAAATAATAGCAATAATATTAGGTTGGTGCAGAAATAATGTCGTTTTTTGACATGAAGTTGAACGCCAAAAAGCGACATTATTTTTGCACCAACCTAATAATAATATAAAAATAATATTACTGACATGACAAGGCTTCGAACTTTGTTAATACTATATGATGTGCATTATCATTAACAAAAGTAACATTACATTCGAGGTGACGTCATGTTATATTCATAAAAAAAAAAGACTTGCTCAAAAGATTGTCACATTTTCTGTCTGGTGGTTGTTATTGCCGATTTTATTCTGATTGGCTGATTCTAGCAGTCTTCTGATACACTTCCATATCGCAATGGATCACATTTTTCTACTTGTCAAGTCCTTTTGTCACACTTCACAGGGCTTCCATCACAGCAAGTACAATTTCTACCTTCTTCAACTTCCTCAATCTTTTTTCAAGTTTTGGTTTTTTAGGACCTTCGGTTCCTTTTACTCCGCATTTACATCAGTTGGTTTCTCAATGATTGTTGCCCTGTGTTCCTTTTTTCTAAGACTAAATCAGGTTCCCTTGTTTCAATCAAATCATCACATTTAATATTCATATCTCACAATACTTGCACATTCTCACTCTTCACCATCTCTTCTGAAACATGCTCCTACCATTTTTCATTGTATTCCAACCCTCTTTTCTTACATATAGCTAAATGGACTTTACTCTCAATATCGTAATGACGCCTCTTGTACTCTTTTTGAGTTAACTTTTCACAACTACTCATAAGGTGCTGTAACTTCTCACCTTTCTGCCCAAACAGTCAACACACGAGAGTTTCAGTCGATTTATCAATGTGATACTTTACATTGATAAACGTTCTGAGCGCTTCACATTGATAATTGTTCTAAGCGCTTGCTCCTGTGCGGCACATAATGATCCTGTCTCACCATCCAAGTCATATTTTGACATTCTATTACCGGATCTTTCCCTTGTACACTATTTCTGTTAGATCCCTATTTACTTCTCAAACCACGTCTTTCGATTTTTATTTATTTTAAACTAGCAATTCAGCCCGGCTTTGCCCGGGCCCTATGTACTGTTCATAACTTTATGTGCATATTTATATATATATATATATATATATATATATATATATATATATATATATATATATATATATATATATATATATATATATATATATATTAAACAATTTTACTCATGCCCAGGTAACCTACATCTAAAATTTCAAGTGTTTAGACCCAAAATTAGGGGAAGAGTTTGGTAAAGTCTGCAAAGATCAACTCTTTCAACTTTGACCTCTTGGAAGTCAAATTCTCGTCCAAAAACAAAAAAAAAAATATGAGTGTTTACCGTCAGTCGAACATTTTAAAAAGCTTTAAATCTCTAACTAAATATTTAGAAATTTTTAAACAATCGAAATCTGTATTTATATCGGAATCGGGAATTTAGAACAGAATTGGTAATGTATCAGAAGAATTTAGAACAGAATCGGTAATATATTAGAAGTAAATATTTTGGAATCGTCCCCCATATATATATATATATATATATATATATATATATATATATATATATATATATATATATATATAGGAATGAAAATACGTGTCTATTCTTAGTGATGCGGTTTACTATATCTATCTATCTATCTATCTATCTATCTATCTATCTATCTATCTATAAAAGTGAAAGTATCTGTCTGTGTGTGTGTGTGTATCTGTGTGTCTGTGTGTACATTTCCCTACGCAATAACTCTGTCAATTTTCAGTCTACAGACTCAAAATTTGATATACAGGGTACCGAGATTTGGAAAAATCGATGTGATCGGTTTTCGGTCAGAAATTTGTCTGTTAAGTGGTCAAAGTTCAACGATTTAACCATTGAGAACTCTACCAAACTCCTCCGAGAATTTGAGGTCTACACACTTGAAATTTTAGATATAAGTACCTTGGACATAGGTCTAACTTAAGAACTCGATTTGAGTCCAAAACAATAAATTTTAAGGGGTCATAATAGGGGTCAATTTTAAAAAAAAATTGACCCTTATTTTTTTGCTCAGCATACACCTCCAAACATCCGGGCAACGCCGGACACATATGCTAGTATATCTATAAAAGTGAACGTGTCTGTGTATCTGTGTGTCTGTGTGTCTGTGTGCGTACATTTCCCTACGCAGTAACTCTTTTAGTTTTAAGTCTACAGACTCGAAATTTGATATACAGGGTACTGAGATTTGGAAAAATCTATGTGATCGGTTGTAGGCCAGAACTTTGGCTGTTAACGGGTCAAAGTTCAACGATTTGACCTTTGAGAACTCTACCAAACTCCTCCAACAATTTTGAGTCTAAACACTTGAAATTTAAGGTATAGGTTCCTTGGACATGAATCTAACTTAATAACTTGATTTGAGTCCAAAACAATAAATGTTAAGGGGTCATAATAAGGGGCAAAGTTAAAAAATTAACCGTTTTTTTTGCTCAACATACACACCCAAACACGCGGGCAACGCCGGGCTGAAATGCTAGTATATCTATAAAAGTGAACGTGTCTATGTATCTGTTTGTCTGTGTGTCTACATTTGTGTGTGTGTACATTTCCCTACGCAATAACTCTCAATGTCAAGGGGTCATAATAGGAATCAAACTTAAAACAACATTTCGGAAAAAATTCCCTTTTCAAATAGTGGACGTAACAGATCGATTCAAAGCATGCTGGCATCAGAGGAATTTAGAACAGAATCGGTAATATATCAGAAGTAAAAATTTTGGAATCGTCCCATATATATATATATATATATATATATATATATATATATATATATATATATATATATATATATGTATATATATTTATATATATATATTTATTTATATATATATATATATATATATATGAATAAAAATACGTGTCTATTCTTAGTGATGCGGTTTACTCTATCTATCTATCTATCTATCTATCTATCTATCTATCTATCTATCTATCTATCTATCTATCTATCTAGCATGCTTTGAATCGAACTGTTACGTCCACCATTTGAAAAGGGAATTTTTCTTTTCGAACGATCTGTTACGTCCACCATTTGAAAAGGGAATTTTTTCCGAAATTAATAATGGATATTGTCGCAGACATAACAAGTAAGACATTTTTACCCAATACAACTGAATATATATATATATATATATATATATATATATATATATATATATATATATATATATGTCTGCACTTTTTGATTTGTAAATCGACACTTGTTCTCGTCTTCTTTTATCAACAACGACTATATTTCATTCCTCGCATTGTGATAGCCTTCTAAATCTCTACTACATACCTATCCCACACAATGCTTCAAGCAAACTACATATCAAACATATATATATATATATATATATATATATATATATATAGTTCATATATATATATATATATATATATATATGAAGAATTATTGGTAAAATTATTTAGGTAAAAAAAAAAAGATTACTATAATCGAAACTATAACCGAAACTTAAGAATTCTTGGTAAAATTATTTATTACAAGAAACTGAAGTCCATAACAATTAAACGACAGTCACTCGGATGTAAGCGTGACACACAAAATAAATAACACACACGCTATTCTAATAATATATAGATTCTATTTTGTTCAGGTGTGTTATTTCCGGTATCCATACAACCGGGGAAAGAGCTGATGTGTCTCAGAATGAAGACTAGAATTAACCACCCAAGAAAAATACGTTCGAAATAATATTATAATTTTTATTTCGCTTCTTATTTGTTATAAATACTTCAAAGCATAAAACTGCATTATTTTCATATTTTCTTTATTTTGCTGTAGAACGGTGTAGACAACGTGATGCCATGTAATATAGTATATTTTTACGATCTAGCCTATTTTATAATAGTATCGTAATCTCAGTTTTAATTTAATAGTTAACTTTAAAAGTAACTGAAAAAATATTAGAGCAATAATATTAAATATATGTGAAATTTTGAAGGAAAGAAGTCTTCTTCAAACTACCACTTGAGTGACGTAATAGTAAAGTATTATTCTTGGTCTCTTCAAGTGGTTATGACAAATGGTCACAAATTCTCTTATCGACACTCACTATATCTTTCCCGCCAATTTTGAACAATGAATCGCAATTAACGGCCGTTTGCCATTTTCTCTTTTTAGCGCCAAACGGAACTTGGTCAATAGCGTGAGAATCAGTTCACCCTCGGAATTATGATCTGCGTCTGCGTTAGAGTTCTCAAATACTCCTCCCTTTTCTGCATGTAAACTCAGCTTGATAACATGCTATTTTAAAATTTAATTTTTATTTCAATCTAATTTAAATTTAATTTTTAATTGTCATTAAAACAAGTTATCACTGTTATTAAAGGTTACCCACCTATCCTGTCCGTTCTTGTCCCATAATAATAATAATAATAATAATAATAATAATAATAATAATAATAATCATAATAATAATAATAATAATAATAATAATAATAATAATAATAACAACAACAGCAACAGCAACAGCAACAGCAACAGCAACAGCAGCAACAACAACAACAACAACAACAATAACAATAATAATAATAATAATAATAATAAGAATAAGAAGAAGAAGAAGAAGAAGAATGTATTGGTAACTATGCAAACAATTGCATATTGAACACAGACAAATTGTACAGACACAACTCGGCAGCAGTACTGGAAAATAGAAAGTCACAATATCCTATGGGACATGGATATTCAAACGGATAAATCCATCCAACCAAGAAGACCGGGTGTCATAATAGTTAACGAGAAGAAAAATTCTTGCCCGATTGTAGATTTTGCCGTTTCAGCAGACCACATGTGAAGATCAAGGAGTTTTTTTTTTTATCGTTCCAAGTGCTCCTATTATTAGTGGTGTTATCTTTACTTTCTTCAGGAGCAAATACACGGAACTGATCAGAGAGCTCAAAGGGATCTGAAGAAAGTAAAGATAACACCACTAACATAATGAAAACTGCAGAAATATTAAGGAAAACCCATGAATATGAAGACTAATACAACACATACACTACTCACAAACTGGGTACAGAAACTGCTATAGATGTAAAACACAAAATAACATCACATGGAATCATGAAAACTGAAACTGTATAATTGTAAGACACCCCCTTTTTTGTGAGTGTCACCATAAACGGGCACCACACCAAATAATGAGGGTCAAGGAGGATGGAAAGACCGAGGAGAGAAAGCACTAGCCAGGCCTCCGATGAATGAGTTCAAAGAGGACTGGGGCCTTCCAGTTAAGACCAATGGTCGCCGCCAACGATAAATCAATGGTAAGCGGCTATTGCGATAAGGCAAATTCTTTTGCAAAGGTTATCGAAAGAGGTGGAGAGTGTTGGAAATCTGGGGAGACTTGTTGTCACTCAGAATCCATGGAATACCACAAGTTGTTCTCAAAGCGAAATCTTTGATGATGGTTTTTGTGACTACTCCTAGTGAGTAAAAAGTAATAATAATAATAATAATAATAATAATAATAATAATAATAATAATAATAATAATAATAATAATAAACTAGTATTTCTAGGCTATTAGAAAAAGGCAAAAGTTATAGCGCGTTGACTTAGAACAGGTGCTTTATGCCAAATTGTTTGTTGCATATGTTTAAATTTGTGTTCATATTTGCGTTAACTACTTACTCTATTAATCCCTGTTAATCCGTATTAATCCCTAACCGTATACTTAGTTCGCTGAATCTTATCATAACAAAGACCCATAAAAATTTTTCAGTTAGATCGGCTAAATAATTTCCGAGAAACTTCTAGAGTAAATATGGTATTTCATCCATTCCATTTGATCCATTCAATTTAATCCATTTGATCCATTTCATTTGATCCATTTGATCCATTCCATTTGATCCATTCCATTTGATCCATTCCATTTGATGCATTCCAATTGAGCTATTTGATCCATTCCATTTAATCCATTCCATTTGATCCATTTCATTTGAGCCATTCCATTTGATCTATTTCATTTGAGCCATTCCATTTGATCCATTTGATCCATTCCATTTAATCCATTTTATCCATTTAATTTGATCCATTCCATGTGATCCATTTCATTTGATCCATTCCATTTGATCCACTTGATCCATTCCATTTGATCCATTTGATCTATTCCATTTGATCCATTCCATTTGATCCATTTAATCCATTCCATTTAATCCATTCCATTTGATCCATTTCATTTGAGCCATTCCATTTGATCCATTTTATTCTATTTAATTTGAGCCAATCCATTTGATCCATTTGATCCATCCCATTTCATCCATCCCATTTGATCCATTCTATTTGATCCATTGATAATTCCTGTGCTCCAGCGGATACAATTATACGCTCATTGTAGCGTATCATACAGAATTCATAGAGAATTTGAGCCAAATCGGCCAAGTAGATCCCGAGAAAAAAGTTGAACGGACAAACAGATAAACAAACAGGCTAATAAAAATATAATATATGAATGTAAGAAATTCAACTGCGCTTTCAGTTTTAAACTTTATTGCTCACGGGCGACGCCAACTTTTCCCCATCTCTCCACGCTAACAACTCTAATAAAACCCCCTTTTAAATATGTTCCCAGTAAACGCTGTGCTTCTAAACTTCCTCTTCTCCTCTCAAGATAATCATGAAATACATTTTTTTAATGTATTCCTGGGTTACGTCGAGCTACTTGTATTCATCCACCCGAACACTATAATGAAACAAATATTGTTTATATTTATTCTCAGGTAAGGCAAAGTTTATTTATTCTCACATCCCCTGAATAACATAATGAAACATATATTTGTAATAATGTATTTTACATAGCACTTAGCAAACGTAATATAGTATCATTATTTTATTGTTTCCGAGGAAACACCAATACTAACACTATAACGAAACACATTGAAATACTGCAGTAATACTGTATTATTAGCATTCGTCTGATCTCGTAATAAATAACATTTAACGTTAATTAAAGTTTTACTTAACCCATTAGCACCTCTTTTAAGACCAGAAGGCTAATTAACCACATTTCATAAACATTTGTATTATTTATATCTACAGTTAATCATAAAGATTTGAGTACCTTTCAAATATCACACCTATGTTTTATGTATATTAGCAATATTGATTCTCAGTTTTCATTATGTTGTGAAAATCTAGAGTGGAGGAATGCAATCAATTTCATCCAACATTCAATTAAATTTTCTTTGGTAAATAGTCCTTATAACCAACTCACATTTTTATAGAGTACAATTGGATGCTCTATCTTATAAAATGAAGGAAATATTTGAAAGGGATTAGATAATGTTGTAAATACAAAATACGTGTTGGTAATAAATTGCAGGAAAAAATTGGCATCGATGGGTTAATATTTAAACGATGTAATAGTTTTAATTAAATAGTTAAATTAAAAATACGACAAAAATAGATTGCATATTACTTATATTACGGACTGAGGCTTGCGTGGATGCGCGTATGTAAATGCTGAAGAGGTTACGTCACCAATGAAGGGAAAGGACTATAAAAAAGATAAAGATCTCGTGAGAGACGAGATAACTGTTAGATAATAGCAGGTTAAAAGTGATAATTATCTATCTATCTATCTATCTATCTATCTATCTATATATCTATCTATCTATCTATCTATCTATCTATCTATCTATCCATCCATCCATCCATCCATCCATCCATATATCTATCTTTGTATCTATTTATCTAGCTATTGATCTATCTATCTATCTATCTATCTATCTATCTATCTATCTATCTATCTAGCTATTGATCTATCTATCTATCTATCTATCTATCTATCTATCTATCTATCTATCTGTCTATCTATCTATCGATCTAGCTGTCCATTTAATTGGAAGTAAACAAAAGATGAGATGTGAAGCTATGTTTTGACAAAAGTTGTCAAAGCATGTTGAGGTGTAAACTAGACAAGTGGCACCGGAAGAGATTTGACCAACATCGGACGTACGTGTCTTTCTATCACGTGTTCTGGTTAGCTGAGAAAATAGATGAGTTGGAAAGAAGACTTCAAACAGAGCAGACGGTTTAACAGGTTGCCTCACTGGGTAAAGAGCTGATGTGTCTCAGAATGAAGACTAGAATTAACCACCCAAGCAAAGATCGTCGATCACTCCTCTGCTGGACGTAATGCCTGGGAGTGAAATGAACTATATAAAAAAACACGGCGTCTCGGTTTCTCTGTTGGAACGTCTTTATGTACACAGAATCGTTCTCCCCAAGATTGGCTAAATATCTTCCATAGATTGACAGCAGAAAACCAGGTATGTCGTCAAATAAATAACATCACATAACGCCAACAAATCAAGTGATTAAATTGTTCCGGGATTTTATATTTTATTACATGAAGGATATAATCGAAGGCTTCGAACTGAAAAAAAAGGTTTAAAATGCAAAGTACTTGACAATGATTCAGAACACTGTTCCACTGTGCTGCTTCCCGGCCGACTACAATATGATAACCTTCAAGTCCGATGTAAACAAGTTCTTATCAAGCCATCCCCTTAAATGATCCAAATTCTACCCAATCTAAACAATTAGCGATTACTACACCACCACCTTACATTCATTAAGCCTTATCCTCGAGTGGCTTCCGGGCCTTGATAAGCGGTGATTTTCTTGTAAAAAGACCTCCATAAGGTCAACTAAAATAACAAGTCATCAACTGCCACTAAAATGAAAAAGAAAATAATAAAGCAGCAAAAAACCGAAAACTATCAGAAGTATACGGACTGAAGAAGTTTTTAAAATTAAAAGCCAAAATGTGTTTAATCTAAACTACAGTTGCCTTTTTTCTTTTCTTGGTCTTCAGGCCAAGATCAAAGTGTAGTATCTTGTCTGATGCTACACTACACCTTTTTGCTCTCGGTTGATGGAGGAGAAATCTCTTTTATTTTGTTACAAATCAGAGTGCCCCTTTTTGGGGAGCTGTCCCCCCTCTCATTAAAAACCGACCTTGTGTGTAACTCTGCCGTCTTGGGGAGGCAAGTAAACAAAAAAACAAAAACAAAAAAAATACACTTACATCTTTTTTGAAAACGTGATTTAATAAAAAAGAGAATTAAAAAAGAATTATTTAGATGATCTTTGAGATAATTCATGGTTTCAACATATACATTTCATATTACCACTGATCTTAATTTTTTTTATCTTGTTATATATGTAACGATTTCACAAAAATCTAATTTTTCGTCTAACTTTGCATTAAATTTATATAAAATTTTAAAGCTCAAATATCATCATAACACAGCACAACTTCTATTTTATATCCCATAAACCTAACTTAACCTAACCCTAACCCTAACCTAACCTAACCCTAACCTAACCCTAACCCTACCCCAACCTAACCCCAACCAAACCCTAACCTAACCCTAACCTTACTCTAACCTTAATTCTAACCTAACCCTAACCCTAACCTTAACCCTAACCTGACCCTAACCTTAACCTTAACCCTAACCTAACCCTAACCTAACCTAACCATAACCTCACCCTAACCTTAACCCTAACCTAACCCTAACCTAACCCTAACCTAACCCAACCCTAACCCTAACCTTAAACCTAACCCTAACCCTAACCTTAACCTTAACCCTAACCCTAACCTTAATCTTAACCCTAACCCTAACCTTAAACCTAATCCCGCAACTTCTTAGTAAAATTTCACATGATGATCACTGCAATCTCGACTGACTATAACTTGTTCTTTTCAAGTCCAATGCAAACAAATTTTTGTTGATCCGTCCTCTTAAATAACTAAGCCCTACCCAATTTCCACCATTACTGATCATCAATGAGTTGTCTCCGTCGTCGTCGGCAACCGTCCGTCTCGGGAGACGATGGTGTAGCTCTTGTTTTTACCTGCACCGCCGAGAATGGCTATATAATCCAACCCGGAAGTGGAAGTCCCTGCCGCACTTGATGCAGATGGAGGTGAATGTCTGTTGAGTCTGCTGATGTCACTGCTTCCGCCCGACTATCTTAACTGCAATTGATTCCTCACAGTTTCTGCATCGATCGTGCCCTGTCGTACTGCCAGTCGCCAAACAGGGCGATTGCCAACCAGACTTTCCGACGGGCGGAAGGTGATGTCGCACTGCTTCATGTCCATCTTGCAAACATCTAAGAAACGTAGTTTGAGGCGCCCTGCGTTTCTTTTGCCCTTAGCCAGCTCGCCGTAGAGAAGCGCGTTAGGGGTGCATTCTGCGTTTATCATTCTTACATGCCCCAACCATCGCAGCCGTCTCTCGGAGAGTATCGCGTGCATACTGCACATGCTGGCTCGTCCACGTACCTAGGTGTTAGGGATCCCGTCCTATCACTTGATTTTACCAACTAGCCAACACTTATTAACCCTTATCCTTGAGTGACTTCTCGGCCTTGATAAGTGATAAGTGCTGAATTTTAAGCAAAATATGTTTTTTTTTTTTTGTTGTTGAAAATTCTCACTTTCATCTATGGCAACAAATTCCTTATTTTCTCTTCTTTGAGGTCAGCCAGTTACAATCTGTTAAGCTAGATACTACATCTTGTTAAAGACAACTATCTACCTCGCTGTTGGTTCGACCAATTAGTCCAGTATGTGTGGAACGAGTTTTGTTGTTTAGTATCTTTTCGACTGGTATAATTTATTGTTTCCTTGTCTGCTTTACCTCTATTTTTTTTATAATTATTTATTCATTTTATCATGTATTTTGTACGATTGGGCGGAATTGCGTGGGTGCGGACATCAGCCATTGGCACGTCAAGAACAAAGGTGGAGATACTTTATCCGTAATTGAGGCGAAGTTGATTACAGGCGATTTATCAAAACCGAATTCTTCAGCTGATCTCAAAGACTTATCACGGAAGAAGTACACAAGACCAACATTGGGTGGAGCAACAACAGAAAAAACTGCCTGATTGACTTAATGGATACAAATACTGACTATGGAATCCTTTAAGAAGAGTTCAAATCCTATTAAATATCTTTTAACTTGCCTCTCGACACGTAAAGAGTTAGGAACGAAGTCGGTTTTTGATAGACGGATACACAAGACCAACATTGGGTGGAGCAACAACAGAAAAAAACTGTCTGATTGACTTAATGGATACAAATACTGACTATGGAATCCTTTAAGAAGAGTTCAAATCCTATTAAATATCTTTTAACTTGCCTCTCGACACGTAAAGAGTTAGGAACGAAGTCAGTTTTTGATAGACGGAAACACTAGCTCCATCCAAATTGCCCCAATCTAGAATGATTCCTCCATTACCGACTGAGGATAGAACAGATATTATACTTGATCCCAGCTCGAATATTTCCTTTATTTACATACTAATATTCTGATAAGTTGCCGTAGGACACACAAGGTAAGGACATTGAGTTTGGTCAGCATTAAATACGTGACCACTTAAGAATATCAAGTGATGTGGGTGGGTGGGTGCTTATTTTTCTCCTTGGATTAAAGAGGATAAAAGTTGATTAAAAGAAACGGATATCCTTAAAAATCATAAGATTCAGGAAAAATTACTTATAAAAAATATATTGGACGCTTTTGCAGAAAAGCTGTAGGAATTTAAAGCCCACGAGGATATATTATATTATTTAATATTTAATATATATATATATATATATATATATATATATATATATATATATATATATATATATATAGCAACATTTAAAGCGCCATAAATACATATTTTTGCATGTATTCTTATATAGATGAAAAACATTTCCCTCCAAAATGTCATGGCATAAAGAGTTTTTTCTTTATTTCATTCTCTTTCCCTCCTTATTTATCTGGTGATATAATAAACTTCTATGTAACATTTATGCCTAAACTTTTATTATTTATTTTTTTAAAATAATTAGTTATCTACCTGTAATCAATATTTTTTTTTTAATTTCTATTTAATTTTTTTTAAATTTGCAGTTGTCCCCCTTTGTAATTTAATATAATTTTAAATTTTAAGTTTAGCGTCCAACAATAAAGAGTTATTAACCGTACATTGGAACAGCGTTTTTAAATTAATATAAATTCTATGTAATTATTTCAACCATTCAGAGACAAAATATAACAGCATGCCAAAAGATAGATTAACTGGACTTAAAACAAATTTTATAATGGAGCTAAATATGGTAAATATGTTTTATATTTTATTATTATATTTTTTCTCTTAACCTAACTTTCTATTTTATTTTATTTATCAACATAAAATTAATAACTTCGGTTTTTGATTTTGTTTTTAAATATTTCCAGGAATATCTGCCTTACTCACGAAAAAAATGCTAATTTTATTTTAGTGTCTTTAACCCCCTTCCATTTTTGCTGATGAGGATACTATGTTTAAAGGAGACAACCTTGTCAAAATATTGTCATTATTTATTGTCAGTTTCAATAAATTGAACATCGTCTCCGAAATGATCGTACACTCGAGTTGATTTTGTTTGCTTTTCTTTTTGCGACTGATTTTTAATTCACAATCATGAATTGTTTGGAAAAATCTTTGTAATTCATTTTCAGTCAGAAATTTGTCGATTAAGGGGTCAAAGTTCAATGATTTGACCTTTGTAAACTCTACCAAACTCCTCCACCAATTTTGAGTATAAACACTTGAAATTTTAGATATAGGTTCCTTGGACATGGATCTAACTTAATAACTTAATTTCAGCCCAAAACAATAAATGTTAAGGGGTCATAATAGAGGTAAAATTTAAATAAAAATTTGACCTCTGCTTGTTAAGAGGTGTGTGTTGAGCAAAAGAAAAAAAAAAGTGGCAGTAGGAAGGCAGGCTTGAACGCGTACTGAGAAGAAGGAAAACGGGGAAACGACCACCGCCAAACAGGAAGTGACGTAGGTTTAAATTAAGGCTAGACAATCGAAAAGAGGGGATGACTTATCTCTGTCGTTAAACTTTCGACAGAGGTAACGAATTTTCACAAGACCAGTATAGTTTTGAAACTCGACCTTAAGACGACAAATACCGAAAAATTGGCTAAAAACATTAATTTCTTCACCCTCAACTGAGCACTTTTCTACAGGGAGGGGTCGCTTTTCTCACCGATATTTTCGAAAGTCATCCCCTCTTTTCGAGCCATTGAATTATAAGTGGTTTGCCATACTTACAGATAAATGTGCACCTAACAGATACCATAATACTTAAAGTAAAATTCAAAATTTGACATATTTTTTAATTTAAACGCGAAAAAAAACAAACAAACAGACAAAAGAATTGAGACGCTTAAAGCGTACACACTAAAACAATACGTTTTATTGTCGCGTTGATTATTTATTTTCGGGGTTATTTATTTATGTTGGTAGTGTAGAAGAAAATGTATGAATGTTTTTCAAGAAAGGTGTATTAAAAATGGAGAATAAATTAAAAAAAAAATGAAGGCAGTGGGTAAATAGCCGTTGTAAAATGCTCTGATAGTTGATGGTTGTCAAGGGATTAAAGTAGATTTATTTGTAAGAAAATTGCGTTAAAATAACTTAAACGTAATACGGAAATGAACGATGAAAAAAAATGCAGAAAGTATTAACAATTGTTTATTTGGATAATTTAAACGCGAAAAAAAAACGACAACAAAAAACAATTGAGCCGCTGAAAACATACACAGTAAAACAATACGTTTTATTGTCGCGTTGATTATATGATTATGTACACATGCGCAACCCGGGTGTTTGGTTACAACACCCGTTACAAGGTCATTTGAGCTATATATATATACATACATATATATATATATATATATATATATATATATATATATATATATATATATATATATATACTAGCTGTACCCGGCCACGCGTTGCTGTGGTTCAGTTTGTTAAAATGGAACACATTCCTCAAGAAAAGTTGCATTTTGTTCGTTTATTTACTTTTATTATCTTTTGCAATTTTTTTAATCAATAAAAGTTGTTATTTTTTCTCCCCCAAAAAGATTAATTTTTTACCATAAATTGTTAGATGAAAGTTGTTTTTTCAGGAAAACTTGCACTTTTTTTTTTAAAGAAATTTGTCAGTAAACGTTTCTCTTTGAAAACGGAATTTTTATTATAAAAAGAACAGATGAATGCTTTAGATGAACACTGTAAATAGTTATGTGAAAGTAGAGAAAAATTTGATTCTTTTTTTCAAGAGAATGTACAAATTATTTTTTTTTTAACAGATGTTCAGAAAATAAACAGAAAAATACTTCCATCATTAATTATGCAAAAAAATAAATAAAATGTTGATTTAGTGTTTCAACATAATGCTTATGAATTACGATACAACTTGCTGAGTGTGTGCTGTTTTACGGTTGTTGTAAAAATGGAACGGAAACTTAAATTTCGCTTCGTTTTAATCTTTCTTAATTTTTTAATTGTGCCCCCCTCAAACGAGTATAATCAAAACAGTAACATTCAACAATTGTACTTTATGCATATAAAACACAAAATATTTATTAAAAAAAAGAGTTAATGATGAAAGGGAAATAATTCCATTTTTAAACGAAAAAGTCAGTTTGGTATATCTTTTTGTTATTTTTTTACATAAGTCCAGCTTACCATTCACATTGGAAATGTCGACATTTATAGGTTGTAGGGTACGTTTACAACGAATAAACACTCCAATCTAGTAGATGTATCAGAATTTTTGACACCCTCATCACGAAACTGCGAATAAAATATAAAAATCTCGTAATTTCTCTTTTAAAAGTGGGTTGTTTATTTTCTTTATAGATTATACTTCCAAAATAAACTAATAAAGTTGTTTTAAAAGTAATAGAAATTTTTATTTTTTATTTTCTAAAAAACTAATGAATTTTACGAACTCAATATTTTTCAATTTTTAAGCTTTAAAAATCTATCAAACTTTTTCTATTGATTCTATTTTTACGATATTTTCAGGGTCAATGTAAAATTTTATGCCCTTTCCAATAAACCGAATATTATATTTTAGACAAACGTTTTTTTTAATTCACGCCCCCCCCCCATTTTCAAGTGTCTATTAAAAAGTAAATAATTAATTTACTCACTAAAGTTTTATATATCACAAATTGAATAATAATAATAATGGTCAATAAGTAATATATTCAAATTTAAGACAAAAAAAGTAGTGTTTTTTAGAAATTTACCTTTAAGTTCGAAGTTTAAAACCTGTTGTTTTTTAAACCACGTTATTTGTTCTTTCTTTTGTTTTTGTTTTTTTATGAAACCTTGGTCCTTGCTCCTTTAATTGAAAAACAATTAGGGCTTGAATTACATTTTTCGAGGAGTTATAAGCTTGGAAAGACAGGAGGTCGAATAATTCACGCTTCCTATTTTTCTTCGAGTTATATCGAATTCATTAATACGGACGTTAGGGGCTTTTTTCGTAATGTTACTGTAAAAATTATGTTTTATTGTTACAAATTACGATACTTTAAAAAAAGCAAAAATAAATTCTTGCGTTTTTTATTTACTACTGAAAACCATAACTTTAGTAAAGGTATTTTTTGTTTAAACAAAATAAAACATTTTCACTAAGAGTTAAGTAAAAATAATTAGTTCATTATATTCTGCGATCATTATTTGATAAATACTGCAATTTTCATTAAAATTGGTTAATTTCCTGATTTTTGGTGAATTTTTAAGTAAAGAGAGAGGTCAAAATGTTTATACACTTTGAGCGTCGGCATTCATTTTATCTGTACCTAACATTTTTCGATGAATATTTGATATGAGAGCGACTATGTGTGGTTAATTTAAATTGAATTTCAATCACGTGGTTACATTATCAATAATCATCTGATTAAACCCATTGGAAATTTACCGATATTGTAAACACATTCTGTTTACATTAAGCCTGTATATTTTTTTAGTGATACAGTTTTGGCAACTGAGATTTAAAAAAAACCCTGCGAGATCAGGAGAAAGAAATGTCCAGAAAATCGCTAGATTTTTAACTTTTATCATCTGAAATTTTCAAAAATCGCTAATTTCCCCACCCCCCCGAAAAACCTCCCTATTTTAACTTCCTACCATAAAAAAATTATAAATATAGTATATTCAATATATAAAATGTTCCGTGTTTTCTCACTATATGTTTCTGGAATTATATTGAAGCGATTAGCTCCCCAGAAGGCTTACATATTTTATCAGTTAGTTTTACCTGTTTCTTCAGAGAGGGTATTTTTATTTTTGCAGGAAAAAAATTATAAACTCAAACTTTTTATAATAAAAGTTAAATTGAAATATACTGCAAATTAAACATCACAATAATGGTGCAACATGTTTTGAAATTAGAAAAATAAAAAACGAAAAAACTTTGTTTTAGCATGTTAAAAGTATTTAGGTTGGTAGATAATTAAATTCTACTGTATTGGTATAAGTTTTTTTTTTTGCTGTTGTTTCTATCGTATTTAAAACTAAATTTCGGAGGTTGGAATGCCCACCCCCCACCTAAAATGTACTTGGAAAAATCGATTTTATAGCGAGATTTAAGAATGTTTAGCCGAAAAAAAGGTGAAAAACAAAACAAATAATCAATAAATAATTGTTACCAAAGGCAATAAATGCTACTTTTTTTTTACTTACATGAATGAGTTTATTTTATGTTTTAAAGTATTTTCAAGCGCTTGCGGGTGTGTGGGTGCGAAATATCTCTAGATTATCTAGAATTTCCCGCTAGATTGCAAACGAAATCTCCAGATCTAGCAGGAAAACTGCTAAATTAGAAACACTGGCCACGTGACAGGAAGTGGTAATAAATAATTGTCCCTAAATAAAAAAAAATGGCCTATCTGTATAAAGAAACCCACCTATTTATCATAGAAAAATTAAGTATAATGTTATAATTAAAAAGAAATATATAAAAACACACATGGATATAGTAAACATATTATACCAAAACGTGGAAGCCATCCGTCCAGTGGTTTTTTAGACAATTAATATATATATATACATATATATATATATATATATATATATATATATATAATTAATTAATATATATATATAATTAATTAATTAATATATATATATAATTAATTAATATATATATATATATATGATTTTCAGAATGTGAGAGATTGTATAATAAATTCACAGCCAAACAACGTCGCAGCTCACAAGAGCCATGACAGTCAACGAACCGGAAGTCCAAGACTGAGCTCGGATGTGTCTAACTGATGAGCCCAAATGAACTCGAGTCTTGGACTTCCAGTTCGTTGACTGTCATGGCTCTTGTGAGCTGCGACGTTGTTTGGCTGTGAATTTATTATATATATATATATATATATATATATGTATTTTTTTAACAATCAATTTTAATACCTTTTAAATGGTATTTTATTGATAATTGTACCAATATTAACTTCGGTTTAGCTCGATGAGAATTCAGAGCAATATAATTTAACGAAAATAATTAACAAAAAACATATATAATTTAACGAAAATAATTAACAAAAAACATAATATAAGAATAAGAAATAATAAATATGTACATAATGATAACCATTTTAGCCTAATAATAAAATAAATACGAGAAAAAAACAATAACAGGAAAAAATATGTATAGACGGCCAAAAAAATAAAATGAAACGTAAACACCAAAGAGATACGAAAAAAAAAAAGGAAAAATTACTAGCTTAAGAAGAAGTTAAAAAATTAATTAAATAATTTCGTAAATAATAAATCAAACGTAATTAAAAATAAGAAAAAATTACTAGCTTAAGAAGAAGTTAAAAAAATTAATTAAATAATTTCGTAAATAATAAATCAAACGTAATAAAAGAAGAAACAAAATAAGAATGCAGAATTAACATAATGGATATTAGATACATAAATTGGAAAGAAATTAAAAAACCAAAAAAATACGAAAATAAGGCTAATAAAAAGAAAATATAGATATATAAAAATCCCATGGAAAATTTTTTAAAGATGGCAACCTCGATAAAAAAATTCCATCCCCATGTGAGTTTTTAAAAACAAATTGTGACTGTAATTAATTTGATTTTAATTGTCTCTGAAGAGAACGGTAAATAATGAAGATTCGGTATGCTATAATTAAAACAACCGTTTGTCTTTTTACCCTTCGAAACAGCTGTCAGACTAAGGAGGAAAAAAAAAATATAATAACATGTCTTAAAAAATAATAAAAACAAAAATTGTGTACTAATAAATAAAAGGTGTTGTTTATCTGATTATATAAATTATATATATATATATATATATATATATATATATATATATATATATATATATATATATATTAATTGTCTAAAAAACCACTGGACGAATGGCTTCCACGTTTTGGTATAATATGTTTACTATATAGACGACGAAACATATGTCAGTGGATAATTATATTTGTAAACAATATATATGCCGCTCCCTATGTCGGGATCCCAAATTGGTTAAAGGGAAAATTTTTCCCAACTCGCAAAAAAATCACTTTCGTAAATAATTGAATCCATTCAAAACGTATCGCGAAAACAAAAACAAAGAACATCAAAGTAAATCGCAATGCATCCAAACAGTCGTGCGAGATGGATGAGCGGTAAGGGGGTTAGGCTCATAACCGTGGGGTCCCAATTTCGAATCTCGCTAGATTCAGCCATTCTGATGAGTCGTAGACGACGAAACACGTGTCAGTGGATAATTATATTTTGAAAATAATATATATATATATATATATATATATATATATATATATATATATATATATGCGTTTTATTTTTATTACCGTATCTTTCTGTTAAGTTACATTATTGTTTCGGCTACTCGGTCGTTTTTAGACCGTCTTTAGCGTCCTCAGACTTTTCCAGAAGATGTAACCGAAACAATAATGTAACTCAACAGAAAGATACGGTAATAAAAAATAAAACGCATATTTGCTCTACAACAGTATTGAGCACTTTCTTCGGTTTTTATTAATTACCATCTCCACTATATATATATATATATATATATATATATATATATATATATATATATATGTGTGTGTGTGTGTGTGTGTGTGTGTGTGTATCTATCTATTTATCTATCTACCTATCTATCTATCTATCTATCTATCTATCTATCTATATATATGTGTGTGTGTGTGTGTGTGTGTGTGTGTGTGTGTATAAATCGTGATAAATAGGTGAATAAGATTGTGATATGATCGGACGATAACTTCCTAACGCAGTTTAATATTATTCATGCCTTAACAGTAAACAAGTGTAACTCACTGACTCATTCATTTTCATTTTCAATTGGAGAAAAGAATATATCCTTAGTAAAGGGAGGGGATGCTAAGGAGAGATGGTATCTGAGTTGTAATGTAGAGCGGTATTGTTTGTCTTAAGGCTCCATACTTGTATTCGCTTTGTTTTGTACCGAGTTCGTAGTTCACATCTAACAAGTGCAGCTCTGTATAGATTTTTTTTATGAAACGAAGTGGTACACTCAGCTACAGGGGTTGTTTCGTCCGTTAGTTAAGAGTCCGCGTTAGACTCCATCCCGCTAATTCCCCTAATAAATAAATGAATGAATGAATGAATGAATAATAATAATAATAATAATAATAATAATAATAATAATCTGTAGTATCGTTAATGATGTACTCTTGACCATCCATAAGTTAGACTAAACAGAACTTAGGCACTTTGATCAGAAGACGGGGAAACTAATGACAATGCACAATACATTATACATGAAAGAAGATACTTACCGAGTATAAGGAAAGGAACGAAGTAGGAAGAGGGCTCATAAACGTAGAAGACTATATAGAAGGCACACACACACACACACACACACACACACACACACACACACACACACACACACACACACACACACACACACACAGAACTTGGAGAAGTAAATAAGTCAGAAAGATTGATCACCACAGCGAGACACCGTCAATAAGAATAGTACCGGAAATGATGAAACCGGAAACAAAAGACAAGAAAAGAAAAATGGGTAGAGAAAAAGCTACATGTACGATTCATCAGAATAACAAAAGAAGAGAATCATGAAAACGCATGTAGCAAAGAAAATGATACATGAACAGAGATTTAGAATCTCTACTGATAGCTTCGAGTAGAACCAACCAAACAGAAAGCTAAATTAGATAAAACACAAGAAAAAGTAAATGTAAACTCTGCGGATAAAGAGACGAAACAATAAACTACATAATAAGTGGATGCAGCAAACATGCTCAAAAGGAATATAAGGGCAGGCACGGTTGCATGGGGACGGCAGTACATTTGGAGCTTTACAAGCGACTACACCTCGAACATGCAGACAAACTGTTCAAACACAAACCACAGAGAGTACACGAACTCGAAAACCGCAAACTCCTTTGGAACATGAAGATACAAACAGATCAACTCATCCAAAGAAGAAGTTATGTTAATTATTATGACTTCAAGTCATAATAATCAACGAAACGAAACTGCCAAATTGTGGATGTTGCCGTCCCAGCAGACCAGATAGTGCAGAAAAACGAAACAAATATGCGAAACTTATCAGAACACTGAAAACAATATGGAACCTGAAGAAAATCAATATAATACCAATAATTGTAGGAGCACTAGGAACAATCCCAAAGAATTTGAAAAAAGACTGGGAGAAATTGGAATCAAGGGAAATATTGAGACCATTCAAGAGACAGTAATACTAAACACAACTAAAATATTAAAAAAAAAACTTGAATCCACAAGAGCAATACACGCTAATCGAACATATAGCAACTACAACAGAAATAAAACAAAAAGATGCCACTACAAAAATGAAAACCAAAAAAATTGTAAACTAATAACTCCCCTCATAAAACCCCAGAAAACATTTGAGTCAGCTTCGATTGAAACCACACCAAATAGTCGAGGGGTCAAGGAGAATGGAAAGACCAAGGAGGGAAAGCACTAACCAGAACTCCACTGGATAGGTGCGTGGGGGACCTAGACCTTGGTGTGCTTACTACCACCCAGATTCCAGTAGTGACCACTGGTCATTGCCAGCAAGGAGTCAATGGCAAACGGCTGTTGCGATAATAAAAATTAATTTGCAAAGCTTATCGAAAGAGGTGGAACGTACTAGAAATCTGGGAAGTTTTGTTGTCACCTAGATTCCAGGAAACACCGCCTGTTGTTTTCAGTGATGATGACCTGATAATGACCTGTGCGATAACTACTACTAATACTGCAATAAGAAGTGATGAAGCAGCGCCAGCTGTTGTGAATGTGGAGGAAAAGATAAAAAAAAGAAACAAAAGACGAAGGTAAAAAAGTACCAAGACTTGAAAAAGGCGATAAAAAGATTATGGAAGTTGAAGAAAGTAGAAGTTATACCTGTTATGATGAGAGGACTGGTGTGTGTGACAAAAGAATTTGATAAGTAGGTTGAGAAAATTGGGATCTTTTGCAATGTGGGAGTGCTTCAGAAGACTGTCTTGTTGGGAACCATCAAGATCTCGCGGAAAATGCTGACAGACTGAGAAAAGAAGATGCTAATAGTCTGTGGCTATTTGTTATGATCCATCTATCAGCATAAAATCGGCAATTACAGCAGCCAGACACAAAATGTGACAACGGAAATAATAATAATAATAATAATAATAATAATAATAATAATAATAATAATAATAAAAATAATAATAATAATAATAATAATAATAATAATAATAATAATAATAATAATGGAAATAATAATAATAATAATAATGGAAATAATAATAATAATAATAATAATGGAAATAATAATAATAATAATAATAATGGAAATAATAATAATAATAATAATAATAATAATAATAATAATAATGGAAATAATAATAATAATAATAATAATAATAATAATAATAATAATGGAAATAATAATAATAATAATAATAATAATAATAATAATGGAAATAATAATAATAATAATAATAATAATAATAATGGAAATAATAATAATAATAATGGAAATAATAATAATAATAATTATAATAATAATAATAATAATAATAATAACAATAATAATGGAAATAATAATAATAATAATAATAATAATAATAACGGAAATAATAATAATAATAATGGAAATAATAATAATAATAATAATAATAATAATAATGGAAATAATAATAATAATAATAATAATAATAATAATAATAATAATAATAATAATGGAAATAATAATAATAATAATAATAATAATAATAATAATGGAAACAATAATAATAATAATAATAATAATAATAATGGAAATAATAATAATAATAATAATAATAATGGAAATAATAATAATAATAATAATAATAATAATAATAATGGAAATAATAATAATAATAATAATAATAATAACAATAATAATGGAAATAATAATAATAATAATAATAACAATAATAATGGAAATAATAATAATAATAATAATAATAATAATAATAATAATAATAATAATAATAGTAATAATAATGGAAATAATAATAATAATAATAATAATAATAATAATAATGGAAATAATAATAATAATAATAATAATAATAATAATAATAATAATAATAATAATAATAGTAATAATAATGGAAATAATAATAATAATAATAATAATAATAATAATGGAAACAATAATAATAATAATAATAATAATAATGGAAATAATAATAATAATAATAATAATAATAATAATGGAAATAATAATAATAATAATAATAATAATAATAATGGAAATAATAATAATAATAATAATAATAACAATAATAATGGAAATAATAATAATAATAATAATAATAATAATAATAATAACGGAAATAATAATAATAATAATGGAAATAATAATAATAATAATAATAATAATAATAATAATAATAATAATAATGGAAATAATAATAATAATAATAATAATAATAATAATAATAATAATAATAATAATAATAATAATAATGGAAATAATAATAATAATAATAATAATAATAATGGAAACAATAATAATAATAATAATAATAATAATAATGGAAATAATAATAATAATAATAATAATAATAGTTCAGAGGCAAAACATGAAAAAGCGTTACATGGAACAAAGAGCATTGAAGCTGCATATCTACAAGTTTCCCATCCCCTCCTCCATCCTCTCCCATTGCCCCATAACTGCCCCCCCCCCAAAAAAAAGAGTCGAGAATGGTCGAGGAGGATGGACAGACCGAGGAGAGAGCGCTGACCAGACTTCCACTGGACAAGTGCGAAAAGAACTGCGACCTTGGGGAGGCTTATTGCCACTCAAATTCCAGTGGAGACCAATGGCCGCTGACAGCGAGAAAACAATGGTAAGCGGCTGTTGCGATAACGCACATTTACTTGTAAATGTTACTTAAGGAGGTGGAGAGCACTGGAAAACTGGGAACTGGGGAAACCTGTTGTCACTCAGCTTCCAGGGAACACCACAGGTTGTTATCAAGGAGAGATATTTGATGACCTGTGTGAAAGCTCCTTGTGAGCCAACAATAATAATACCCTTAAAACAGATGGCACCAGTCTCGCTTGATATCACACGAAATAGTCGTGAAGTGGCAAGGAGGATAGTAAGACCGAGGAAGGAAATGTACTAACCAGATCTCCATTGGAAAAGTTGCGGAAAGTACTGGGATCCTGAGGAAGCTTATTGCCACTCAAAGCCCAGAGAAGACCAGCAGTTCTCGTACATAATTAGTAAAACCGCTTCTTTGCTTGATTTTATTATCATACATACTATCGGATTTGCATTTGTACGCTCTATAGTCACATATATCATTCAAACACGGTAGTGTTTGAATATATGGTTTAGTGGTAGTTTTAGTCATTTAGGACTGCTTTAAAGCTTCATGTCTCACTCATTTTTTGACCAAATTTCAAACAATTATTACAGTTTATAGATCACCTTCTCAGCTATACTGTGATTTTTTTTTTCAATTTTCATTCAGTCTGCTGTTCTAAATCTTAAAATATGTAAGGAGGTGAGCGACGCATTTTATGACTGGTTTCCATAGCAACTACGTCGCTTCAGCGACTACTGTTCCTACTAATTCACTGCTGTCGAGGAAAGAGGAGATAATTGGGGGGATTTTTGTGAAAGCAGACAAGTGCCGTACATTGTTATTACATATGTGTTTATGGGGCAAAAAAAAAAAAAAAAAGACTGAAATTAAACAAAGAACAAGTGAATTTATTGGAAGTCTGGAAAAATGATGGGTTACAATAGAAAAATGCGAGCATGAAAAGTAATATGGTTAAGCTTAAAAATGGAAAAGTAAAGGAATACTTGTTAAAATTAGAAAAGACAATATATTTTAGTAAAAAATATAATAAATTTATAACTTAAACTATTGCAGCATTAATAATAAAAAAAAACAATCAATTTATAACATTATAGAATCAATTCTTAATGCTGCAATATTTTAAGTTATAAATTTATTATATTTTTTACTAGAATATCTTGTCCTTTTCTTTTCCAGTTTTAATAACTAGTCCTTTACTTTTCCATGTTTAAGCTTAACCATATTACTTTTCATGTTCGCATTTTTCTATTGTAATAGATATATCTATCTGTTAACAAATGTGTGTGTGTGTGTGTGTGAGAGTGTGTGTGTGTGTGTGTGTGTGAGAGTGTGTGTGTGTGTGTGTGTGCGTGTGTGTGTGTATTATACGTTTGTTTTGCAAATTTTACGCTAATTGGCCTTTCGCCACCTTCCTGGCTGCGCGCTGCTTATTGAGGGGATAGGAAATGAGCTCAAAAAGACGTTTTTAATTTTGCACTTGTGAACTCAATTGAAAGCCTCCGTCGAACTTTAAAAGGGAAGGGTCACATCTTAGAAACGACCGCCATCTTTTTTTTTTATTATTTCTTGGCTGCTCATATTTCTATTATCAACGAAGTTATGCTTACAGAAACGACATCTGCCAACTGAAGGAGTTGTCTCTCCACTTTCAAAACTAATAATCGTAGCCTTTTTTCGGCTTAAATATAATATTTTAACCCCCCCCCACTTAAAAACAAGGTCGTGGCGCGTTAATGTAGATTTGTCCAGTTTAGAAGTTGAAATAAATCTAACTATCAGGCCGCCCGGTTGTTAAATCCGATTACATATATGATATTTTAATTCAGGCAGATTTTGTATTTATCATTATAGAGCAAATCCTCAACTAATTATTATATTGCACCCAAAATATAGTAATGATTTCAAAAGTTAAAAACAACAACAAAAAATAATTTGGGTACAATCAACTACAATCGGGGGGAGCGAATCCCAATGAACCAGAGGAAGAAAGAAAGTATCTATTCTAGCCATTTGCTTTTTATCGTTCGTCCGGGCCACATCTTGATTCTCATTACACGTTAAATTTGGCGCTTCTTCGGGATTTACCCTAACCATTTGTTTTTCCCTTTTTCTTTATATAATATTTTTTTTTTTTTTACAAATACATATCCTTTCGCTAGAAAATTCTGTTTAGTATTGTAATTTTTTTTTACAATTATTTTAGATTTTAGATGCAGTTTGGGGATCAGTTTTCTAAATAAATGTAATGCAAATTGATCATCTATTTATCAATTGGACTATTTTATGTGTTTGTATACTTGCCGGATGTGGCGCTAGAGATATCATTTTTTAAGCCAATATTTTAGATTTTAGAAAATGAGATCACTTTTTTGTATAAATTTCTTGATCATTATGAATCTTCGGAAACTTCGGAAACTTAATCTAGAAAGAAAAGTTCAACCATTTTTTTCCGTTTTGACTTGGAGGTAATTTGATATGGACCAGTTATACTTTTACAACTCCAAATACTTGCGCAGAAAATCGTGCAACTGATATAATTAGTAGTTTTTTTTCGACACAACGATTTAGTACATAACATTAAGACATTTTGGAAATCTCTAACAATTGCGCTCCCAAAACAAAGATGGCGGAAATGGATAGAGTTGATGCAAACACAGAACGGAAGTTATCAAGCATAAAACGAAACATGAAACCACACAGAAACATTACATGTCAACACTTCTTCGGTGTATATATATATTTTTTTTTACATTTCTTTAATTAATTATTTTTGCATTAACTAAAAAATAACAACTTTTATTTTTTTATATTTTTTTATATAAAATTTTTTAAAAATTTTAATAATAAAAAATAATTAACTTTTTTTTACATTTCTTTAAATAACTTTTTTAGTTTTAACTAAAAAAGTAATAAACCATTATTTTTTATATTTCTTTATATTGTTTGTTTAAAAGTTTAACAATAAAAACTAATGAACTTTTATTTTTTATTTTTACATTTCTTTAAGTTTTTTGTTGTTTTAACACTTGTGTCATCGCAAAACAATAAAAAAATAACGAATTTTTTTTACTTTTTTACATTTCTGTAGATGTAGTCTTTTTGAAATAACATTTTAAATATATTAAGACAAAGGTGTTGAAACCGGAATAGTTCTGTTTTTAATGGGGTGTTTCTTCAGGGCTTCGTGTTCCGTTTAATGTTTGGTGGCTTCTGTTCATTATTTGCACCAATTGTTTCCATTTCCGCCATCTTTGTTTTGGGAGCGGAATTTATAGAGATTGCCGACATATTTTTGTGTTTTTGAAATACGAGGGGCTTGCAATAAGTAATGCCCCTGACCCACTTCCCATAGCAGTAGAGAAACGAAACCTGGCACAGTTATTAGTCTTTCTCTACATAGGAACAACTCAGAGTTATGCATTTCTCCCATCGTTTGATGCAGATCTGGAGACCGTTTTTGTAGAACACCCCAGGTTAGTCCTCCAACCACGACGTGACTTCAGACATCAAGGCGGCATCATCTGGGAAACGCTTTCCTTTCAAAAACAACTTCATGGCTGGGAAGAGGTGAAAGTCAGAGGTTGCAATGTCAGGAGAGTAGGGAGGATGGGGAAGGATTTCATAACCACACGCCCGTGCTTCTGATCTGGCGACATGCGAGTTGTGGACCGGAGCGTTGTCCTGCAGGAGGAAAGTACTTTTGCTGATCTTGCCCCGCCTCTTGATTTTGATAGCTTCCCTTAATTTCCTCCAAAGTGAAACATAATAGACTCCTGTAATTGTGGTACACTTTGCCAGGAAATCTGTCATCACTACTCCGTCCTGGTCTCAGAAGACTGTGAACATGATCTTGCCAACGGAGGGTTGCACCCTTGCCTTCTTTGGAGGTAGTGAGTCCAAGTGCTTCTACTGGATTGACTGGGCTTTGGTCTCTGGATCATAGTGATGGACCCAGGTTTCATCCTGTGTAATCAGTCTTTTGAAAATTTTTTGACTCATCTTCTTGGCACATCTCCAAATTCATCCTCGAGCTCTCAACGCGTTCTCGCTTTTGGAATGGTGTGAGCAACCTGGGAATCCAACTGACAGACACCTTATGCATATGCAAATGGTCATGAATGATAGTTTACACATGCCCTGTACTAATCTTGACATCTTGGGCTATTTGGCGAATAGTAATGCGCGATCTTCCAAAATAGCAGCCTCAACTTGACGGACAGATGCCTCATCAATGGCAGAAGGAGGGGGGCGACCAGGTCTGGGAGCTGTTTACACAAACTTCCGGCCATGTTTGAATTCACGATGCCAGCGTTTTACAAGGTCATATGATGGGGCATTATCACCATAAGTTTCTTTCATTTCATCAAAAGTCTCCTGTGGTGTACGTCCTTTCAAATACAAAAACCGGATCACTGCTCGACATTCAACAGGCTCCATTTCACACCTGACTCAGTTCAAACACCTGTAAAACAGAAACCACAATTATTTCAGAGCTGTAATTTGCCACATAATCCGTAGAGATATAAATCATTGTACATAAAAAAATTCAACTAGATAAGACAACTGGAAGTGGGCCAGGGGCATTACTTATTGCACGCTACCTCGTACTATTCTTCTGAATGTAAACTCCGGCCATGACTTAATCCTCACGTTTGAGTAATGCCAGAAACGGTGCCTAAATGAAACCCCGAAAGCACTAGTTTGCCTATTCAACCGAAACTGGAAGCTCGGATGACCGAGCGGGTACAAGCCGACGGACATAGACAGTAATAGAGATACGTTGTCCGCACCTCTTAAATATAACTCTCGCTACTTCAACATTCACCGACCGGTCTCCTTTCTATTATACAATCCACTAAATTTTGACGAAAACATGTCTGTTTGCGACGTCACGTGTGTTGCTTTTTACAGCATTGATAATATTTGCCTCACTGATTGTGGATATATCAGCCGACTATACGCCCTAGACGTCATTCGGGCAAAAAAGAGACTACCTCGCTAGTAATGAACCCTAGCTTTGAAATGAAGTATGATTCAGTTCGATGATAACCGGTGTATCCGCCAGGCATTTCCTCCTCCTTCGGAATCGGAGTTTTGTTTATTACTGATCGACTGCGATGTCTCTATAGGAGAAAAGACAAAGGTCGTTTTCGGCTATTTCAGGCTTTGTGTGATATCTTGCTGCTGTAGGTTGTTGAGTGTCATTAATTTATACGAAATGAATCACATTATTATTGTTGGCAATCGTTTCCCTGATATCTTTCAAGTTATAATTCTTTCTAGATAGACATTAGGTACTTATGGGAAGGACTACGTGAAGGTTGGCAACATCTTAAGTGAAAGCGGTTATGTGAAAAAAAAAAAAAAGAAAAAAAAAGCTGAATTTCGAACTTGGCACACGTGACATTACCAACCTAGTAATATTCCTATATAATGGCGAATTTAAAAAAAAAGAAAAGAAAAAACATAGAAGACCTTTTTGTTACTGTCCGACGCGTTTTTTTTTTTTTTCGTTTGAGAAGTTTATCAGAAAACAATTTGAGAGAATGTTATCGCGAAGAAGACACCCCCCCCTAAAAAAACAACGTTCATATAGTAAGAAGAGATGGTGGCTACGTGTGAAATATCTTGGCACGAGAAGGTCAATATACAAAAAAAAAAAAGGGATTTTGGCGCCAACCGACTATATGCCGTCACATGGGGGCGCGGGCAATAAAGAAAGATAAAAGAATAATAATAAGAGTTGAGAGGGGGCCGGTGAGGGGCCGGGAAGGAATAGTGTTTGATGAGGTTCATATTGACTATTTTATGAATAAACACTGACGAAAAGTTTAGAAAATTTGAACAAAACGTACATTGTTTCTATTTCTCGCACGATTTATCACAAGTGGTCGGAATTAGGATTTCTCCCGAAGACCTTTACATTTGAGACATCTAGAGTCAAACTCCTATAATGATTTTGATATATATATATATATATATATATATATATATATATATATATATATATATATATATACATGTATATATTACCTTTCACCAGACTATCCATTCACGTGTAATCACCTTTTTCTTCACCATATTCCCTCTGCTTCATTTTTTGTTATCAAGTAAGATCTTTGACTTACTTGTAGTTTCATCAAATACTTTTGTATGCAAAATCCGATCCCGCATTTTGCTAATTCCTACCCTCTGATGAGAAGGAAAGTATTTCTTCGAAACTCCGCGGATTAAAATTTGGAATGATGCGCGTGCGCGCACACACACACACACGCGCGCGCGCGCGCGCGCGCGCGTGTGTGTGTGCATCATTCCAAATTTTTGTTGTTTAATACTCCCATGACTGCTGATTATGACAACCCGCCAACAGAAGTTCTTAATTTTCATCTCATTTACCTGTTAATTACCGGAGGCCTGAAGGAAAATCACTATCCCACAAAGCCAAGGTTGGTTTTGTTGGTTGGATTCGAAACTCCCGGGCAATAATTATAACTTCCTACACTGATGATTGCATAAGCATTAAAAAACCGTTTATGGGTATAAAAGTTGTTAATATTTATTTAAATTAATAATTTATATTAATATAATAATATTTATTTAAATTAATATATATATATATATATATATGCAATTGTCAATATATATATATATATATATATATATATATATATATATATATATATATATATTGTTTTGAGCGAAATAAAAGAACGTTTAATGTTCACAAAAGCAAATCGTCATGCATCACCTTAGAGAAGAAAGACTCAGAAGCAAGAGGACAATTGTTCATCAAAAAATAAAAGAAGAACGGAACGCAATTGTATGCGAATTGGCAACAATGAACATCCAACCCTTTTTCCCTCGCTTTGACAAAGAAGAAAAGACAAAATGTCCGATTGTTATAAACAGTTATCAGCCCTAGCGATTGGTTGAAGGCCGCGGTATTTTCTTCAAAAGAATCATTCTGCAGTAATAACTCCAAAGAAAATGAAGTCAGACCCCCCCCCAAAAAAAACCCCCAAAACAATAAGGAAGATGTGAGTAGGGATGGCAGGCGGTCATTGTTGTTGGCGGGAAACTAGCTCGCAGTGCATGTTGGGATATTGTGTCTCTGATGACGTATCGATTTACCGGCATGGGCACTGGTAATAATATGATAGAAAAAGAAAAAAGCAAGAACGCTATTCTTAATACGCGCCCATTCAATGGTATGCGTCTAACGATGAGAATGGTACTATTAAAAAAGGCGCGACCGACTTATGGACGGAGGGACACTCTTATACACTGAGATTATAAAAGTAATTCTCCCCCCCCCCCCAATAATTCATACACGTCTAAAGTTTGAAATATTAAGCGTCGTTTTCTTGTGTTTATCCTGGAGAGCGAGGTTCACAATGAATTCTTTCTTTTTCTTTTCACAGGTAACGCCCGGGTCTTCTTGGCCCAGGATTAAAGATCAAAGGTGTAGTATCTGTTCCCGCAGATGCTGCACTAAAGACCATATGTGGGGGGGCAACCCCACATATCAGACCATTGCTCTTGTAGCAATCAATTTTGGTCAATGTAGGGGAAACCCTTCATATCAGTTCTCACCAGCTAGTTCCCTCTCGGGGAAGCTGGTCCTCTCCCCCCTCTCTCCACATTAAAAAACGGCCTTGTGCCTAATTTGCTCAGTAGGGAAGCAAATAAATAACTACTTATCAAGGATCCGTACGAGGTGAATCTTCTATTTGAGGAGGGGTTTGATTTATTGTTCTCTGAAACGCACCCATCAGGGAATACCGAATAATACAAATAAAGATATTTTATATTTGATCCTATCTTTAAAAAGCGAAGCTCAATCTTATAAATATAGCATTAACACAGGATAAAATAAAATGATGAAAAATAAAAAAAAAATTACATTATTTATCAAATAATCAAAAGCTCTAAAAAAATATTTCAAATTCTAGAAGGATATTCGAAAAATTGAAAACAGTTTTCGAAACATTTGAAAAGTCTTCAATTTTATGTTAACAATAATTTTATTTTGCTAGTTATTCCCTCTAAGGCAAAATGTCTAATCTAAATATTTGATACTCTATGAAATGAACTGCCAATGAATTAATAAAGGAAATTTTTATTTTCATCATTATATATATATATATATATATATATATATATATATATATATATATATATATATATATATATATATATATATATAAAACATGATATATTAGATAGAGCTATATAACAATAATAAATAATTAAAAAGAACTTTCTAACACATTACAATTATTAAAGTTTTATTATAAAGTGTAATAAAATTTTGTGTTAAGCTTCTTTTTTAAACATAAGCATCTTTTAATTAACTATTACTATTACACGATATCGGTATCTTTTGGAAGCCACACCCTTCGGACGATAAATATAAAAAAAACTGGCCAAAAACATTAATTCCTTCACCCTCAACTGGGCACTTTTCTACAGGGAGGGGTCACTTTTCTCGGCTTTATTTTCGAAAGTCATCCACTCTTCTCGATTGACTAGCCTTAATTTTGACCTTCCGGTTTTGTGATGGACGTAACGGCAAAGATATCACTTTTTTTTTCGCGTTCTTACCTCCTTTCTCGGTACGGGTTCGAACCTGCTTGCCTACCATCTTTTTTTTTTTTGGCTCAACACACACCTCCAAACACTTTGGCAACGCCGGGAACCCAGACTAGTTTGGAATAAAACTGAAACGAGAATCAAATACAGTTCGAAATGTTATTATGAGATGAGCGGCACATGAGTTCTACACTTATGCAAAATCTGACGGTAAGCAAGTAAAAGTACACTGTCAAAATTACATTGTCAAAATTACACTGTCAAAATTACATTGTCAAAATTACACTGTCAAAATTACATTGTCAAAATTACACTGTCAAGATTACATTGTCAAATGCCTTGGCAATATGAACTCTAACCTTTATGAGATATCAATGTAGGATATCCGAGTACCTTTGCTTCAGCCATCCTCTCGATTTTCTCAAGGCCCTCTGTTTTGAATCTTATTTTCGACGCATTGCTATCACTTAATAATCCATACCAATACAAACGATTTTCACTCAATTTTTTAGAGGTCGGCATAACTTCGGACATGGTTGAGTCTGATCAGACCGGAAGTTTAATGCAACATATTACTCTCTATGATCAATAGATTATTTTTGTCCTTCTTTCATCGACTGCCATCACTCGGAGCTGTACACCTTTTAATGTTAAGTCTGGTTTGCTCAATGTTATACCTGGTCTGTTCAATGCCAGATCTAGTCATCTCGATACCAGACCTGGTTAAATCAATGTCAGATTTATTCTGCTCAATGCCAAACATAGTCTGTTTGATACCAGGCTTGGTTTACTCAATGTAAAGCCAAGTCTGCTCAATACCAGGCTTGGTTTGCTCAATGTCAGACTTGGTCTGCTTAATATTAGGTTGGGTTTACTCAGTGTAAGGCTGAGTCTGCTCAATGTCAGACATAGTCGGCCGCAATACCAGTCTTGTTTTGCTCAATATCAGACATACAGTAGAACCTCGGGATACGGTGGTCCCAGGATACGTTTTTTTCAGGTTACGATGAGGAATATGATGTTTTACCGGTCTCTGGTTACAGTATTTGCCCCGCCTTATGGTGTTATTTATAATGTTATTCGATTATTAGGGTTATGACAACAGCATATTCTTTTCATTGCTTTGACTCTCGAGTATATATCTGTAGCGACCTGCAAATGTTAAGTGATTGTACAAGCAACATTTCGGTGGCACATATAGTTGCTGTATACACCCACGCAATTTTCGCGATCGTAAAAACTAAAACTCTGCCTCTGTGCGCCGACGTAGCTGTAAGCACCTGACGTCACAGCGATGTTGTGCTTTCAGCCAATTGCATTGCAAGGAAAGAATTTAAAAATATTTTTCCTGACAGTTCTCTGGGAGCCGGTCTGTCCATAATAAAAGGGGGCTAACGCCCCCAAACCAGTCACTCGAGCCCAGAGTCACAGTTAGTCAACCAGCATGGTGTAATCATCGACTCCGCCCGTTTTTTTTCCGACGTTAAACAACCACCTTCGCGTGCATCATTCATCAAATGTCTCCACATGGAAATACCAGAGCAGTGAGAAGTAATATTCCTTTCCTGAACATTTTAACTCTATTACCTTCTTGACTCTCGTGCTGAATCAACACATGCACACATAAATATACATCAACAAAATAACATCATTCACCTTTTTTCTATTGTTAAATAAAAGTCATATTGAACTTTTAAAATTCACCTTTGTTTTAATGCAATTTCTGACAACCTTATATATTTTTTAAATTCTTGTTGGCGATTGGGAAACATTAACCTATGCTCACATCACAACCGTGATACAAGGCGTCGATGAACGTCGACCCCCCCACATATCCGACACAGACACAGCTAATCAGTCGAGAACCACACCACTTTATATAAAGTCATATAAGATATCAACGGATACACACTCGAGAGTCAAAACAATAAAAAGAATATGCTGTTGTCCTAGCCCAATTGATTATATCAATGTATATTATATACGGTACTGTATTTTGTTATTAATGTTTAATGCTGTATACCGGGGTTCTACTCTAGTCTGCTCAATACCACGCCTGGTTTACTAAGTGTCAGGTTCAGTCTGCTCAGTGTGAGACCTGGTTTTCACAGTGTCAGATCTAGTCATTAATATCAGGCTTGATTTGATTTCTATATCTTCTATATATATAAAGGGCAAAATGTGTGTGTGTGTGTGTGTGTGTGTGTGTGTTTGTATAACGTGTCGAAACGTGACGAAACCGGTATCGTTTTGAAGCTCCACCTTTCGGACGACAAATATCGAAATATTGGTCAAAAACATTAATTCTTTCACCCTCAACTGGGCAGTTTTGTACAAAGAGGGGTCTCTTTTTTCGCCGACATTTTAGCAAGTCATCGTCACCGTTAGATTGACTTAGGTTAATTTCAACGCTCTCGTTTACCGCTTGCACGATGGAGACATCGACTGAAACGTTACGCTTGTTTTTTTGTTGTTTTTTTCTCCTTCGAGTTACGAGTCGAGCCTGTTTGCCTACAACCACTTTTTTTTAACACTTCTCTTCATACAAACTGCCTACTGTTGTTTTGACCCCCCTTGCTACTACCACTTTTTACCCCTCCTCCCCGGGGGTCCTTACTACACCCCCACACACCCGGGTACCCCGCTAGTCTATTATAAGTATCATATATAAATTAGGGTAGTGCTATTTGTTCTATAATCGAATTGTCGTTGCCTAAACTGGCGCCCGCATTGGATAGGCCGTGCTTTGATCATGAGAGTGCACGTGGACATTTAGCGACGCAAAAAAAAAAAAAAAAAAAAAAAAAAAAAATCTGGCAAAGTACGTATGAGTTCAATAGAAGCAAACGGCTATCCCTATTGATCGACAGTAGAAAGCCGACCTTTGTTTTACTTTCGGCAGTTTATCGTTTTCCTCTATTTTGTCTTTTAACTGTCACATTTCATAAGCAATGTTTCTGACAAACAGGTGAAAATTGCCGTTTTCTGGACCAGCTGTTTGTGATTGAGTGCTACATGAATAGTTTAAATATTCTTATGGTATTAATCATCACACAATTTTCAATCTATCTCAGTAACTTTTTATGCTATTTATATTATTTCAAACTTAATGCTAATCGACCAGTAAGCGGACAGGATATTTTATATTGCTGTTTTTTTTTTTCAAGCATAACACGACAAATTGAAGCGTAAAGGCCTACTATGATATAGGCCAGATTTATAGATTGGCAGTCTCCGAGGCATTTGTTTACATTACATTTAAATTTCTGCATGTTTGATATGATCAGGAAGACAGACAAGGAGGATATTCCAAATATGAAGCGTCCGAAGAAAGAATCTATTATATAAAAAAAATATTCCAAGGTCTCAGGATCTCTACAGCGAAGGGGTGGGATTTTGCTCCTAGTCGTGTGGGTCGAGGGTAGTTTCGTTGAAGGGGATGCAAATGCAGCAGGTTCATCTAGCACATTTTTCAAAACAAGCACAGAATGTCATCAGTGTTTCGATGTGACAGGGACTGGAGCCGTGCAGACTGTGCGTGGCCTATTAGGTTGGAAACTCTCTGTTTACACTTTGTCCAAGTGTGATAAAATTAGCAGTTGGTGCGCCGGTCTCGATGTGGCAACAACACTCATTGGTGGTTTGATTATAACCTGTACTGGTTGGTGTGAGAAGATTTCTAGCCCAGCAGAAGGAGCTTACATTCTTTGCAGCAGACTTGGCTACATCTTCTATGCACGCATTCCAGTCCATGTTACGCTGGTATACCTTTAAAAACAATATTTCAGCACGAAACGTGCCCGATCGACTGACCGATTGAATCGACAGCCAGAGCCGTTAATAAATAAGCGATGACGCATCTGAAATAAAAAAAACAAAACAAAACAAAACAAAAATAACCCCCCCCCCAAAAAAAACGCGGTTAATTGTAAGAAAGAATGCTATTCACGGCGGGTCATTCTTCCCTCCTCCCTTTTTGAAGGGTTTGTATTGTAACAATACCCCGCATCGATGAAAAAACCGCCTCAATAATCAATATTATTGGGAGGTGGGTAATTATGTCGTCTGTGAGAACCTTGGGTCTTGGAGAATATCCATGAATCTGACCGATGAGTAATATTATTAGGAATATGGGTTGCTAATATGATATGGGATACGTGATTGGCCTAATACAGTGTCAGTACTCTCCCCTTGCCACCCTTTCCTTAAAATAACCCATTTTCATAATCCTTTTGTTTGCATAGAGCTAATTGAAAATTCTCCACACGTGCTTTGATCAGAAAACAAAAAAGTAAATAAAAATTAAAACTTCATCTTTGTATTTCCTATTTGACTTGCCTCATTACGAGGGCAAAGTTTAACACAAGGTGGGCTTTTAAAGTGGAGAAAAATAAAACTCCCTCAAAAAGGGACCCCCTTGCATTGGGACAAAAGTAAAATTTGCCTCAGTCTAGAAAGAGTTCATATTAACTGCCCAAGAATAGTATCAGAATATATACTACGTTTTCCATTATTTATTAGCAAACTCGCGGGGGAAGGAGGGCGCCCGGCTTTTCCTGGTCGTAAAAGACGCTTAAATATATTTTCATTCGTGCAGATTTCGTATTTATTACTACAAAATCAATTCTCTACCGAATATATATATATATATATATATATATATATATATATATATATATATATATATATATATATATATAGAGAGAGAGAGAGAGAGAGAGAGAATAAATGACAAAAAGTTATATTCCAAAATTCATGATGTTGACCAACTTATAAATTATTCCTTTAATTTGATATAACTTTTTGTCATTTATTCTCTATATTGCTCTGTACTTACATTGATCTTCTTAAATAAGGATTGATATATAAGAAAATATATTTCTACAAATATATATATATATATATATATATATATATATATATATATATATATATATATATATGACTACTTCACTTAATCACATAAATTAATATACAAAAGTATAAATTTATGCGTAAACTTTAAGTATTTACTTCAACGGTGCTCAATACGTAGGTAGAGCTAGGTAGTAAGTTATATATATATATATATATATATATATATATATATATATATATATATATATATATATATATATATATATATATATATATATAGTGTATAGATTTCAAAATTGTAAAAAAATGACTTGGGTGTCAACAGTTAGATCCAAACCAAAACATTTAATGCACCAGCTGCGTTCCCTACCGTTTGAGCTATCGAAAAGTAGATATAAGTTTTATAATTAAACTTAAATCTATGAATGAATTTACGCATGCGCAAAAGTAATAAAAGTATGGCGGCAAGTTGAAATAAACGTTTTTGTATTTCAACTTGCCAGCATTTTTTTTTTAATACGCGTTATTCATCCATCCAAATAAAGATTTCACTCGTTATAAACCATGCTTGTTGTATGATTACTATTTCCTGTTAATTTCAGTCAAGTTTAACACACACACACACACACACACACACACACACACACACACACACACACACACACACATATATAGTTTTTCTTTTTCTTTATGTAAATACAGAATTATTCTTAATTTTTGGATATCTTTCAACCTGAATTAATATATATATATATATATATATATATATATATATATATATATATATATATATATATATATATATATATATTATTTAAATGGATAAATATAAAAATTGCACTTTGAACAAATTAGGCACAAGGCCATCAAAGGGCGGGGATTATGGTGGTCGTTAGTCATTCTTTGTATACTTTAGCATATTTGCTACTTTGCTCTTAACATAAGCAATACATATATTGTGTAAAGTTGAATTAATGTATACTTCGTACCAATCGGGATACGTCTTTGACAATCAGTTGACAATAACGTTGTAACTGTAGGACTGAGGTATGGTCCTGTTTTATCGTAGGAAGTTTTTTTTTTCCTTTAAGAAGAGGTTAATTTATCGCTAATCGCATCAGGCGCCCCTACCAGGGAATACCGACAGGGGTTCTTAGCATTTTTGTGTAGGGCAACGTGCACTGGCTTTTCAACTTAGCACTTGATCTTGTGCCTAACTTCCCGGAGAGGTAACTAGAGAAAAGTTGAATTAACTTAAAATTAGGCTTTTTAACTCCGTTACTAGTGCTACAAATATGCCTAACTTTAGCATTTATTTATTTAGATAAAAATTGTATTATCACGTCGCTCACCTAGATATTAATACCTTTAACATACGTATGTACGTACATGTGTCACGGTTTCCAGATTATAAATTATTCGATCGGGAGATCCTGTTTATTAAAAAGAAAGTTAGAAGGTGATAACTAGGGCTGTGACAACAGAATATTCTTTTCATTGTTTTGACTCTCGAGTATATATCAGTTAATATTTTATATTCTTTTATATAGAGTGATGTGGTTCTCGGTTGATTAACTGAGTCTAGCTGTATCGGATATATACTCGAGAGCCAAAACAATGAAAAGAATATGCAGGTGTCACATCCCTAATGATAACATACTACGAATATTAAGTTAGTATATAGATACACTAATTTAATGTTCGCAGTACGTTATCACCTTTTCTTTCTTTTTAATAAATAGGATCTCCCGATCATAAGGACGTAATGTAAAAAGATTAAAAAAAAAATTTTTTTTTAATTAAAATGAAAAAAATGATGTCACTCTTGAACCGTACGTGAAACTAAAACATAATTCTTGGTCTTCTGACTAATATCCAAACGTAGTATCTGTTCTGTTTCAAGATGGTATAATGATGCCATGGGGTCTCCGTTCGCGCCGGGCGTCTATACAATGGAAATATGTCACTGACTCCTATAAGGTTATTGGAGATAAACCGTATTAACCAGATATATTCTGACACTCCATTAACCAGATTACTTTGATATATACTTTTACAGTTTTTAACAAAAGGGTTACAATAATATCCCGGGGTCTCCATTCATGCTGAACGGACACAGAATGCCCAGCAGCAATATATTACATATGAAAGATGCCGCTGTGGAATTTGCACAGGTCCCACTAGTTATTATTGGCCCACAGGGAGCTTTCACACAGGTCTTCAGAGATCTTTCCCTGAAAACAGCCTGTGGTGTTCCCTGGAAGCTGAGTGACAACAAGTCTCCCCAGGTTTCCAGTGCTCTCCACCTCGTTCGATAACATTTGCAAATAAATTTGCATTATCGCAACAGCTGCTTGCCATTGATTTCTCGTGGGCTGCGGCTATTGGTCTTCACTAAACAGTTATTATTATTATTATTATTATTATTATTATTATTATTATTATTATTATTATTATTATCATCATCATCATCAAAGATAAAATCATATAAAGGTGACGATGCGGCCAATGACAATTAACGATGTCCACTTTCGGATGAGTCACGGAATCGAAAATATGGGTCGTAGAAAGAAAATAAATCTGGCCTTTAACAGTTTTTTCATCCGTTTTCTTTGTATTCTTTTTTGTTTATTTATTCATGCTAGGTGTGTCATAGAAAGGTGTACATTCTAATGATACTACTACTACTACTACTACTACTACTACTACTACTACTACTACTACTACTACTACTACTACTGTTCCCGTTACTGTTACCGCTGACAATTGTACAGCTGCCACTTCCTTCTTTAATTAATCAGGTGTTACAGACCATGTACAAATATACAAAGATGCCTACTAGACACTAGTCTCGACTGTCTAGATTTGTCAGGACAGCCTGGCACGGGGGATGCTTTTCCCTAAAGCACGTAAACACTGACCAAATATTCAAAATGGCATAGTATTTGTGCCCCACGAGGAATGGTGCACCTTCTCCAAGTGATGTTACCTCAAGTAACAGCACGAAGCCGGATACTCCACCAGATCAGATGAATTCTTGTCCTGTCCCGAAATCAATTAAAAACCAAGAGACCGCACTAAATATATACTATACGAGGAATGGTGCACCTTCTCCAAGTGATGTTACCTCAAGTAACAGCACGAAGCCGGATACTCCACTAGACCAGATGAATTCTTGTCCTGTCCCGAAATCAATTAAAAACCAAGAGACCGTACGAAATGTATACTATAAAACTATTTAAAATGGTCAATTAGGCAGAGGATAATTATTTTCTCAACTTCTTTACCAACCCAGTATTTGAGAGGTAAAAAACTTTAATGGAATATTCGAATATCTATGCATCTCATATAGAGATCAAGTATTATCCCCGGGAAGGGTCTCCTTCATTTCTGAGCTTTGACCGAAGTAAAATTAAACAAAAACTCATGACTTGTTGGATCCACGATTTATTTCTATCTTGGTTATATTCGAAGATTCATAAACTTCCTAACTGACTAATACCTGATCGTTTTCAAATCTAATGTTAACAAATACTTGTTTGGTATAAACAATCATTTTCCTACCTATTGCCAACGGTCTTATGCGATTGTTCATTGATCGCAAACTGACTTTAATCCTAATCCCCGAGTGGCCTCTGGACCTCAATAAGTAGTAATCCTTTAGTAGGAAATAGATGCGAGAAAAGACATAATTGTTTCTCAACAAGGTAGTCCGGGTAAAAAAAAAATCATTGTTCGAGACGAAACGTCGTTTGAAGATTTCTTTCTAATTTTTGTAATTAACGAGATGCTTCATACAAAAATATGAATTCATAAAGATCTACATGACGCATGTTATTAATAAAAAAAAATTGCTGGTAAAGGTCACGGGGTTCGAAATATCGGCTATGAAAACATTTCCTCGATTTTTTAAAAGGTTTTTCCCTTTCTTTATTTCCTTTTCTCTCTTTCCTTTTCTTTTTTAATTATTCCTAGTTGTTCAGTACGGCTTTGCTTGGGCCCTATGTACTTTTCATAAATTTATGTGCATATATATATATATATATATATATATATATATATATATATATATATATATATACATATATATATATGTATATATATATTTGCACATATATATATATATATATATTATTACATACATACACACACACGCGCATATATATATATATATATATATATATATATATATATATATATATATAGATATATATATATATATATTAAAAAGTTTGACTTATGTCCAAGTAACCTGCATCTAAAATTTCAAGTGTTTAGAACCAAAATTGGCGGAGGAGTTTGGTAGAGCCTGCAAATGTTAACTCTTTCAACTGTGACCGCTTGGCAGCAAAATTTTCCTCCTAAAACTGATTAAAAAAATTGCTGCATGTCTGAATACCCTTTATGTAAAATTTCAAATGTTTAGATCCAAAATTGGCTTAGTAGTTTGCTAGAAACAACAAAGGTAAAATCTTTTGAACTTTAACCACTTGGAAACTAAAATGTCGGTCAAAAGGCGATTAAAAAGCTTGCCCTATGTTTGAATACACTTTATATAAAATTTCAAATGTTTAGACAAAAATTGGCTGAGTAATTTGGTAGAGGTCGCAGAGTTCAATTTTTTTTAAAGCTTTGACCCCTTAGCATTTATTGTTTTGGGCTCAAATCAAATTAAAAAGTGTAATCCATATCCAAGTAACCTACATCTAAAATTTCAAGTGTTTAGACCCAAAATTGGCGGAGGAGTTTGGTAGAGTTTTCAAAGGTTAAATCGTTGAACTTTGACAGCCAAACTTCTGGCCGAAATCCGATTAAAAAGATTTTCCCAAATCTCGATACACTTTATGTTAAATCTTGAGTCTGTAGATAGAAAATTGACAGAGTAGTTTGGTAGGGAAATGTACACATTTTATAGATATATTCTCTAATTTTATTCATTTACAATTCTTGTACCTCTTAAGTAGCACTACTACTACTACTACTACTACTACTACTACTACTACTACTACTACTACTCTAAAAAGAAGACCACTATGTATCTAAACAAATATAATTGTCGTCGAATTTTTAGGTCTTTCCACCTCCGTTTCTATTATATATATATATATATATATATATATATATATATATATATATATATATATATATATATATATATATAGTGTATAAATCTGGGAGTGATCTTAGTTAAGTTTTATCTCAGAATACCCCCAATAATTACCGATAATCGATAATCGAAACCGTTATTTTAATTTCTCTATATTCGGTAAAGCCATTTTTCCAGGTCGTCGCTTAGCCACAATGATAGAACAACGGGCCGTGAAAATTCTACTGTGGGTTAGTTGATAGCGTGATTTTTGTTTGCTTGTTTGTTTTTGTTTTTGCATGACATAGCCAAACCCGGAAATTTCTTTTTTTTTTTTTTTCATTAACTGGAAAGAAGTTTATAAAAAATAATTTTATAAAAAAAAAACAGTAGGTTTTCTAGAGTGCAAGTTAGAATAACGTATATTGGACTAAGTTACTGCATGAAGACATGTGAACCTTCCTCCCGGGCGATTTCACTGGTTTCGATGACAATAAAAATATAGGAGTGTGAAATATTCGTTGATCATCATTCAATCCAGGGCAATGTCGGGTCTTCCTACTAGTATATATATATATATATATATATATATATATTGGATTCAAACGTTATGATGAAACTTGTAATTAATTCCTGGTCACTGCCTTTATAATACTCTACAACAATTATATGAAATTAGCACAGTAAAAGCCGCTTCTTCCTTTAATGGTCTTCTATTCTTCCGCAACTTCCAAAGACGAAAATAAAAATGGTTTCCGGTATCTTCAATCCATTTCGCGAAAGAACCTGATATTGATGAGAAACATCAATTTTTTGTCATTCTAAAATAAGCATCGTGCGATCTCGATTATTTTCTCTCTTAAGTTAACGCAAGACAATGCGATATAGTTAATATCGAACATACCAGATCAACACATTGTTTTGTCATAGAAACTTGTTTATCATCTCCGTAATTTTTCTTTTCTTTCTCAATAATTGCCGCTTTGTATTTTACTATTTCCATGGGACGAGGCATTGTCTTTATTACATTGGTTATGTGTCTCCGACTGCTATACTCATCATGGTTGTCCTTTTTGTGTTCTAACGAGTCACCGCTCATCAAGGCCCATAGACCACTCAAGGATAAGGGTTCATGAATTTGTGAGAACAATGAAACCACTATGATTGAATTGTAGATATTGGTCCAAATGGTTGTCCTTTTTGTTGTCCTAACGAATCTCCGCTCACCAAAGCCCATAAGCCACTCAAGGGGAAGGATTAATGAATTTGTTAGGAGAACAATAAAACCTGGTAGATATTGGTCCAAATTCGATTATTCCAAAAGTACTGCTCAACAAAAATTTGTTATTACGGTTCCGAAGTCTAAAGACGAGGATTTATTATTCATATTATCTGGATTATTGTTCTCAGCTTGAGTGTTATTTTCATAATGTTTTGGCCGATGTAACCTCCGACCTTCTTTAGGTTTATCCTGTCAAACGCGGAAATCTTTCTGTCCGCAAGGATCCGTGGCACAGTGGATAGCGTACTTGCTAGAATTTAAGTTGTATAAAAGTTACATTCCTGGAGATTGAAGGTTCAATCCTCAGTGAGGGCTACCCAAAAATACAATAGTGAATTGCTTAGGATTTCTACTCAGTTATAGCTGACGGAACGAGAACATGCTACAACCGTAAATTAAAGAAATTCCATGCAGATTCCCGAGTACGACAGAAAGATTGCCAAGTGCGACAACGAAACACCCGAAGAAGGTCGGAGGTTACATAGACTGAAACCGGTTGCAAATAACACTCAAGATGAGAACAGTAGCCCGAAGAATCCAAATAATATGAAAAAAATTGTTAATTTTGAACTTCAAGGGATCATGTTTTAATCGGCTGGGAACCAGCCCCGTGGTATTGAGTTCCATAAACGGATAGTTCTTGGAAAAAAATTTTGTTCATGGAAGTTTCGTTTAGTTTAAGGTACATGGAGAGAGAAGGCAAAATTATTTCCAGAGGTTGGTGCTAGACGAGTTTTGCTGTAAGTTTTTGCTGATGGGGAAATTATGGATTGAAGCTCAGTCGAGCACCTACCATGACAGAAAAAGACTAGCGACGTCTCTTCTGTGAGAAAAAAGTCTGTAGGAAAGAGAGAGAGAGAGAGAGAGAGAGAGAGAGAGAGAGAGAGAGAGAGAGAGAGAGAGAGAGAAAGGGCATCTGCACTTGTTGCTGCTGTTGTTATGCTCACAATATTTCGACCGATATGCTCTTCTGCCTTCTGAGGTAGATTTCTTCTTTTTTTCACACGTTGATTATTTTTGCGTTTTATTTGAGGTTTTTGTTTTTTAAATCTCGTAGCTTCATTGGTTTCGTCAATTCCTCTTTTCGTTGAAATCAGGTTGTCACAGAAAAGAATTACATGGATGTTGACAACATCCATAATGGAAGTACTGTTATGGATATGACAAGACTCTAACACAACATGCCGAATGCAATTTTTAGAAAAACACGTGACACAACTAGCATAGAAAGATGAGATTTACTATTGGGGATAACGGTTAATGAACTTGTGAGAACAATGAAATCACCATGATTGAATTTATATATATATATATATATATATATATATATATATATATATATATATATATATATATATGTATATATGCGGATATGTAAGAGGCCCGAGTTTAGAATTCCGAGTTCGGATATGTCTAACTGATGAGCCCAAATGAAGGCAAAACTTGAGTCTTGGACTTCCGGTTTACTGGCTGTCATGGTTCTGGTGAGCTGCGACCTTGTTTTACTGTAGAAACAAAAATATATATTTATTCGACGTTGGAAAGCATCAAAAACAGAATTGATAGACAACAAACGTCTATTATATTTAATGGAATATGCTTAAGAGAAAAATACTGCTTATATATATATATATATATATATATATATATATATATATATATATATATATATATATAGTGTTATCATAAAGTGAAGTTTATTTTCTGTCCACAATTGATGACTATTTCGTTTTTACAATTCAGTAAGTTTTAGTATTTTTCAAATTTTATTTTTCAATCTCATTAAAGCATAATCTACACCACTTGTCTAAATGTTTGTATGTACTGACCCATCGTAATATTAATCCATTGGATTATTGGCACGTACTCGCTTTCTTTGAGTTCCCAGTAATGGCTTGCTAATGATCTTTTCAATTGGTGTTTTATAACAAGTTGATACCTCAGGGGACCACAACGGGCACTAGATATAACCCAACACGCCCCACCATGGGGAGGTTCGCCGGTATATGAGTTCGTTTTAGACCTTTCCGATCACGCTACAAAAAGTTCAACAGGTATTCTGGTCACCCAGAACAACTCTCACAACACGATCCTCCACACAGGGATAGAATTGGTTGGTCGCTTCAGCTTTCCTCACTCTCTTCCTCAGGGAGTCCATGGGTGACCCAATGGATCTTCTTGAGTTTAAGGCAACGGTACACGCCTCTACGTTGCGATTAGGTTAATTTCCGAGTACCGTCACTCGGACTTCGTGTTAGCTCCTGAAACTGAAGACTTATTACCATGTACAGCAATCAAGAAAAAAACACTAAAAAACCTGTTGAGAAGTCTCTACAACTATATGTTATACTAACAGATCAACGATCTATTTGCAAAGTCTATTATACTACAATTTGTACAGAAGATGTGAATGTACTATCGTGACGCAAACAGTCTGTTCGAAGAAATACACTTTTCATTTATCGTAACGACAAATAAGCGAGTTCGTCTTTTCTTTCTTTCTTTTTAATGTTGTCACCAATAGCACATACGGGATAAGAGGAAGGCTTTTTGTCGTCAAAGCAATGAATTGTCTTTGAGGAGAGGTTTTAGCAAACCACGTATTTATTTTTTGTGTAAGTACCATATATAACAAAAGTACTCAAACGTGGGTCTTTCAGCTCGCTAGAAGGACAATACTTGATGGCATATGGCTCAGAGGTCGGGGACTTTGGTCCCTTCTTTAAAACTCAAATACAACTCTGATCTGTGTTCTCAACTGTCCAAAATCACTCGTGCCTAAGATCATATAATGAGGTGACGGGGCGGGGACTGGACTCCCAGGTCCCATCTAGCCAATTGCTAATTGATGCGTCATATCCCCCTCTTTTGATTGGCCTAGTGCCAACCAGACATAATAGTTTATGGAGGTAAATTTCCATCCAGAACTTCCCACGCCAGGAAGTCCTTGGAACCTGACCTCAGGGTCAGATACTGCTCCCGGTCGGAGCCTACACAACTGTTTACTACCATTCTCTCGAAATACACTGTTTTTTTTTTTTGTTTTTTTTTTAACAATTTTTAATGTTATGTCTCTCTCTCTCTCTCTCTCTCTCTCTCTCTATATATATATATATATATATATATATATATATATATATATATATATATATATATATATATATAAATGTAAATGTTGGTTCGTTCGGAATTAATTGTCTAAAAAACCACTGGACGAATGGTTTCCACGTTTTGGTATAATATGTTTACTATATCCATGTGTGTTTTTATATATTTCTTTTTAATTATAACATTATACTTAATTTTTCTATGATAAATAGGTGGTTTTCTTTGTACCAATAGGCCATTTTTTTATTTAGGGACAATTATTTATTACCGCTTCCTGTCACGTGACCAGTGTTTCTAATTTAGCGGTTTTCCTGCTATATCTGGAGATTTCGGTTACAATCTAGCGGGAAATTCTAGAAAATCTGGAGGTATTTGGCAACCACACACCCGCATTAGATTATTAAAGAATAAAGAAAAGCGCTTGAAAATATTCAATGTAAGTAAAAAAAAGTAGCATTTATTGCCTTTGGTAACAATTATTTATTGATTATTTGTATTGTTTTTTTGTTTTTCACCTTTTTTTCGACTAACCATTCTTAAATATCACTATAAAATCGACTTTTCCAAGTACATTTTAGGTGGGGGGGGATTCCAACCTCCAAAGTTTGGGTTTGTATTACTGTACACATAGATTCGAAAAAGTTGTCAAAAAACAAATATATAACAAATAAATGTTATCAAAGGCAAGATAAGTTACTTTTCTGTCAAACTGGATATTTAAATTAACCACACGTGGTCTCAAAATGAATGACGACGCTCAAAGTGTATACACATTTTGACTCCTCCCTTTACTTAAAAATTCACCAAAAATCAGGAAATTAACGAATTTTAATGAAAATTGTAGTATTTTCCAAATAATGATTGCAGAATATAATGAACTAATTATTTTTACTTAACTCTTAGTGAAAATGTTTTATTTTGTTTAAACAAAAAATACCTTTACTAAAGTTATGGTTTTCAGTAGTAAATAAAAAAACGCAAGAATTTATTTTTGTTTTTTTTAAAGCATCGTAATTTGTAACAATAAAAAATAACTTTTACAGTAACATTACGAAAAAAGCCCCTAAAGTCCGTATTAATGTATTCGATATAACTCGAAGAAAAATTAATTATCGGATACTATTCAGGAAATTAAAGATTCAATTCGATTCCTATTTCAGTCACCTAAATTATTTAGGATGAAATGAGTTTAGGAATTTATAGCCAAACCTAATTTTTTTTTTTGTAAATATCCAGATACGCTACTACAGAACACCGATCACTCTAATTTGTTTTTTTTTTTTGGGGGGGGGGACAAATATATAACAAATAAATGTTATCAAAGGAAAGATAAGTTACTTTTCTGCCAAACTGGATATATTTTTTCGTGTTTTTATTCAATGTAACATATTTATTCAGCTCGAAAAACATACAGTGTTTACCGATGTATTCGAAAATTCAAGACGGCGTCTCACACCCTCTTTAACACGGTAAGTTTGGAAAAAAGGTGTTATAAATGAAAAACTATACAAAATACTATTAAAAACCCGCCGAATATATGTCAACCTATGTCACAGTAACATGTATTGAGCGAGTTTTTAACTGTATTTTATCCGGTTTTTTATTTATAACATCTTTTCCCAAACTTACCGTGTTAAAGAGGGAATCAGACTCCATCTTGAATGTTCCAATACATCGGTAAACACTGTATGGTTTCCGAGCTGAATAAACATGTTACATTGAATAAAAACACGAAAAATATATCCAGTTAGGTAGTAAAGTAACTTATCTTGCTTTTGATAACATTTATTTGTTATATATTTGTTTTTTGACAACTTCTTCGAATCTATGTGTACAGTAATACAAACCCAACATATTTATTCAGCTCGAAAAACATACAGTGTTTACCGATGACTTGGAAAATTCAAGATGGCGTCTGATTCTCTCTTTAACACGGTAAGTTTGGGAAAAGGTGTTATAAATAAAAAACTATACAAAATACTATTAAAAACCCGCCGAATATATGTCAACCTATGTCACGGTAACATATATTGAGCGAGTTTTTAACACTATTTTATCTGGGTTTTTATTTATAACACCTTTACCCAAACTTAACATGTTAAAGAGAGAATCAGACGCCATCTTGAATTTTCCAATACATCGGTAAACACTGTATGTTTTTCGAGCTGAATAAACATGTTACATTGAATAAAAACACGAAAAATATATCCAGTTTGGTAGAAAAGTAACTTATCTTGCTTTTGATAACATTTATTTGTTATATATTTGTTTTTTGACAACGTTTTTGAATCTATGTGTACAGTAATACAAACCCAATATGTTACATTGAATAAAAACACGAAAAATATATCCAGTTTGGTAGAAAAGTAACTTATCTTGCCTTTGATAACATTTATTTGTTATATATTTGTTTTTTGACAACTTTTTCGAATCTATGTGTACAGTAATACAAACCCCACCGACCACTCTAATTTGTTTGGGGGGATGTTATGTTGGGGCGCGCGCGTGCCCCAACATCACATTCGCCCCACCCCCCAATGTACAAAATAAAATCTTCGGAAAATGTTAAATGGTGTTCTAATTGGTAAATGTCGGTGCGTTACTTACGGAAAATTTGAAAATTCGATGTTCCAGGTAAAAAAAAAAAAAACAGATAAATTACCCCCCCCCACTCCAACTTGGTGTGCTTTCCTTTTCTTATTTTATTTCTTTTTCAGCTAATTTTAAATTTTCCATCAAAAAAGCGCTATAATGTATTTTTGAAAATTAGAAAATTCTATGTTCTGGAAAAAAATCCCCTCCCCCAACGTAGTTTGCTTGGTGAAGCTGTCGTTTATGCTACAGCGTGCATGCGCGTAGCATAAACGGAAGCTGCAAAATGGTGGAAAGAAGTTCGTGGGTTCAGGGGTAAATACCATGCAAACGGTAAATTTGCCCCAAGTTTGACTATCAGATTCGTTGTCAGTGACCTCAATTACCTATACAAAAACAAATTAGAGTGGTCGGTGTTCTGTAGTCGCGTATCTGGATATTTACCTTTTTTATTCTTGCTTAAAAAATAGCATTAATGCAGTAAGTTAGATAAACTGACTTTTTCGTTTAAAAATAGAATTATTTCCCTTTCGTTATTAACTTTTTAAAAAAAAATTTTTTTTTTAATAAATATTTTATGTTTTATATACATAAAGTACAATTGTTGAATGTTACCGTTTTGATTATATTCGTTTGGGGGGCACAATTAAAAAATTAAGAAAGATTAAAATGAAGCGAAATTTAAGTTTCCGTTCCATTTTTACAACAAACGTAAAACAGTGCATACTCAGCAAGTTTTATCGTAATTTATAAGCATATTGAAACACTAAATCAACATTTTATTTATTTTTTTAATAATGGAAGTATTTTTCAACAACCGTAAAACAGTGCATACTCAGCAAGTTTTATCGTAATTTATAAGCATATTGAAACACTAAATCAACATTTTATTTATTTTTTTAATAATGGAAGTATTTTTCTGTTTATTTTCTTAACATCTGTTAAAGAAAAAAAATAATTTGTACATTCTCTTGAAAAAAGAATCTACTTTCACATGTGTTCCATTTTAACAAACTGAGCCACAGCAACGCGTGGCCGGGTACAGCTAGTATATATATATATATATATATATATATATATATATATATATATATATATATAACGTTGTTAAGAATTTTTAAGTCTATTGTTTAGCAATTTGACATTGTGTTACTGGATCGTCATTTTTTAGTTTTCGCAGCTACTGTATGACATCTTTAAATTATTTCATTGAATATTTTGTGCATGCGGTTTGCTATGGGTAAGCGTTTTTCTATGAGACTTAGGAATTTATTTTATTAATTTTAGCATTTAATTATAGGGTGGGGTAAACCAAATGATATGTAAAATTAAGGCTACCATTGGAAATCTTCAACATAAGGCTCATCAGAAATTAAGAATCAAAATAAAACTACGGTCACAAGAAGTTGCGTCATGGCAAGACGTCCGCAGTAAAACGTAGGGAGAAAATGTTAAATATCATCTTTGGTAATGAGCGTCTTTGTTTTTAATAGGAATCGCTCGAGACAAAACATGTAGCTACTTGACGTAAGGAGTTAACAAGAAAGAAAGATGATTATTGTAAAGACGGGAGATAGCTATTGACCTTGTGTACCATAATGTGCGGCGTAGTCGTGCGGACAACATTCCTGCAGTGAAATAGAGAGAGAAGCAGTAGGAGGTAGTAGGACTGATAACGTTACGCGGAAGTAACGCCAGAGCAGTAAGAGAGAGAGAGAGAGAGAGAGAGAGAGAGAGAGAGAGAGAGAGAGAGAGATAGATAGAGAGAGAGAGAGAGAGAGAGAGAGAGAGAGAGAGAGAGAGAGAGAGAGAGAGAGAGGAGTGGGAAAGACGTGACGGCATGAACAGCAGGAGCAGAGAGCAAACGACGATGTATTTCCACTAGCCGATGACAGCCCTGTATAAATTTGTTATGTAAAATGGAAAACACGAACAGGAAATAAAAGTGTATCTCAAAAACAGTGAGTTCAAAGTATTTCTTTTATTTGTTTGCGCACTTCGTCGGAGTCGACAGACGAAAAGGAACAACGAAATGAGAACGCCTTCTATAACGTTACATTTGGTCTCAAAAAGATCGATGCCGTATAAAGAAGGAAAACAGCCTATTGGGTTTGCTTGCCCTTTTCGGGGAGTGGGCGATTGAAACCTTGTATATAAGATTACAGTTTTGTAAGAGAACAAATAATTAAAGAGAAAAGAAGTTATTGGATTTTTATGTTATACATTATTACAGCTATTAGGAAGGACACAAAGTTAAGTTGTCACATAACCACTGCAACTACGGAGAGACGACCAGCTGGTTTTGTTGGTGAAGTAAACAACAGCAGACCGCGTAAAGTGATGGAAAACTCTCACTAGGCTACATTATCGCCTACAGTCACTTCTAGTCAAATTCTCCCTTTCTCTCTTAGCTAAAATATTCCATTGATAATTGGGGGGGGGGCTGGGTAAATTTTTTATTTTCATTTTCTGCTCATGGTATTTGCAATTTTAATTTCTTTTTTCTTTTTAAATTTTTTATTTCGTAACAATCAGGTTTATGCGTTTCAGATTTCTTTGTTCTTATATTCCTCAGCTGTTTCTGCTTTTAAAAATGTTTTTTTTTTTAAATTTTTATTTTTAACGTTTCAGATTTTTGCTTTTCGAAATGATTGAACAATTTCATCGTGATTCTTTTTATTATATAAAACCCCTCCTTTTTTTTTTTCTTTTGAAGATTTTTACACCCTACTTGCTTTTTCAATTACACTATTTTTTCGAGGAGTCATTGTCTCTCGAGTCCTTTGTATTTTCACGGGTTTGTGACTTTTATGTCTCTTGTTTGAGCGTTGCTGATGCATTGTCGTAACTGTATAAATTTCGACCTTTCTAAAAGCGAACACGTAGGGCATGAGTTATCTTCTCCTGACATCAGTACTTTTAGGATAATTGAAAGCAACCATTAAACATTAATCACGTGTTTTTGTTTACTTGCTTCCATTCGAGGCCACACATAGACGCAGTTTCTAATATGGACGAAATGCAGCTGCCTCCAAAAAGGGGCAATCTGTTTAGAACAAAAATAAAACCTACTTCAGTTTGGAAGAATTTCTTCTCCACTAACGAAGAACAGAAACAATGAAATGTAATATTAGAGCAGATAGTGCATCTTGAAGTATTTATTTACAGAAATATTAAAAATTAACATTTACAGCAAATTAGGCAAAAGGCTATTCAAAATTGTGAAGAGAAATCGGCGTCACTGTTCATGCATAGCGACAAATACTAAAAAAAAAATGTCTGCCTTACTCTGAACTTGAATAATCTCATTTATCACAGTACAGCATTCATACTATATCACGAAATTGATGTGAAAGTTAAAATCTTTCATAAGTATACATATACTAGCACGGCGCCCGGCGTTGCCCGGTCGTGAAATACGCTTAAATATGATATTTTGATTAATGCAGATTCCGTATGTATTATTATATTATATTGGACCCAATTATTAGAGAGCCAATACTCTATTGATTGTATCCACCATATAGTAGGGATTTCAACAATTTTAAGAATTAAATATGACTGTACCAAATTTGACATTTTACATAAAGTGTATTCAGACATTAAGCAAGCTTTTTAATCGGTATTTGGACGAAAATTTGGCTGTCAAGAGGCCAAAGTTCAAAAGATTTGACGCTTGCGGCAAACTATTCCGCCACTTTAAGGTCTAAACATTTGAAATTTTACATAAAGGGTATTCAAACATGCAGCAAGCTCTTTAATCAGATTTTGGGCGAAAATTTGGCTGGCAAGAGGTAAACCAAGCTACCAAACTCCTCCGCCAATTTTGAGTCTAAACACTTGAAATTTTAGATGTAGGTTACCTTGACATGAGTCAAACTTTTTAATATATATATATATATATATATATGTATATATATATATATATATATATATATATATATGCAGATAAAGTTATGAACAGAACATACGGCCCGAGCAAAGACGGGCTGAACTGCTAGTATAGTATAAACTTATTTTTATTTTTGATGAGAATGAGCCCGGTATGCAGAGTTCTAATAATTCACATTAAAACTTGCCTGACTACAACTACTGCCAATAATTTCCATTACTACATATGCATAAGATATGTCGAGGTTCCAACCTCGACAATTGGTCCGACAGAAACTGGGCTATTTCGATGAGCTTTTTGCTGTCAAGCAGATGCAAAATGTTCTGTAGATCTAGGAAGTTAATGGTGTAAATTGGGTCGAATTTAGATTATTTAAGAGGACGGCTCAACAAGAAATTGTTTACATTGGACTTGATGTTGGTTGGTTGTTTTTTTCTGTTTCACGGCATATAAACCCTTTTCAGGTCATTTAATGCTGAATCCAATGATTTTGAAGAATTTTTTTAATAGAATATATTTGTTTTGCTTTTTTTCAAGTCGGTTTCTATTCAACCCAGTTGGAACCCTAACAGGTACTATCACTCAATGGCAATTAAATGGTGGCTCCACACTCCCCAAAGCCCGCAAGCTGGAGCCTCACCATCGGATATAGTTTAAGATCATATCCAGGACCATTACATTGGACTTGAAAGGTACCATATTGTCTATCTGACAAACTCAGTAACCCTGATCCGCGGGTGGTCTTTGGGCCTTGATAAATATTGACTCGTAAATAAAACAAAAATAAAATTCAAATACATTACAAAAACCATTAAAGAAAACTAAGCTAAGTTTTTAGAAGATATGAAAATCAATGGTAAACGGACTAACCAACTATCAGACAGTGACAAAAATATAATTCCTTCCCAGTTAACACCATCCACCTTCCCAAATAATATACAATCGTTATTTATTTAGGATCCCCCCAGAATCTGTTAACTGGAAAACAGCAATGTTGTAGTCACTCGGGAAGGGGACGCGAGTTACTGTGTCCCACAGACGGACAGTTCTAGGAAGGACACTTTGCTCCTGTAAGTTGCGTTTATTTTTATATATATAGAGGAAGGAAGGGAAATTATTGAAAGTAGTTGTAGCTAGATGAAAATTTTGTTGTTGTAAATGTTTTATAAGGGAGAACGCATAGGTTGATGCTCAGTCGAGCACCTGTTATGAAAATAATGATGGGGTAGAGAAATGCTAGCGACGTATCTTCTTTGAGAATGAGGCTGTCGAGAAGAGAAGAGGACACCTTTCACTAGATTTCGAAGTTGGTTTTGTACTTTGTCAAGGCAGGAATGGTTGTTCTGAGCGGTGACTCTCCAGATGTAGCAAGATTACCCTGTCTTTGGGTGTATTTGATTTTTATACAGCTAAAGGATGGCTTCAGGAGTGAGATACTCTTTGAAGCAGTAGAATGATCCAATCATTTATCCAGCGATATTGGCAATGGATTTGATGTATATCATTTACGAGAATATCTTTTTTCTTTCTTTCTTTCTTTTTTTTTTTTTTTACTTCAGTTCTACCCCAAACAAGGCATATTGTCACTTGGAACGTAAAGGGGCTACCAATCGGGATTATATCTACACAGGCACCATAATAAGAGATAAGAAACGAGATGTTATTTTGCCATTACATTTATTCTATGCAAGTTAGTATAGCCAGGGAAGCAGGAGATAGGGAGGGAATTCCAAAGTCTATCAGTTTGAGGGAAGAAACTATTAGAGTAGACGTGAAGTGAATGTCAGTCCCGGAAGCTTATATCATTTCAGTTGGGTCATAGTGAAGACCCAAGCCTTCGTGATGAAAAGAGAAAAAGCTTGGTTTTCAACGTATCAAAAGTTACCAATACCGTTTTTCACCATCCCAACAGGTCAGAAGAGAGAGAAAAGCAGACAGATTTTGATCATTTACGCTCTTCAAAGTGTTGCCATAGATGATCGTCTCATCTACATACATGCCGACAAATAATCTTAAATGTAATTTAAGAGATTAGAAAGATGGTTGTGCTCAGAATGGATCCTTGAGGCAGGCCAATGTTAATTCTATGAGCTTCGGATTTCTGCCCATCAACTGCTTTTATAAACCTATCAGAGATAAAATATTCGATGGTTGAAAATAGTAAATATCTCTTAGACAAGAGAAAACCCCTGCTTGTCCTCGATAACCCTACATTCAAACAGCACGATATTAATGCAAATGTGACTCAGAAGTCAATCCTTAGATATTTATTATTCCTGATATTCATAAACAACCTCCCTGATAAAATTGTGTCCGAGATGGGTGTATTTGCTGATGACACCATACTCTATAATAGACACGAGGGAAAAACAAATGCATACATATGGCATAAAGGCAATGGCTGAAAGATTAGAAAATTATCTCCAGTCTGCAGGACAATGAGGATGGGAGTGGATTGACATTCAATGCTACTAAGACTAAGCTGCTTTTCTTTATTAAATATTAGAAACCTTTTCAACCACCGATTTCCATGGCTGATAAGATTCTGCTCCAGAACTGAAATATATATTGAAGATATTGTAAAGACTGTTGCAAAAAGGTGGGCTCCCTCTATCATGTTAGAAAACTGCTTACACCTGACTGTATCCTATATTTCTAAGAAGGCATCATTTGCTCATGGATGGATTATTGTTGACATATCAGGGCTGTTGCATTTATCACTAGCCTCTCCGTTTTAGACAGGGTTTCAAAAGAGTATACAATCTAACGTGTCCGATCAGGCTGAAGTTCCTGTCACATCGACGAAATGTTGCATCCCTGTGCCCGCTTTACAACTACTTGATTGGAATGTGATCTGACGAACTCGTAGCACTTGTGCCCCCTCCCATCAACGTATATGCCCCGACTAACTCGACAAATGGCAAAATCCTACTCCTTAACTGTAGAGGTGTCAAGATGTGGGGAATCCGTCTACTCGAATAGTTCGTTCTCTCGACCTGCTAAACTTTGGAATTCCCTCCCTGTCTTCTGCTTCCCTGGATGTACTAAAATGCAAAAATTAAAATGCAATGTGAAAAGACATCTTGCTGATGAACTCTCTACATAGTGCCCCTGTAAACATGTATCTAAATAGTAGTCATTTACGTTTCAAGTGGCAATATGCCTTGTTTGGAGCAGAATTGGAGTAAAACAATCTATACTCCTACAAATGTGTGTGTGTGTCTTTTTTTGTTTATTGTATTGATATTCATATTAAAAACCCTTTTTTCTATTAGTATTTATTTGCTTCTCCACCAAAGCAAAATGTGACACAAGGTCGTTTTTAATGTGGGGTTAAACCAGTTCCCCGGAAAAAAGGCAAAAGGGGCACTCTGGTTGGGACCAAAAATAATAATTGTCTCAGTATAGAGGGTTTCCCCTCCATTGACTGGGACAAATTACCTTATGTGTAGCATCGGAACCGATACTACACTTTGAGATATTAAATCTTTTATTCAAGCAAAAATTAACACGAACAAAAAACTTAGGCACAAGGCCAACTCAAAGGGGGGGGGAGATTGGTCCAAAGGCCAAGAACAATAGATAAAAGGCTTGCCTTTTTTCTATTTACTTAAAAAGAAAATACAACTTTGTTATATGTATGGGTCATGGAATTGCATTCATCTGCAAAAGATCTAGCTAATTTACATATTCTTTTAGACATTCATTTTAATTAATTCCCTATTAGTTTTTTTTTCGGTTTTCCTATGGGATAATCATCTTTGGTTAACTATTATGTGTAATTATAGTAATGTAGATATTCTACATGATTTATACTTGCGTAAAAAGCGTATAGTAAACACAAACCTCTTTGTATATATATATATATATATATATATATATATATATATATATATATATATATATTTATTTATTTTTTTTGTTTAAAAAAATTTACCTACCAAACTCCTCTGTCAGTTTATGGTCTACTGACATGAAACTCAATATATAGGGTAAAGGAACCCATGCGACACTTTATCTTTGGGTTTTAGCCGGAAAAATCAATGCAAAAGTGAGAAAATTACAAATACGAAATTTGCTGGATGATGGCCGAACGATGACATTACAAATATGCATGCGTAACGTAATAGCTCTTGCTCCATACTTTAATTTAAAGTCTTGCAGCAAACATGTCTTAAAAGCTCAGACATTAATATCAAAGGAAAAAGTAACTCGGAGGCTAAACATTTTGGTTTCGATTCTTGGTGGTGGCGCACGAGTCATTTTCTTTCTTTTTTTAACTTTTTAAATCATTACTATATATTGGGTCCAATATAATATAATAATAAATACGAAATCTGCATGAATCGAAATATCATATTTAAGCGTATTTTACGATCAGGCAATGTCGAGCAGCCTACTAGTAAGAAATAAAGTTGTTCTTATAAATTCTTACTCACCGTAGATAGCTATGTTAACGAATCTGAATAACTAGAGGTCGTGCTTAGTTTATATCTTTAGTTTTATAAAAAATAAACTAGAAAACAATTGGAACAGAATCAAAAGAGTGGACAGATTGGATGCTGGCAATAATATCGACTTTTAGATTCTGAATCCAAAAGTCGATATTGTAAACACGATTAAAGCACTTGGAACACTTTCAAAGAATTCTGAAGAAAATGGCAAAAGAAGGATTGGTAATTCGCAGGAGGGAGGACCCTCCCCCTCCGCAAACAAGGAGATTAATAAAATCTCCGAGAAGTGATGGAATACAAAACACTATCGATCCAAAACGAACAAACAAAAAGTACAATTATACGAAAATGTCATTTCATACTTAAGCATGATAGAGCGATGAATTTTTCAAACTTAAGTGCGACAAGCCGACAACAATTTTATTCCTTAATTGAATGTAACAGACAGACAAAATGCGTTTCAAAACAAAATAAAATATTACGGCAAAATGAAATCAAATGCAAAACAATAGCATAGAGAGTTGATGTACATTTCTTACCTCTTGAAAATGGGGATGCCCCGGAAATATTTGAGGAATATACCATTTCCAGTCAGGCAAATAAATACTTATTGAAAATTATTGAACCTTTTGAATTATTTATTATTATTTATTCATTTATCTGTTTCCAATGACTGAATAATTTCTGCATTGACAAGCCTTCGAACACACATTTTTTAATCTCCCCCATTTCCGGATTTTTGTGACGTTACCAATGTTATTTTAATATTATTTTTTTTTTTTACCTATTCTTAATTTTATTTTTTTTTTGCTATGGGAAGTAAATGCTGTTCCTTTTACTTTTTAAGTTGATTTCGTGTGGTTTTAGATTTTTGTCGGTCAGACAGGGTTATAAGATTTAAAAAAATAATTAACTGTCTTAAAATGTTCAAATGGTCCAGAAATGAGGGATTATGTTTAATTTATATGCGAAACTAATCAGCCGTGTAAAAACCTCAAACTTAAGCGTAAAAATCACTAAAATGCTATTTCAATCTTAACCCTAACCCAGACCGACAAAAATGATATTTCAAGCTTACGCGTGACAGATGGACGAAAATATGTTTTTTACTTACGCATAGCATATACACGAAAATTATATTCTATACTTAAGCGTGACAGATTGACGAAAGTGATATTTTATACTTAAACGTGGCGGACGGAAATGATATTTTATACTTAAGCGTGACATATAGACGAAAATGATATTTTATACTTAAGCGTGACATATAGACGAAAATGATATTTTATACTTAAGCATGACATATAGACACAAACTATATTCTATACTTAAGCGTGATAGATAGACAAAATGCTATTTTATACTTAAGTGTAACAGATTGACGAAAGTGATATTTTCTACTTAAGTATGACAGATGAACGAAAATGCTATTTTATACTTAAGCGTAACGGATTGATGAAAATGATATTTCATACAAAGACATCATTCTCTAATGTATGGAGTAATTTTGTCACATCTGGGCTGGTGTATCTATCACTAGTCTTTCCATTTTACACATGGTCTAACATGTCTCACACTATCAGATTGACTATTTTATACTTAAGCGTGACAGATGGATGAAATTGTTATTTTACACTGAAGCAAAGCTTCTTTCTTAGGACTGCACGCCGGCTGTGGAACTCTCTTCCATTTGCCTGCTTCCCAGCTGACGACTACAACGTGGTTGTTTTCAAGTCCAACATAAACAAATTCTTGATTAAGTAATCCAATTTACCAAACATCCATTATTAACGATTACTACAATATTATTCCATTGACTACTATACACTCTACAACCCTTATCCTCGAGTGGCCTCCGGGCCTTGATAAGTGGTGACTCCTCTGTAAAAAAAAAAAAAACGTGACAGATAAACAAAAAATGCTACTTCGAACTCTAGTGTGGCAGATTAATAAAAACAAAACAAAGCGTGACAGACCGACGGAAATGTTATTGCACACTTAAACGAGTCAGAGGGACGACAAAATATTTATTTTTAAACTTAAAATTACAGATTAACAAAAATGCTATTTTCACACTTAAACGTGACGTCGGATGAAATAAAGACACAGATAAATAGTACATTTTATAAAGATGCATGGACAAAAAAGAGTTATGTGATACGCTGTCATTATAAATTAAGACGTACCAATTCAAACTGCACGTTCAGTGATGAGAATGTTATATACAAACGTAAGCGTGATAAACGGACCGACGGACACAGCCTCTAGTAGAGACGCGTCGACGTACCTAAAATCGAAAACGCTAAAAATGATAGTAAAAACAAAAAAAAAAAAAATGTTACAGTAAATGTTAAAAGGAAGATAAAGCGGAAAAGTCGCGTGTTAAAGGAAGAATATTAAATCCGTTACAACCAAGTGCGCGGTTTCACTAAATAAAAAAATAAATAAATAATAAAAATAAATGCAAAAAACAACAACAAAAAAAAACAAAAAAAAACAAAAAAAAAACAAAAAACGATAAAACCTCGAAATTAAACGCTTATAATTTTATTGGAAACTCCTGTTTACTTGTAACTTTGCCAGCGAATTCGATTCAGCTATCCAATTAAATACATTCAGCACAAATAGAACCAATAATCATCCACAGACTGTCACGTTGTATCACAGCTCTTAAGTATGGATAGACAGGCAAGCGATTCAAGCCCGGATCTAGGAAGATTGTTTTCTTAGTACACACAATTCATATATTTTGTAAATCACACCTTTAAACCACTGTATATTTATGTTAGGCACCTTCTTAACACGTTAAAAACGTATTTTTTTTTACACACACGAGACGCTTCACTAGGTCAAGAAATTCCAATGTAATTTTAACTGAAGCATATAAAGCATCCGGATTTTAAACGAAACAGTAATAAAACACTGTCTGAAGACGACTGATGAAATTCAGTTGAAAGTACTTGAACCCCCCCAAATAACAAAACAAACCCCCAAAAAACAAAAACAAAAGCAAAAAAAGAAAAGAAAAATTTTTATATAAAAATATATATTTTTTCAATTCTCCCATTTGAGAACCAGCCGCGTTCAGTTGTACACAAAGTTTATTACATCGCCTGACGAGAACCGTTGGTCCTTACCGACTAATTGTCTGAAACATTAGCATGTTCAGTGTAGCGACCATGTAATATTTGGCTATATAAATAAAAATATTATATATATATATATATATATATATATATATATATATATATATATATATATATATATATATGGGGTTGAAATTAAAATTAATATTGAACAACAATTGAACAATATATATATATATATATATATATATATATATATATATATATATATACTGTATTAACAAAACCAAAACTTCAAAAAAAAAAGAAAAAAAAAAGGAATTGATAGCAACAAAAAGTGTATTTCATTGTAAGTTACAATTGTTTCAAGACCAGTTGGACAATTTCAAGCATTATGGCATTTGGAAATTTTCACATAACCGGCCTTTCTTCAGATTTCTTGAATAAAAAACACTTTAACAATAGAACATTACTTAAAGAAATTTCCCTTAAAGGAAAAGGAAGCATGCGAAAACATTTATCCTGGACGCATTCTTGTCAAGAGCTTATTTAAATATTAATATATCACCTAATTTTCGTATCATTATTTAAAAACCTGTCATAAGAAGTTACCATAAAATCCCGTAGCCATTTAATATCTTTTAATAAAACTATTCGTTGAATTCTTAAATTAGATTTCTATATTTCTTTATTTCACATAATTAATTAAATAAATTTTTTTTAGAATTTTATTTTTATATTTATAATATGGCTAGAACAACCTAGGTACAAGGTTACGGTTAATTTAGTTTCGTATTCGCCTTATGCTGGTTTGAATGTTTACAAAATATCGGCTATCTTATTACTTAGATTTAAGACCAGTTTTAGGTTAATATTTTATTAAATAGGGAAATAAAAGCTGACATTACCTTATATTTATTTAATTCTCATACATCATTCGAGGATAGGGGTCCCATTCTATTTTTAACTATTTAATATTCTATTATTCTCTTTCGTTCTAATCTATTTTGATTATCGATAATTGGGAAATCCTAGCTACGAAGGGGGATAATCCATCTCATTATTAATTTTCAAAAATTAGTTGAAAGTTATGGGAAACAAGGTCGTCGTAGGTACTTATAACAGTTAAAGGGAGACAACTAGGGCCGTTTGATGTTTCAAGTTTAGTAAATACTAAAAAGCGTCTCTGATTTATTAATTAATTTAATTAAACAGATATAGAAAAGGCTATGATAGCTTATTAAACAAATTAAAAATTCAAAGTATATTTTTAATCTTAAAGCTGATTATATACCCATGGGTTTAACCTAAATCTGCCATTCATCCATAATCTACTGGGGTTACTCATGGCTCCAAAACCAAAACTACAATTCGTGTATTGTATTCTTGGACACCTAAATAAAATAATATATATCCTCTTAATAATTATTCTGACAATAAAACCAGCCAATAGCTACAAGTGTGTTTCACTCCGATGAAAAGGTGTTTACCCTTGCATTTTTGGATAAAAACATTTAGAACAAGAGTAAATAAACCAGCAGGGATTTTACAAGCTTTAGTTGTCAGAAAACAATATCAATTAATTACCAATCCACTAATTGCTAATTCAATTTTTTTAAATAATTGCTAGTTTATTGTTAAGTTGTTTTATTGATCTGGAAACGGTACCAGTTATTTCATCTTCAATACTACTACAATTAAATACCAAAAACATGCTTGCGGTTATGGAACAATATTTCTAATCTTTGTTAAGCTTTATACTTTATCTATATTTCTTATCCAGTTTAGAATAATAGAAACTAGATTTGCTTACTAGATTTGGATCCATCGTTTAGACTACATCATTCCAAGCTATTTAACTCTACATTAAAATTTGTCCTTGTACCGAAGGATCTTTATTGTTATAAAATGTTTTTACCTCAGTTACATTTAAGACGTGATATCAGAAACCTATTCCTGTGAAGACATCCCTGTATATCATCTAGCCTTTTATTCAAAATTTCTTCTTTAGAATTCACTATGTAGAAGGCTTCCAATAAACATAGATTGCACCTTTTTGATTTCCCAGGCTATACTTCCTCCTATCCACTACTCCTATCCACTACTGACCATTTCAATTCAAAATCTTTATTCTCTAGTATTTATACCAAGTTCCTGACCCAATCCCCTAATGCAGTTGTATTCCTCCTTTTATTTCTAATGTTGATTCTTGTACCCTCCCTGCTATCGTTAACACCTTTTCTATTAGTTTCCATCTCTGATTCCTTTTTAAAAGATACTACATGGTTTCTATATCTTTCCTTAAAAACACAATCCGTGGCCCCAAGATATATCTTCCTAATACTATCGATCTTAATCTCGCATTTATACACTATTTCTGAGGTTAAGCATTTACTGCCCAACAGACAATTGCCAGGTATTCTGCAATTACATTTTCTGTCTAAGACACTTTCATTCTACGCTAACTCGTTATTATTCCTTATTTTGCTTATTTTCCTATTGTTGGAGCTAATTATAGTGTTAGATAAGTTGCTTGATGTCGAGAAAGATAATTTTACCGAGTTTCTATTTATTATTTTGCTTAATCTATTCTCCGGAGGGAAGTTTTTATCAATTATTTCGTAGAATTCTCTAGGTATATTATTTTTGATATACTCACTGAACGGCGGATTGAACCAAACCTGTCTCTTGCATCTATTTCTCTTATTAATGGTACCCCCTCGTCATTACCTGTACCGCTGTTATTATTACTCCCTCCGTTTCCATTCTTTTGATCCTTATTAACGTATCCATTATTGATCTTCGGTTTCTTTCTAGCTCTCATTGCCATGTTATACGATATTGTGCAGTTAGGTTTGTTGTTCTTACTATTATTGGTCCTCTTGTACTCTATTTTTCCATTGTATCCCGATCTCAGAAGAGCTTTATTGAATATTCCTTGTTTCTATCAAAAAGACTCTCATTCTTAGAAAGTTCAGAAACTCTTTTGGAAATGTTGGGGATTAACGTCTTCTTCATACACTTCGGATGATTCGATTGGTAATCTATGTAGAATATTTTCTGGTTGGGTTTGTGATATGGTTCATGTGTTATCGTTTAAGTTGAGGGTAACGTCTAGAAAGTTAACTTTCTTTTAATTGCTATCAATTGTTATCTCTAATCTCAATTCCTTAAAAAAAACTTCTGATATTTTTTCTTGATTTTTCCGTAATGCGATCGCTAAAAGAAAAGTGCGTCATCCCTATAAAGCCGCCCCCATTTAAACCTGGAATTTTCCTGTCTATCTCCCTTTAGTAAATACAAGGCTACCAAGTCAGTATCCTACGCGGAGTCTGGGGATCCATTGTGACGTCAAAATAGCCCTCTCTATCTTTTCTAGTCCACAGTTCTCTGTTATATTCGATTAATGTTTTTCTAGCAATTTTTATGATTTCAATTTCCAACTGTGTCAAGTCAGTTTCATCTTCAGCTAGTGTAAGTGTTTTCTCGAATAGTATAGGGGAAATAGGAGGGTAGTACGCATCTATTTCGAACATGATAAATTTGCTTTTTTGGTTTTTAGGGAACCTATCGAACCACTTGATTACTTCACCCGAAGAAATCCAGAGGTTGTGCTTGATTTTGGATTTTGAGGTTGGTATGATTCTATCTAGTATCTTTTTACTGATATTACTTATGTCGGATGCGCATGGAGCAATCAGTCTAATACTGGGTTTATTATTGAAGTCCGGTTTATGGTCCTTCAATAGAAACCGATGGTTAAGTTGGGTATAAACCTCTATTTTATCCTGAATGTTCATTTTCTCACAAAATTTTTAATGCTTTAGTTGTTTTCTTATACTTATATTGTATGTTTGAAAATTCACACTTTAGATATTCATAGTTTATCTGCTGGAACCATAAGGTTAGGGGTGTCCACTATTTTTTTTGAAAGTCTTATTAATGCTTCTTAACTTAGGGATTAAATACTTTTGAACCGTTTACCATATTTATCAAGTCCAGTACAAAGCCTTCCAAGGATTGCAACTGGGGTGGACATGTTCTAGTTTTAATCCGGTAGAGTTTGAAGTAGTTCACGCCGTCTTTCTCCAAAGAGGTTCCATTCATACCTTTATCCGAGTCGGCGGCGTTGTTATTATTCTCAGTATTTTTCATAGTGTGGTGATAGACCTTCCATCTGATTCTTTTAGTAAAGTCTTTTACCGCCTGGATCATGTTCATTGTGCATTGCTTGTGTCCTGGAATTGCTACGTTCTTTGGTTAGAAAGTGATTTCCTCTTTTGAGAACATGTTGTTTATATTGGTATATTTTTTCAGCTCACAATAAGGAGCAGTATAGACTTGTTTGTAATATATTGAATTTTACAGGTTACGTATAATTCAGTAAATTTCATATACCAATGACTTTTTAAGCCAAACGGAGATGACTTAAAATGTAAGCTACAAAATTATCATATTTCATAATTGAGCATTAATATACTGTATTAACAAAACCAAGACTTAAAAAAGGAATTGATAGCAATAAAAAGTGTATTTCATTGTAAGTTACAATTGTCTCAAGACTAGTCGGACAATTTCAAGCATTATGGCGTATATATATATATATATATATATATATATATATATATATATATATATATATATATATATAAATATATGTATATATATACATATATATATATATATATATATATATATATATATATATATATATATATATACTAGCAAAAGTACCCGTCGTTGACTAGGTTCTAAAACAGCCTACAAAAAATGGACTCTGATTTATGAAAGTATGATAGGTTATGAAAAGGGAGGGTTGTAAAAAGATAGCTTCGAATTTGTGGGTATCAAGACCAAAGCAAAATATGATGAAAGTAAAAATAAAATAGATAAACCCCATAATTTATTATACCATACCTGTTCACACTGAAACACTTATCACAATATTCTGTGGATCTATATAAAAAAACCTTGTTAAACTTTGTGACATATTTCCATTCTATGGAGGTCAGGCGCGAACGAACACCCCATAATTTTATTATACCATATTTCTTCAAACTGAAGCATAATTATCAAAGTATACTTACGCAGATAGATATGAAAAGTCTATATTAAAGTTTGTGCCTATTTCCATTCTATAGAGGCCAGGCGCGAACGCAGACCCCACAATTTTATTATACCATCCCCATTTAAGTTAAAACATACTTATCAAAGTATTCTTATGTACATCTATATCAAAAACACTTGTAAAGGTTTTGTTTTAATTTTTTTAATTGTTTATTTCCATACTTTGTGGAGAAGGCGCGTAGGCAGACCTCACAATTTTAATGAAACATCATTATGCCAGATCAAACATACCCATTCCTGTGTCTCAATACATCTTCTATCATTATATCTGATCGGTTTTCTATAACAGTCAACCATATAGGAACCTATTCGTGACCAGACACACACAGAGACGTTCAGCTTTATATATATATATATATATATATATATATATATATATATATATATATATATATATATATATATATACCACCTTTTTTGGCAATTTTTTCAGTTCGAAATCTCAACGACTATTGATCAGAATTTTATAAATGAAGATTCGTTGGAAAGGTAATGACCTGAATTGTTTACTGGGCTTTATGAGATTTGCACTTAATATCGCACATTATTGTTCAAACATGTGGAGGATCACTTTTCTATATTAATTTAATATAAAATGAGAACCAACTTTATGACAACTTTGGTTATAAAGTGGGTGTTTATTTTACGCTAAATTAAAAGAGAAAAGTGATCCTTAAGTTTTTAAAACTATATTTTTTTTCATGGCATTGAAATTACTCGTTTCCTGGGATTTTAAGTGTTTTCGTTTTCACCGTCCTCGAAAACCTGTAATAATGGCCATTTTAAAGGATGTTTGTGGGTGGAAAGATACTTCACCTTTACAAATATTTCAGTCATAGTTATTTGTTTTCCTAGTTTTGTATATGAATTACAAAATATCTGATATTTCCCCCAAAACCTGGCATTGACGGAGGGGAGACTAAAACTTGCTGCTATGGGGTGATATAACACATGAGAAATAGTTGCGCGGGTCATCTTCTATAATATAAATCTCACCTGTTTGTTTAAATGTATGTATGTATGTATGTATGTATGTATGTTTAATACATAACAGTTGGATTGTGTTTACGTTTGATTCGGTCGTCGATTTTGTTTGTGAAATAATGTGTGAAATTGTCCACATCATCATTATCTACTGCAGAAGTGTTAGTCTTATAGACAAACATTTTTGTAAAAATAAGAACAATCTTTTTCGTCCCTAATGAACCTTACGCCAGACGCCGCATTTTCCCCCATGCTACCTAGCACCATCTCTACTCTTCTGATGAGAAGCATTAGGCTTCGAAATGCCCTGGCATAAAGAGTCTCTTCTATCCCCCAAATTTTGCCTGCATTCCATTATTCAATAAATGATCCATTTTATATCTATCAATATATAGTTTTGTGTCTTTATTTCACACTGTTGTTGTCCTATTGTATAAGCTCCAATAATAATTGTTGAGCTTGGTATTATCCGGATAAGTCTCCTCTTGTGGAATTGAACTTTGTCTTTTCCTTTTACACATTAAGCTATATATACATATATATACATATACATATATATATATACACACACACACACACACACACACACACACACACATATATATATATATATATATATATATATATATATATATATATATATATATACGTTTTGTTACCGTAAAGATACGGTAACAAAAAAAAAAAATAAAATAAAATAAAACGCATATTTGCTCTACAACAGCATTGAGCACTTTCTTCAGTTTTTATTAATTACTATCTCCACTAAATACATACATATATATATATATATATATATATATATATATATATATATATATATATATATATATACTTTTATAAATAACCAGTAGGCCGCCTGGCGTTGCCCAGTAGTAACATACGCATAAATATCATATTTTAATTGATACAGAAACTGAGACATGTGCGTGCGAGTATTGTTTTTTTTTTCTAAACCGGTCACTTCTTGTAATTTAAAAAATATCACTCCATCTGAGATCGAAACAAAAACCTAAAGACAGTGAGACAAGTACGATACCCATTAGACCAGCGTGATACGTTCTTTAAAATAAGTTTTAAAATCTAATTAATCTGTAACATTAACTATTCACGCATGAGCATTCGTGAAACAGTAGACAAACAGATAAAAATCCGATAATACTCCACGTACCAATTTTTCAATTTTAATGCTTTAGCAGCCGTTTTTCCCAGATGAAAACGGATTAAAAAGTTTTCCATATGTCTGAATATCGTATATAATTAATTTCAAGTCTGTAGATAAAAATCGTCGAGTATATAGGTTGAGAAGTGCCCCCCACACACTTTCATAGATATATAGAATACAAATAATTATTTTTATATCTATATGCATTAGTATTTCATGCTTTTGCAATTATCAGCGCAGAGAGCAACAATTGCTACTGGTCGGGGGATTCGAACCCAGCTACCACGTCACCTTTTAATCCATTTGCTGGGACCTTACCGCCAGGCCATAAGATAAGTTAATAAGTTAGATAAGTTAATCCCCTACAAACTTGTCTTTATTTGAACCCATTTTATAGCGTTTATTAAATTGAAACTAAAATAGCGTCATGTCTATTGAGTTAGAACAACAAGAAAATGGCGGTTTTGTTATAGCCATTTGGATCCTCGATAATCGCTTAAAATCGAAGAGCAAAGAAAATATTGGTAGAACATTGTATTTTTGCACGATTAGTGACATTTAACCGCCACGAGAATTAAGGGGAATTAACAACTATAAATGCAAAATACAGACGCAATATTAAGACTGCCAATAGTGTTCAAACGAACGGAAATCGTGAACTCGCACAAGGCCTTTTTATTTCCCAGACAATGTTCAACTTTAAGAACTTTCTTCTTAAAGCGGCTAATGATTATAATTATAAATAATTATTTTTTACAGATAGATACTAGCGTTTCATACTTTCGCAATCATCAGTGTAACTATTATGCATGCACAGTATTGTTTCCTAAATATTAATTTAATTAAATTCTAGTATTTATAATATAGTGCTGAATAACAGCTAAAGCTTTATTATGGCCCACTTTTAAAAGTCGCACTTGAATCATGTATGTACATATGTAGCCAATTTCCGATTGATTGTACAGGTGCCCTAACTCTTTGGTAGCGCTTAGAGCGGCTACTCCGTCATCAGTTGTATAATATCGGGATGGTTGTAGTGCCATGTTGTGCATGGAAAGGGGCCACGCAACCATCTCTGGTGGATTTTCTCGAGGCCACAATCCTTTAGATGAAAATTCGGCTGATGGTCTACTTGTGTTGCATGGTTGGTATTCTGCACAACCACTTTGTCCAGCACCTCTCACCCTTAAATCGGAGCTTTTAAATAAAGTAAAATGGCAGTTCAATAAAAAAAATTACGATCTAACCAGGCGTAAACTCAAATAAAACCAATTTGCCTCTTCCCTTGAGGCTTGCATTCACGAATATCCGCGGGCTTAGAACTAATTTAGATGGTGTTGAATAATTTCTACCCCGGATATCTTGGCGCTAATTGAAACTAATCTACACTCCTCCATCCCCTTTAACCATTTTATAACATGCCTGGTTATTTTTCACTTTTCCGTACGGACTCAGACAGACATATGCACGGACAGAATCTATATTCGAAACATCCTTCCCTTCACTAGAGAATCCAAAGTAGAATCAAACGACTAGACCTTTATGTGCTTTAACCTGCAACATAGCGTTAGGTACTTATATTTTCTCTACCGCTTTCCCTCGACTCAGGACTGTACCCTAATCAACCAACATAGATATAACACTCTATACTCCTCAATACTAGCGCACAAGTGCATGTATTTAGTGACTTTAATGTCCACCACAGTAATTGGCTTGGGTTCTCTACTTACACAGATGCAGCTTGTAGCATAACACATAACAGCTCTATATCTCATTCGCAGACAGACAGTTACGTGTTCGACACGTTTCCCAGATCAGCGAGATCAACAAGATCTATTTCTGATCACAGTTCCCTATGATTGTGTAACGAATACCCATAGCCAACCCGTAAATGCTGATTATGCTGTGATAATGTCAGCAATCGCCCTAAATTCTCGACCTAAAGCTTAAGAGCTATTGCTCAAAACGACAAGGCATTATTAGAAGGCTGACTGGGAAGCCATCAGGGATCTCATCAGAAATACCGCACGGAGAAATATGTTTTCTTTTTTTTTCCTGCAGGACAGTGCACAAATGAGACTGAAAGCGGCAATTGAAGCACATGTTTCCACGCGGAAGTTCTATAGCAAACCCCACTCTCCTCAATGGTTTACTTCTACTTGTGCAGCTGCCATTGCTCAAAGGCAGCATGCATACCGCAAATTTATCCGACATAAGTTCAGTACAAACAGACAAAAGTTTATAGACACTAGAAATAATTGTAAGAAAGGAATAACAACAACTAAGAGAGAATACACCGAAACCACCAGAAAACGCATTGAAGTGAAAAAGTTAAGAACCCGTAATTTCTTGAAAATCTACAACAGTGTAGTAAATAATGAGTAATAAAATATTCCGCCACTATGCAACAATCACGAGGTTGTTTGCACGGCAACCAAGAAGGCCAGTCGGTTTGCCTCAAACTCTACATTGGATCCAGCAAAACACTTCTTCCCTGATTATTCTTTGCGAATAGGCACCACACGAGATGATGAAAATCACCCCTTCTCAGATGCATGATACCATAAAAAAAAACTAGACACCTCAAAAGCACGTGGACCTGATCTCATCCTTGCTGTACTATTAAAAAATGCTCCACCGAGGTTGTTCCAGTCCTCTCCAAACTTTACAACAAATGTCTTAACGAATCTTGCTTTCCTGACTACTGGAAAACTGCTTCTGTGGTACAAGTTTTCAAGAATTCTGGCAAAAGAACTGAACCATTAAATTATCGCCCCATTTATCTCCTCACTCTTTTCGCCAAAATATTTTAGTCAATAATTAACTAAACTCTAGTCCATCCCCTCAGTTGCTAAACTTCTGACCGACCAACAATATGGATTTAGGAAAGCCAATTCTACAGCAGATATCCTAACTATAATTTCTGATATACCATACATTGGACAAAGCAGGGTAGGGCAGTATATATATCTAAGGCTTTTGATAGAGTATGACACGATGGTCTTCTCATGAAAATCAGATCCTATAGCATTACTGGACGAATATTTAACATAATTAAATCCTTCTTTAATAAGAGAAGAATACAGGTTGTCCTCGCCTATCATACATATAAAAATATGATATACATGCGAGTGTACCTAAGGGGTCTATCCTTGGACCTTTATTATTCCTAATATTCATAAATGACCTCCCTGATAAAATAGTCTCCAAGTTAAGTATATTTGCTGATGACACCACGCTCTAGAACAGGAACGACGGGAAAGCAAATGAACACATATCTAAGGCAATGGCAGAAAAACTAGAGGAAGACCTCCAGCCAGTAAGGAATGGGGACAAAAATAGATGGTCACATTCAATGCTACCCAGACTAAACTTGTTTCCTTCAATAAATACAAGAAACCTTCTCAACTACTAATAGCTATGGCTAAAGATACAGTATCTGAAAGTAGTTCTTTCACACTCCTCGGCTTAACGTTCATATGTAACATGAGTTGGAACAGATACATTGAAACCATTGCCAAGGCTGCTGCTAAGAAGATGGGCTCTCTACCATGATAGAAAGTTACTTATGCCTTAAAGTATCCTGTACCTCTACAAGGCCACTATTGGCCCATGTATGGAGTATTGTTGTCACATTTATGCTGGTGCATCTGCTACTAGTCTGTCACTCCTGGACAGGGTTCAAAAGAGAGGCGCCAACCTGATAGGTCCTGGACTGTTATCTTACCTTCAACCTCTATTCCATCGTTGCTTCTCCAACTGTACTGACATGCAGAAGTTCAAGTGTAGTAACCTTGCAACTTATGTTCCTGATAGTAACCCCCTACATCATAGTGGAACTGGGGTGAAAATGTAAAAAAATATATGTTTGTGTAAATTAAAAACAAATATAGTGTGTGTGTGTGTGTATATATATATATATATATATATATATATATATATATATATATATATATATATATATATATGTGTGTGTGTGCGTGTGTGTGTGTGTGTGTGTGTGTGTTAGCTTCTATCAGTCTTGACAAACTGTGGATACCCACTGTAAGGATGCTTGCGCGTGGAATTTTTGTGGCAAGAATTGTGCAATCACCAACCAAACTTCTCCTGAGTCGGCGTTATTATATACTAGTAGTCAGTGAAAAAATAACTAAAAAAAAAACCAAAAGAAAAAACTCTTCACCAAATAAGCTAATTTGGTGATCTATCGTGAAAAAATAATTACGCGTAGGCAGTAAAAATGTTTTTGTTTTTTTTAATATTACACGTGGAAAGTCAGTAATAATAAGTTTTATCTGGAAAGTGTAGTCAGTAAAAGAAGATTTACCTGAGTTTTTAACAAAAAACAAACAAACAAAAAAACATTGTAACTGCATATACGGAATTATTTTTCACGATAAAAAGGGCCAAATTTGAAACCAAATTAATTATGGACAAAGGGCGAAAAAGGCCAAATTGAAACTTAAGCCAAACTTTTAGAGCTCCCCCCCCCTTTTCGCAAGTCACGCACGCGTTTAAAAAGCTTAATTTTCTACGTTATGTCGTCATAAGCATTCGTGGCTGTGTGGGCAAAATAGTGTTTTGCCTTTCTCCGCTCTGTCTCGTTTCACGTTCGAGCCCAGACACCGCAGTTCATTTTTTTTCTTTTTTTTTCTGCCACACGGGCACTCCCGGCTATTTTGATTGAAGGAAAGGTTATTTTGATTCATTCATTTTTTATTTTATTTTATTTGAGGGGAGGGGGAGTTTTTTTTCAGCGCACGGGCAACAAAAAGGGTTCAATATCCGGAGAATAGCTCCTTCTCTTTTCTCTCTGCCGAAATATCTGGTAGAGAGGGTATCACGCACTTCTTCATTTTTGGGCGGTTACATTTACATGTTTTTATCTATTCTTTTATTTTGTAAATTGTTGTGGGGGTATCGATGTTACGCACGATAAAAGTGATCAATATATTTAGTATAGAAGGTGTGGTCCAAACGGAACTTCATATCGACCCCGGCCAACGCCGGGTACCCATGTCAGAAATGTATATATTACATACCGCTATTCAAAATTGCCACACTTACTTAAGCTCTTTGAATTTACACATTCAAAACCTACTAACTATTAAACCTTCAGTTTTCTGATGATTGGTTCTGTACATTCCAGCTATCCAATGAAACACGTGTAAGATGCAGTAAATAAACAATGTGAATGTGAATTAAGTGAATAATACCTCTCGGACTTTCGATTAGAAGGGTTTATATATATATATATATATATATATATATATATATATATATATATAATATAAAGCTGAATGTGTGTGTGTGTGTGTGTGTGTGTGTGTGTATGTGTGTCTGGTCACGAATAGGCTCCTATATGGTTGACTATTTTAAAAAACTGATCACATATAATGATGGAAGATGTATCGAGACACAGGAATGGGTATGTTTGATCTGGCAGAACAGTGGTTTATTTATATTGTGGGGTCTGCGTTCGCGCCTGGGCCACAAAGTATGGAAATAAAAAATGTAAAAATTAAAATTAAAAAAAAAAGTTTACAAGTATTTTTGATATAGATTTACATAATAATTCTTTGATAAGTATGTTTTAACTTAATTAGGGATGGTATAATAAATTTGCGGGATCTGCGTTCGCGCCTGGCCTCCATAGAATGGAAATAGGCACAGACTTTAATAAAGACTTTTCAGATCTATCTGCGTAAGTATACTTTGATAATTATGTTTCAGTTTGAAGAAATATGGTATAATAAAATTATGGGGTGTTCGTTCGTGCCTGACATTCATAGAATGTAAACCTTTCACAAAGTTTAACAAGATTTTTTTTTAATATAGATCCACAGAATATTGTGATAAGTGTTTCAGTGTGAACAGGTATGGTATAATAGATTATGGGGTTTATCTATTTGATTTTTACTTTCATCATATTTTGCTTTGGTTTTGATACTCCCAAATTCGAAGCTATCTCTTTACAACCCTTCCTTTTCATAACCTATAATACTTTCATAAATCATCATATGTAATCAGTTTTTTAAAACAGTCAACCGTATAGGAGCCTATTCCTAACCACACACACACACACACACACACACACACACACACACACACACACACACACACACACACACACACACACACACACACACATTCCGCTTTATATTATAGATATAGAGCTGTTTTACAATAGCCAACAAAAACATTTGTAGAGAAAAAAAATCAACAAATATGTGTTACCAAAAAAAAAAAAAAATGATAAGTTACTCTTCTACCTACCTAGATAGCTTTTTTTGTATTTGTATTCATTTTAAAACATTTATTTACTTTAACGTAATATCTATGTAATTAAAACCAGAAGCCGTTTTGTTATAGCCATTTGATCCGCGATGATCGGCCCAAATCGAAAATTAAACAAAATACTGCAAGAATATAACATCGCATTTCGCACGATTAGTCACATTTATTGCATGGGTTTCTACCAGCATTTTGTTTAATCTGTGATTTTTTAGCGATTATGAGGGTGGAAATGGCTTGAACGAAACTGACAGTTTTTGTTCGAACACAACAGGCGAAACCACTTTTGTTTTAAAGAAACGCTTTAAAATAAGTTAAAACACATAAAAATTTATCCATGTAGGTAGAAGAGTAACTTCTTTTTTTTTTGCATTTTCACCCCAAATAAGGCACTATGCCACTTTGATGTAAGTGAGACAATTTGTAAGGGTGCTATGTAGGGAGCTGAATAGGAAGATGTCTATTTACGTTACACTTGAACTTCTGCATGCCAGTACAGTTGGGGAAACAGAAACCCGGAAAGAAATTCCAAAGTGTAGCAGTTTTATGAAAGAAACTATTAGAGTAGAAGGCTTTCTTACATCTAGAAATTTCTACTGTTGAGGGGTGGGATTTTGCTGTTTGTCTGGTTTGTCGGGATATTTACGTCGAGGGGGTAGTTCGTCGGAGCACTTACCATTAAAATACTTGCAAAACAGGCAAAATTTCGTCGATGGGACAGTGGTTGAAGCCTAGCTTATCTTGCCTTTAGTAACATTTATTTGTTGTATAATTACTGGTTCTGTTGGCCATTGTTAAAACTGTCCATCAATTTTCTAAACGCAAAACTAAAGCTCAATATTTAATATTTAATTCTTAAAAAATATAATTATAATTTGTAATAAGCATTTTGGTTAAGCTGAAATTAAAATTATGCTAAACTAAAAAAAACAAAACAAAAACAATGTTCTTCCTATGTTGTCGAACGTCCGTATGCGACCTCGCACTCTGGAACAGCATGACCTGCACAGCAAAATGGTTACTCGCAGCTGTGATAGATTTCCGAGCGGATTGTTGTTGGTGTTTCTTCTTGGTCAGCTAGCACCGACTACTGTTTTCTGGTGGCTTACCTCCGCCCTCGCCCCCGCGTCTGCTGCTGTGTCTGGCGCACACACGCACGCACCCACGACCCATCTCTTCTTCGTACTCCTACTTCTTGGTCGTTTTTATATTAACTCCTCTTACTCTTCCCTGATCGTTGCTATTCTTCCTGTTTCCGTCCAGCTTCTCATTAAATTCAACTATTTCAGGCACTCGTAACTCAATTGATAGATCGCCACCACCACCACACGCCCCGCCGCCATACCCGTCTATAAACATGACAAAGAGAATAAATACAATTGATATATTATACAAGAAAACGATAATAATAATAATAATAATAATAATAATAATAATAAAAATCAAAATAATACCTATAATAGTAGGTGCATTAGAAATAATAATAATAATAATAATAATAATAATAATAATAATAATAATAATAGTAGTAGTAGTAGTAGTAGTAGTAGAAGCACTAGAAACAATCCCGAAAAACTTTGAAAAAAGAATTGGGAAAAATTGGAATCAGAGGAATGACTGGAAAAATACAACGAACAACAATTATGAAAACAGCTGAAATATTAAGGAAAACCCTTGAATGTGGAAACTAACACACATGAACCACAAGCGCAGACCAGACAAACTGTTGTAGAGACAAAACATGAAACGCTACATGGAACCAAGAACATTGACGCTGCATACCATAGTTCTCTATCCCCCCCATTCCCATTACCACATTCCTGCCCCCCCCCCCAAATAGAGTGAGCCCGAATTGCCAAGTAGAGTCAAGGAGGAAGGAAAGACCGAAGAGTGAGCACTAACCAGACCTCCGCCATATAAGTGCGAAGAGAACTGGGACCTTGGGGAAGCTTATTGCCACTCAAATTCCAGTAAAGACCAATGGCCACTGCCAACGAGAGATCAATGGTAAGCAGCTGTTGGGATAATGCCAATTCATTTGCAAATGTCATCGAAAGGAGTGGAGAGTACTGGAAATCTGGGGAGACTTGTTGTCACTCAGTTTCTAGGGAACACCACAGGCTGTTTTCAATGAGATATTTGATGACCTGTGTGAAAGCTCCCTGCAAGCTAATAATAATAATAATAATAATAATAATAATAATAATAATAATAATAATAATAATAATAATAATAATAATAATAATAACAACAACAACAATAACAATAATAATAATAATAATAATAATAATAATAATAATAAAAATAACTTAATTAATCAATTATCAATCTTATTAAGAAAGCCTGGGAACATGAAGACTGAAACTGACAGCTAGAGGAACCCCCCTCCTCCCTGTGTACAGTAAGAATACAGAGACAGATATTCCAAGAAGACTCTCTATCACCATTATTGTTTACCGTATCCATGATACAACTCAACAATATACTCAGGAAATGTAATGCCAGACACAAGTATACAGATGGAGAACAAAGAATAAAACACCTTGTGTATATGGACGACCTGAAGTTATTCGCAATAAATAAATAAATAAATACCCCCCTCCCCAAATGGAACTGGAAAAGCAAATAAACTGTAACGTGCATCCAGGAGATAAGCGCCCGCGTGTTTGCGTGTTGTGTGGGTACGTGGGAGAGACGGATGAGGGGAAAAAGACTTACCTCGAGACCAGCTCAGCGTTACCGACCAAAAATAGAAAAGAGGGACCAAGATGGCGACCGCCGTCTTTTGTAAAGTATGATGTCTCGCAAAGTCACACGAATTCTCGGAATATGCAAATTTAGCCGACCTAGAACGACGATAAAAGCGGGTGAGGGGAAAGACGTGGTGAGTGACGATTGAGTTGGCTGGGGAATCGTGTGGCTGTTGCTTCTTGTGCCGTGTTGAGGATATCTTACCGTGTTAAAGAGAGAGTCGGGCGCCATCTTGAATTTTTCCCTACATTTTTTTTCTTACAGTAATTTCTCACTTTTACAAGCTATTCCGGCCATTTGGCCTCTAGGACTATGACCGAGTCGAAATTTGACTTAAAGCTCATACCCGAGTTTGACGGGTCCACGTCCATCGTCGACTGGGTTGAAAGGGTCGAGCTGACGTGCGACCTTTGTGAGGTGAAAAGGGTACACACTGTAATTCCCCTGAGATTGGCTGGGGGTGCCTTGAGTGTATATCAGCAACTCAGTGCTGCCGAAAAGGGAGATGTCACCGCAATTAAAGCTGCGCTGTACAAGGCATTTGCCATGGATCCTTGTACGGCCTATGAAAAATTTGCTTCCCGAAAACTTCTACCGGAGGAAAGCGTGGACGTTTTCTTCGCTGAGTTAAAGAAACTCGCAGTTCTGTTCGGTGGAGGGGTGTCGGAGCGGACGCTCGCGTACGCGTTTGTGGCGGGCCTTCCCACTCGGGTGAAGCAGCTACTGAGAGCCTCAACCAGCGTTTCAACAACGACCATGGAACACTTGATGGAACGTGCTCGAGCCATCATCAAAGATGAGGAGGACCTGGGGGAACCAGTCGTGATGGCGACACAGACAGGCCAGATTGGCGCTCGGGAGATTCCGAATCAGAACCCTGCAAGCAATGGGAAATGTTTTCGCTGCGGCCGACGCGGACATTTTGCAAGGAATTGCACCAACAGGGGGCGTGTGCGCTGTTTTAAGTGTGGCGGTTTGGGGCATCTAGCCCAAAACTGTGCGGGAAACGTATCAGGGGAGAGGACGTCAGCGCCGCCCTGCTCCCCGAGCAAAATTTGAACAAGGCGCAACCAGTAATAACCGTCTACGTAAACAGGATACCCTGCTCAGCACTTCTCGACTCAGGCTGTTCGCATACTATAGTGAGCACCAGGCTGTGTCCAAGTTGGACTAAGAGGAAGATCAAAGTCACCACGATAGGAGGCGAGACCCAGACATGCTGTGGAGCTGGAACTGTCAAGATCTACACGGACACCGGTGCAGCCACTAAGATCAATGTGCTCGTGACCCAAGGAAATCTCCTGGGGGTTGACCTGTTGCTCGGATACGATGCCATCAAGGCGCTGGGGGGAGTCGCAATTCATCGGGATGGAAAGGTGCGATTCTTAGAGGCCCCAGTGTGTGCAGCGCTCCATATCGATCGGCCGGATTTTACAGTGGACTACGACTCGCGCAAGAGGGCCTGGATTGCATCTTGGAAGTGGACCGAGGGAATGGCACCGACTAAACTCAAGAATGGGGTTGCAGAGTACCCTATACCCAGTGAGGCCCGAGCAGAATACGAAAGGGAACTAAAGGCGTGGATCCAAGATGGCTGGTTAATCCCCTACCCTGAGGACAAGCTTGGGCCTCCGAAGGGTCTAATACCCTTGATGGCAGTAGTCCAGCATAACAAGTCGAAAGTACGGCCCGTGCTGGACTATAGGGAGCTTAACAAGCATATTGAAGCCTACACTGCCGATGCTGACGTATGCGCCAGTAAGTTGAGGGAATGGCGTCAGAAAGGCACTAATGTCTCAATATTGGATTTACGAAAAGCCTATTTACAGGTGCGAGTTGATGAGACGTTGTGGCCGTTCCAGACAGTTTGGTTCCAGGGGCAGAGGTACTGCCTTACACGCCTTGGCTTCGGCCTAAATGTGGCACCACAGATCATGAAGACTATTGTCAACACAGTATTGTCCCAAGAAAAGCCCATGAGGGACTCAACGTCAGCTTACATTGATGACGTATACGTCAATGAAGATGTACAGTCTGCGTCGTGTGTCAAAGAAAAGTTGGCTCAGTTTGGTCTGGAATGCAAGAATCCCGAACGTTTAAGGGAAGGAGCACGTGTATTGGGATTGGATGTTTATGAAGAGGATGGCACCCTACAATGGAGGCGTGGCAGTGAAATTCCAAGCATCCCCAACCTCGTTACAAGGCGGACCGTTTTTTCTTGGTGTGGAAAACTTGTTGGTCACTTACCGGTCTGTGGCTGGCTCCGCGCAGCTGTTGGTGTGATTAAACGCAGAGCAAATTTAACAACCACGGGTTGGGATGACATATCCGATGATGTCCTACTAACTCTGATGATTAAGGAGACACTGGAGAGAGTGAACAAGAAGGACCCTGCCTGTGGGCGGTGGTGTGTTAACGGAGACAACGTAGGTGTGTGGGTTGATGCCAGTTCTTTGGCGTTGGGAGTATCGTTGGAGCAAGGAGGAAACGTGTTCGAGGATGCATGTTGGCTGCGGCCCGTAACAGATTCTCAGCATATCAACCTGGCAGAGCTGGACGCTGTTGTAAAGGGGGTAAATCTGGCCCTGCAGTGGCAGTCTAAGAAGTTGACCTTGTACACAGATTCTCTCTGTGTCTACCACTGGGTGTCTGACACACTTTCAGGACGGACACGAATCCGTACCAAGGCAGCAAGCGAAATGTTAATACGGAGAAGGCTAGACACGCTAAAAAACCTGGTATCTGAGTATGGGCTATCACTGAGCGTCACTCTGGTGCCATCACATTGTAATCGTGCTGACCAACTGACCCGTGTACCTCACAGATGGTATGAAGCCGCGAAGATGGGAATGGAGATTACTGCTCGATCTTGTGCAGTTGCAATCGACCCATGTCAAATACAAAAAATTCATGCACAGAGCGGACATCCGGGTATCAAGAGGACCCTTTATTTTGTGAGGCGTGCATACCCAGCAGTGACCAAGATGGATGTCAGACAGATCGTCAGAAATTGTGAGGCTTGCCAGTCTATTGATCCTGCACCAGAGCGATGGCAGAAGGGTCGCTTGGAAGTTGAGAGTGTGTGGCAGCGGCTGGCCATGGATATTACCCATTACAGTGGCAAGCCCTTTCTAGCTCTCATTGATTGCGGGCCTACGAGATTTGCGGTGTGGCAGCAGATGACCAGACAGGATTCAGCAAATGTTGTTCGCCACCTATCATCCATTTTTTTTGAGCGAGGTGCGCCGGAAGAGCTCCTGACTGACAATGATGCAGCGTTTTGTAGCCAGCAAGTCCGGCAGTTGTTAGATGAGTGGGGCGTCCGTCTACGGTTGCGATGTGCGCATGTGCCATCAGGAAATGGCATTGCTGAAAGAAGCCATCGCAGCATCAAGAGAATTGCTGCCAGGAAGCGATGTACTATTGCGGAAGCAACATATTGGTACAACATTACGCCAAAGGACGGGACGTCCCCTTCAACCGCACCTGCGAATGCTATTTACACGTACCAAGTCGGAGTGAAGGGAATCAACACTACGCAGCCAACCGACAAGGGAACATATAACAGATATGAAGTGGGAGATCCAGTGTGGGTGCGGCCTCCAGGAAATCGGTGCACCGACAAGTTTAAGCGAGGACACATATCTGGAGTGATTAGCCAGCAGTCTGTTTTGGTCGATGGAACCCCACGACATGTGCGAGATCTTCGCCCAGCTACCGAGGTGCGTCATACAACTACAGAAGAAAGCAGTGAAGCGTCTAGCGATGAGCTGCCGATGCACGGATTCAGTGAGCCCCTTCCAGAGACTGATAGCGATACTTCATCTGATGAGGCGGAACCAGATCCAGAGCCCGAATCTGAAACAGTGAATGTACCTCTTCGCAGAAGCACACGCACTAAAAGGCCACCCCCCCAGTGCTCTCTATGTGATCATCAGATCAGGGGGGAGTGTAACGTGCATCCAGGAGATAAGCGCCCGCGTGTTTGCGTGTTGTGTGGGTACGTGGGAGAGACGGATGAGGGGAAAAAGACTTACCTCGAGACCAGCTCAGCGTTACCGACCAAAAATAGAAAAGAGGGACCAAGATGGCGACCGCCGTCTTTTGTAAAGTATGATGTCTCGCAAAGTCACACGAATTCTCGGAATATGCAAATTTAGCCGACCTAGAACGACGATAAAAGCGGGTGAGGGGAAAGACGTGGTGAGTGACGATTGAGTTGGCTGGGGAATCGTGTGGCTGTTGCTTCTTGTGCCGTGTTGAGGATATCTTACCGTGTTAAAGAGAGAGTCGGGCGCCATCTTGAATTTTTCCCTACATTTTTTTTCTTACAGTAATTTCTCACTTTTACAGAATAAAACACCTTGTGTATATGGACGACCTGAAGTTATTCGCAATAAATAAATAAATAAATAAATAAATAAATACCCCCCTCCCCAAATGGAACTGGAAAAGCAAATAAACACGAACAGAATATTCAGTCAGGACATTTCTATGAAATTTATAATGGAAAAGTGTGCATGGCGAGAAATGAAAAAAGAAAACCCTAGATATTGGATGGCATGGAACTACCCAACCAAGAAGAGATAAGAGCACTTGGCGAACATAACTATTAATATTTTTTGGGAGCAGACACCACGAAATCAACGAAAATTAAAGAGAAGATTGAAGAACAAGAAAACTCCTTTAAAATAAATTATACAAAAGAAATCTAAAAAACAAAATAATTATAAATAAACACCTGGGTAGTACTCGTATCACTTATGAGATATTCTGAAACAACTGGGGCATATTGACCGAAAGAATAGGAAACTCATGACCATATACAAAGAAAGCCCTAACCCTAACCCTAACCCCAACCCTAACCCTACACCAAAGGATTATAATGATCGACTCTACACGAAAAGGAAAGATGGGGGAAAATTTGGAAAAGATAAAATGTCACATACACACACACACACACACACACACACACACACACACACACACACACACACACACACACACAAACACACACGCGCGAACGTGCGCGATTAAAAATAAGTAACAAAGAAAAGCAGAAAGGCTAATCATTGCGGCAAGAAACACCGTCAAAACGAACAATACAGGAAACAGAGAAACAATGCACGAAACCAGAAGAGAAAATCGGAAGCGAAACAGCCACACGGACGACAACATTGGAAACTGTACAACCGACTGCATTGTAAACACGTAGACAAATGGTATAGACACAATCCAGATGTTAGTATTGGAAAACGAAAATTAAAAAAAAAAAAAATGCCCTGGAGATGGAGGTACATATGAACTCATCCAAACAATAATGTTGCATATTGAAGGGGGCAGCTCCCAATTTTTAGTTAGAAACGAAGTAATTAGGATCGAATATAATTATTATTGGAGGAGAATGCTGGAATCGAACGCAGTTATTAAAAGTTAAAATGAATATAGTTTGTTAGTTAGATTCCAGGAATGCAGTGGAATTATCCATTGTAGCGAGGAATGCAAATTAGAATAACTTTTACAACAAAGGATGCAGGTAAACAGAACGAAGAGTTGATTTAATTTGGATCAGGAGCAGGAATAATAGAACAATGCAAATATCTGGGACTTGTGTTGCCAGGATACGTGTTGAAATCATGTGCGATGACGTCACAAATAAATACATCAAGTATAGAATTAATATATTGATTTAAGTTAGACTAAGGTAGTCAGTCGACGTAGTCCGAGTCAGTCAGTCGGAGGAGTCCGAGTGAGTCGGGAAGACTGAAAGAAATCCCCTAGGAAGCTAAGAGGGTCAGGAAAAGGCGACAATGTAGCAACGTAGCAGGCATTGAATTCTAATCACCAACTGGATGAATAAACGTCTTGTATTTGTTATATATTTCTTTTGTCTTCGTTCGTCATTCAAAGATAAAGTGTTTTGTCTTTATTGTCCTGTATAAAGAAATTTGCATGAAAGCCCCTTGCAAAGGTTGACTATATCACCCTCTTCTTCGACATCTCCATCTCGTTACAACACAGCGATTTGGTTACACATATATACAAACGTATGTACCCTCTGTACACACACGTTCATTAGAAGAACATTTTATATACCAGGCACTTTATATACACTCACTACACCCACAACGCAACAAGGAGACTAGATGTAATAATAGTTTAAAAAAAGAATGAAAAGTATTGCCAGATCGTAAGTTTGGCCGCTCCAGCAGACGACAATGAAGCAGAAAAACGAAGCAATTACACGGAAGTTGCTAAGGGTATGGACATGAAAAAAGTATATAGTTCCAATAATCGTGAGAACATAAGAAAAAATTCTGAAAAACCTGGAAAAATGTCCGGGGCAATTGTAATCGAAGGGGAGACTGAAACGACAACGATTGAAACAACCGCAAAAAAAAAAAAAAAAAAAGGAAAACGCTAGAAAGCGGAAACCAACTGACATAAACTACGAAAGCTAACCAGTCAAATAAAAGTTCCGATGGAAAGAAAACAAAACTATAACAAGAATACTGTCACATGAGCCCAAGGGAACTGAAACTGCAAAAAAAAAAAAAAAAAAAAAAAAAAATTATAAACAGCCCCCCCCCCTTAAAACGATAGCTTCAACATCGACTAATAAAAAAGCTAATCGTGAAAGGTCAAGGAGAGTTAAATGACTGAGAATGGAGAGTATTAACCAGATCTCCACTAAAAGAGTACAGATAGTACTGCGACCCCAAGAAGGCTGATTGCCTGCCAAATCCCAGTGAAGACCAATGATCGTTGCCAGAGAGAAATCAATAGTAACCGTCTGCTTCAATGATGCAAAGTCATTTGCGATGGTTATCGAAAGAGGTGGAGAGTAATGCAAATCTAGAGAAGTACCATCGGTTATCAGTAGCGTAACGGATATAAGTGTTGAGTTATAATCAGTTCCAAGTGACAATCTTCTGAATATCGAAGGTTCAATCCTCTGCAGGCGATACTAAGATTAGGAATCACTTAAGACTTCTACCCAATCTCGTGTGGATTAATAAAGGCTTTCGTTCGAAATTCTGTATAGATTACCGAGTTAAATGTAAAAATTCCTGAATTCGACAAAACGCACTTGAAGAAAGCTAGAGGCCACATTAACCGAAACGTTGTAGTCGTTGAATTATAAAAATAATGCAAGCTAACGATTTCCATCTAAAAAAGTTCTGAAACATACGACAAAGATCGGGGTTGTATTACTGTACACATAGATTCGAAAAAGTTGTCAAAAAACAAATATATAACAAATAAATGTTATCAAAGGCAATATAAGTTACTTTTCTACCTAACTGGATATATTTTTGGTGCTTTTATTTAATGTAACATGTTTATTCAGCTCGAAAAACATGCAGTGTTTACCAATGTATTGGAAAATTAAAAATGGCGCTCGACTCCCTTTGACACGGTAAGTTTGGGAAAAGGAGTTAAAAATTAAAAAAAAACTAGACAAAATACTATTAAAAACCCACCGAATATATGTCAACCTATGTCATGGTAACATATATTGAGCGAGTTTCTTTGATAACATTTATTTGTTATATATTTGTTTTTTGACAACTTTTTCGAATCTATGTGTACAGTAATACAAACCCCAACGATCTTACATAGATCAATATTATCTTTGTTAGATCCGTTGAAGATTTCTTTTGCTCAATATCCGCGAAAATTATACAGCCTGTACGTGATCTACAACCATGATTCTTTCCGATTTCTTTACGGTTTACGGGAGTTCAAGTCCCTATTTACCGCTTCTAAAAAACAAAAAAAAAAAAACAAAAAAAAAAAAACAAACAAACAAAGAAACAAAAACAAAACAAACAAACACAAAAAAAAAAACGGCTGAATATAACACATGGGTTTAAAGCGGATGATATACAGCCCCTTCGAAAGAGACACCACTTTGGATAGGATTTAAAAAATCTACTCAAAAAAGGTTTATCTTTTTCTCAAGACAGAACAGACACTAAATTTTTATCATGATCCGTCAGCCAAGTAATATTCTTTCTTTCCCGACTAAAGAACGGATATTACACAATGCCGGTTCTTTAACGTTCGCAACCAAGCAGCCCAGAAAGAGAAATTCTGAAAGGTTATAAAAATAGACAGGCTTAAAAACAGCATGAGCAATCTAAAGCCCAATAAAGGGCTCTACCACAGCAACAGAAGCTAAGTGTTAATTTTTCCTGATTTTTTATTCAGGTGACTTGTCTAGGAGGATGAAAAAATCTTTCTTTTTAGTTTGACTTGTTTTTGAGAGAGAGCTGGAATGTGCTATCTAACGTATCTTCTTTACGTAAACAATGCCCGACTCTTGATACCCAGAAGTCTTCAGCTAAGTATTGTAACGTTTGGTTCTTCTTCCGACTTGGTGAGCATTCTTGTTCTAATTTCTGCGTCTTTTGCAGATACCAGTTCTTGCACGAATATTAAGCATTTTAAGTCATCGGTGCTAAGTTTAGAAAGTTTGTTATCGTCAGTGTTTATTAACGATTGATGCAAACATTAAGCAGTCTGTATTATTTTTCTTGTTTAGTTAAGAAATTTCCACCTTTTGTGGAACAAAGAGGTTTTAGGTTTTAGTTTTGTTAGAATTTTAACAGTTTTAGCACAAGTCAAATCACTAGTTTTTCGTGGTAAAATGTAGTCGATGAAATTGTTAGTTTCGGTAGCTCTAATTTGCGGAGGAGTAGGGAACTTGTTTTTAAAGGTGTGCCAATTTTTTACAATCTATTATATTTAGATCTTCATACCTTCTGAAATATGAAGATGTTTTATCTTCCTCTAAGGAATAAGTGAATTGTCAATTGTATTACAAATTGCTTTTCGTTAAAAGGTATTTTTATTCTTAGTATTTTGACCCCATATTCGAGACTATTTGTAATAGTAATTCTTCAAACTTTTGCTGCTGTTGCAGTAGTCTTTTTTCGTTTTTTGCTGTCTTTTCCTGCTGTTTATTAAGTAGAAGTTTTTAATTTTTTAATTGTCTTTCTTCGATTTTTGTTGGTATTCCATTTGAAATTTTTGTAATTTATCTTCGTTCTTTTAACTGCTGATCAATTTTATATTTAACCAATTCTAGCACTGTAGGCTTGAAGTCCTTCATATTGAAAAAAAGTGTTTTTATAGGTATGGATTTATAAATTAAAATCTTACACACTTAACGTAAAAACGCAAGCAAAGTATAATTTTTTAGCACGTGTTTTGCGTAAAGGTTTTACGGCTGGACTTTAAGCAGCAGTAAAAATAAGGGTTTATAATGTCAACGGTTGCACATTGTTTTATTCTAAGAGAGAAAGATGTATTCCTTTCTTGTTCAAGTTAGCATTGGAATATTGCATTAGTGCAGGAATAAAATAAAATCACCCAAATCCTCAAGTTACAAAGATTCTTTAAACCCGTCGATAAAGCCTGTTTTTAGCACTTGAGGTAGTTGTGAAATTTTAACGTTATTTCCCCGCATTTGACTTATTTTTTTTTTCAAGGTTTCCGAATAACTGGTTTTATGGTTGGCTTGTGGCTTGTGGCTTCCTTTATAAGGTTTTTAAGTAAAAAGTCCTTAAGAATTCCCCGGCGACAAAAGTTTGTGTTTCTTAATTTTCCCTCGTCGCCAGTATTGTTGGTGGCAAAGGTTCGAGATCCAAAATGTTCCTTGCCGCCAATGTTGTGGACCTGTAAGGGTTACGGAGAAAGACACAATTTGGTAATTAGTGGCAAAAAATATCGAACAGACCCCCCCAGCAAATTAAGATTATGGGTATACGTTAGGCCTAATGCCAAGTATGCCTGACCTGTGCTAACGCAAAGAGATATTTTCCTTGTCTTTATAGTAAGTGGAATAGTTCATTATTATCTGTAAGGTGGACACTTGTGATGGGACGATTCCAATAAATTTCCTGATTCCGATACAATTACCGATTCCGTACTAAATTCCCGATTCCGATAGAATTATCGATTCCAATTCCGATTCCGATTCTTTATAAAATCTCTAAATATTTAATTATATAATTGTATTTTCTCTAATAACCGTAAAAACAGACATGTTAAAAGTGCAAATATTTTCATAAACGTAAAAATATACTGGAACTACTGGAAGATTTAGCTTTAAAGAAAATCAAATTAAAAAAGAATTAAAAGAATCATTTTGGCATCGGAAAATCGGTACAATTTTTTCCGATTCCGATACCGATTCTGATACCTTCAAATATTCCGATTTTCCGATTCCCGATTCCGCTTAATCGTCCCGATACTAGAGGCCACACTCCAACAAAGTGAATTGTTTCACGTTTTGGGTATGCTTTGAAGGATCAAGAGTTACTTTTTCGTTAAAGCCTTGGCGTGAATTGCTGTTCTTTTGTGTCCTGGATCATGACGACGAAAAAGTGTATGTCTATTGAAACAACACGCTCACCACTGAAAGTTTGTTACGTGGTATACTGTATTCAATATTTCAACGTATTTTTTACTAGATTGCTATTATGTAATAAAGTTTTCTCCGGCAACATCAGTTTCAATACTGATCCTAAAGACAATATGCTCATCACTGAAACTTTGCTTTGTAGTATACTTTTCTCCAACAGCACCGTTTTCAATAAAGAACTCGGAAAAAATATGCTCGTCACCGAAACTTCGTTATGTAGTATACTCTACTTGAACAAAACATTTTTTTAATACTGAACTCGGTAATAATATGCTTGCCACCGAAACTTATACGCTACTCAAACAACACCGTTTTCGATACTGAAATTTGAAACAATATACTCGCCTTGTAATTAAGTTATGCGGTACACTTTTCTCCTCCTCCTCCTCCTCCTCCTCCTCCTCCTCCTCCAACAACAACAACAACAACAACAACAACAACAACAACAACAACAACAACAACAACAACAACAACAACAACAACAACAACAACAACAACAGTTCTCATACCGATATTTATCGCTTAATGATATTAACCTTTCGAGTGCTAAAACACGTCTAACAAATTTCTATTAAGCTCGTTTTTTATATGGACAGCAAGCAGACCGGTTACATGTTCTCGATATATATGTTCTAGTATGCACTTCCATCTAGGTTTTGCATCCCAGCCAGAGTCTAAGAGTTTTATGGCGGCGATAAGGTAAGTTTGACTATTTCCATCACTCGATTCAGGCCCTGAAACATCACGTCTACCAGAGAGTTATTTCTACTTTGGTGTACCGACCAGTCATGATTTGCTCTTCGAATAGAATGATCTCATAACTGGTTAACATCAGGGAAATAGTCATTAGTAATCGTTATCCTGATTACTTAATCTTTGATTGCACCCACAAAACGTTATAAAATTTTGATCTCCAATATCTTTCGCGCTTTCAAAGTGTCCTTCAAGCTGTCGTGGATTGGCGGAATTAGTCGGGAACTCGTTAAACAGATCAAAAAGTATATTGATGGACCAGAAGAACAAGCGAATCGTAGTCGGCAGGAAAGAGTATCAGATAAAAAGATTTTATGCACTCTTTTTTTTATTCGACCCTGTTTGCTTTGATCTTCGAGTCGCCTGTTCTAATTCACCACTGTTTTTATTTTCTGTTTCTTTGCGTTTGTTTTTGTTATGGAGTCTGTTTTTTTTTCATCGTTTTCCAGTTTCTCACATATCAAAATTAGAAATTTTTGTTTTCGAATTTAAATTCTAGTGCAACACTAATTGTATAGGGAGCACCAGTCTATACTCGGAAATGCGGATTAAGTAACACGTTCCATCGTAGATCCGTCTGAAAAGGTTGGGTTCTTTGTGTCGCTCGTGTTTTTAGATCTTAGAATCATATCTATCACCAAGCAATGCTTGTTGTGTCAATGAGTATAAAACGGAGTGTTTAAATCCCCCGTCCTCCACTGAGTACTTTAAACATTATGGTATATTATTAAAAAAAAGCTATCGTATATATTCGTTCAGATAAATATTATTTGGGAACACTTGCGACGGTTAATTTTAATTCCTTCGTTTTTGATAATGGGTGCATATTCATATTATATATATATATATATATATATATATATATATATATATATATATATATATGCGACGGTTGTAGGTTCCACGGCTGGGGAAGGTGTATGTCTAGACGCACTGATGAGTTGTAATACAACGAAACAGTACTGTATGTGAATGACAATTAAAGCCCCCCTCTTTGGGTTGAGCACTTTGTAAATATATTTTCCCCCGAGGTGTATTTAAGCTATTAAGCGAAGCTCAATATTAGTTTGTTTGTAAATAAACTTATGATTAGAGCACTGTTGTGACGAGCGGGTGCGCATTTAATACACACTCGAGAAGAGATATTTACGGCACGGATTCGTGGTCCGATAGTGAGAGCTGCCGACTGTCAATACGACGGTTGTAGGTTCGATGTGGATGGAAAAGCGTATGTCTAGCCTCACTGATGAGTTGTGATGCAACGAAACAGTACTGTATGCGGATGACTATATATATATATATATATATATATATATATATATATACATATATGTATATAGTAGAAATGGTAATTAGTAAAAACCTGAAGAAAGTGCTCAATACTGTTGTAGAGCAAATATGTGTTTTATTTTTCATTACCGTTTTTTTCTGTTCAGTTACATTTTTGTTTCAGCTACGCGACCGTTTTTTGGCCGTTATGTAGCCTCCTCAGACTTTACAGAAAAACGGTCGCGTAGCTGAAACAAAAATGTAACTGAACAGAAAAAAACGGTAATAAAAAAATAAAACGAACAACACGTTTTTCAAAGTCAAGTAAATATCTGACGAAGAGATCTTTCTCGAAATATTATATCACACGGACATACCACCAGACCGACTTTCTCAGGTAACCACTGTGCAAATATAAATATACTGCGTATATGAAATATGAATATGTACACATGTATTTATAAGTTGTATTAATAAATTTCTCACCTGCTTCAGCTTGTGTCTTTCCGTTACTTCTGCATTGTACCGCCTTTTACAATTCCATTTAACTATATATAAATATATATATATTATTATATAAATATATATATATATATATAATATATATATATATAAATATATATATATATAAAAATATATATATATTTATATATATATTTTTATATATATTTATATATATATATATATATATATATATATATATATATATATATATATATATATATATATATATATATATTCCTAAAAAAAGTGAACATTATTGAACCAGTCGCTTTATACGTAAAAAGGTTTTATACAATCATCTTCGGGGAAATTTAATGTTGTCGATTTTTTTATTCCCTCGCTTTTTGCCCAATTATGTCTCTTAAACGTCTTTTCATCGATTAAATCAATAAATGTTATTTTAAACGTTTATATAGTGGGTCTACACGTTCATTGATATTTTTACACTGCTCTTCATTTTACTCTTTTCTCGTGCTAATTATTTCCTTTCTTATTTCAATGTTAACCAACGACGATTGTCTTTTGACTAGTTGTTGGTCAAAGAAAGTTTAAAAAAAAAAAAAACCCTGTTTAATATAGTCTCTTTACACAGTCTGCGAGCATGAATGTGTGTGATGTTTGTGTGTTCTTTATAGAAAAAAAAAGGGTTATGGAATCGACATAAAATCTAAAAGTACATTCTTATGTAAAATTCACCGTGGGAGACAATAGAAGTTTCTCCTGAATCTTGAATAGAGCCCGAAGGGAGGTGAGGACAAAAAGCTGCCTTAAAACTTCAAATATATCGCATTTTGCTGAAATTGATATCGTTTGAATAAGATTATCCAGGAAAAGCCAATGGATGTGGTGCCGAATCTCAGCGTCATCCTCATCTATCTTCGAAACTAAAAGTCTCAGACTAGCGGCAGGGGCCTCAAATGATTAGATTTTTTTCACAGGCCGTTCTTTTACGAGTGTTAAAATATTTCTGATTTCTAATGAGGGTATGACCCTAATGATTTCGACGATCTTACTTAAAACTTACAGTTTTTTTTTTTTTTTTTTTTTTTTTTTTTACACAGTGATCACCACTTATCAAGGCCCGGAAGCCACTCAGGGATAAGGGTTATTGCAAGTACATTACGTTAGTGAGGAGATTTGCTCAAGTGTTTACTTAAGGGGGCGGTTCATTAGGAATTTGTTAACATTGGACTTGAAGACATCCAAGTTGTAGTCCGGAGGGGAGCAGGCAGACGGAACAGAGTTCCACAGGCGTGCAGTTCTAAGAAAGAAGCCTTGTTCATGGAATCCGCGTTTTGATTTAGGCACAGATATAGAGTGGGGGAAATTTTTCACAGTGGATTCAGCCAGACGGGTGTTTTTCGTGAAAGATTGGCCAGAGGGGACCAGAGATTGGAGTTCAGACGAGCACCTGCCATGGAAATAACGATAAAACAAGGACAGGCTCGCAACGTCTCTTCTGTGGGAGAGAGGTTGCAGGGTAGAGAAAAGGGCATCCCCCACTAAGCCACGAAGTCTATTTTGTACTCTGTCAAGGCAGGATAGGCTGTTTTTAGCAGCTCCTGCCCAGTTAGGACAAACAACCAATCGAAAGCCTTTATTATAAAAATATCGAAATTTGGATTCAATTCAGTTCGCTGTCAACCTTCGTTTTGAAACGACTGAATCGTGACTTCATTGATTCTTTGTCGCCATCTTTTTTATTAAGAATTACTCAACACTCGAAATCATGACTGCATTGGTTCTTTCGATGCTATCTCTGTTATTAAAAATTACTCAACACTTGAGATCGTGACTGCATTGATTCTTCGCCGCCATTTTTGTTATTAAGAATTATTTAACACTCGAGATCTTGATTGCATTGATTCTTCGCCGCTATCTTTGTTATTAAGAATTACTTAACACTCGAGATCGTGACTGCATTGATTCTTCGCAGATTTGATTTACTACCGCCATCTTTGTTCAACATAATGTCTTAACACTTGACAAAGGATCTTTAACCGTTTAAAATTGTTTTTAAGGGTCAAAAATGGGTCAAAAGTGAAAAAATCGTTATACATTTTGCACGTTCATCTTAGTTTATTTTTAAACTATGTGTATGTGTGTATCACATACGCATATATCATATATAGTATACACACAAAAATATACACGCATACACACTCATTTATATATACATAAATTGTATACATACATCTACATATATTTTACACACACACAAATATACATACATACATATATATATATATATATATATTAACCACACACATATGCATTATATATGTATATATGTATATATGTAAACATTTGCATATATTATGCACGCACATATATACTTATATTATACACACGCTTATACATATATACGTATATAGTATTTACACAATGTATATATATGTTTATTATGCACACATGCGTATACATATTATATACACGAGTATACATATATCTTACACAGAAATGTACAAATATGTGTAATAAATCGGACAAAATCTTGCGAATATGACGTTTCGGTATAAATTATATCTTCTTCATATATGAAACTGCCAAGCGGAATAAGATGTTGTTTCCAACGGAGAAAATATAAATAATGAATGAGGGAGGGAGGGAGGGAGAGAGAGAACGAGAGAAAGAGAGAGAGAGGGGAAGATATATATACATATAATTATAGATAGATAGATAGAGAGAGAGAGAGAGAGAGAGAGAGAGAGAGAGAGAGAGAGAGAGAGGAAGATATATAATTATAGATAGATAGATAGGTAGAGAGAGAGAGAGAGAGAGAGAGAGGGGGGAAGATATATATATATATAATTATAGATAGATAATAGATAGATAGACAGATAGAGAGAGAGAGAGAGAGAGAGAGAGGAAAATATATATATATATATATATATATATAATTATAGATAGATAGATAGATAGATAGATAGAGAGAGAGAGAGAGAGAGAGAGAGAGAGAGAGAGAGAGCGTGCGTGCGTTGGAATAGATCATATGCGTGCACGACTTGAGCAAGCCTGCGACTAGCCAAGCGCGTGTAGTATAACAGTAACAGGAAACGAGAGAGAGAGAGAGAGAGAGAGAGAGAGAGAGAGAGAGAGAGAGAGAGAGAGAGAGAGAGAGAGAGATGGTGGCATGTAGACATGTCTCAAAGAATACGAAGAAAAAGCAAGCGTTTTGTGTGACAGGACGATTACGACAGTAGAGCTGACCAACCAACGCGCACCATGTTGTTGTGACTGGACGACAGTCATATTTTTCTTCGCTACTTCCATTGTACATCACTCTTTTTTTTTTATTTCCATTTTACGCCAAAGAAAAAAAAAAAAAAAAAAAGAAGAAAAGAAAACGGACACACTTGCTAACAAGCAAACGATTATATTAACACCAAAATACACATCCAGTTTATTTTATCTACATCACATTTCATACCTATCAATTCTTCTGATTTAAAAATAACAACCCGGGAATTTTATTTATTTTTTTTTTGTTTGTTACAGCAGAACAATACGCCGCAGAACAAGTGCGCCAGGGATAATATCATTTCTCAATGTCCGCTTGAAATACTGCAATATGAATTATTTTTCTTTTACAACGAAATCCGCGCGTTAAAAAAAAAAAAATAAAAAAGCCGACACATTGCTTTCCTTTGCCCGCGATGGCTGGGACTACATACCTTTAACGAGTGCGCATCGACATGTCATTTTATTTTTATTTTTTGAGATTCGAATGAACGCACAGTGTTGAAAAAAAAAATATATAAAAGACCTCTTGCATTCTTTTATTTCAGGAATTCATTGTCATTATCGAAGCGTACGTGTTCAAATTCGAACACAAGCAAGGATACGCCTTTGAACGTCTAGCAGCCACGCAGCTTCTTTTTAGTGTAGTCGGCAAGTATTCCTTCGCGGTATATTTCAGACACAACTGCAACCCGGAAAAAAAAAAATTTGACATACATATACATATATATAATGACTCGTTTGGGTTATATTTTAACTATACTCTCTGTACTGATTACGTTATGGGACTATCTACTAACAGATGGAACAGCAGGTAATATATTTAAATTTTATTCCCCCCACCCCGACAAAGGAAACCCCAAATAAACAACAACCTTTTACATCCCCCCACTCCGTTCATTGTGCTTACATATTGAATTTTAAATGCATGCCAGACTGTGTTAATGTTGATCCATTCAACATCTTTAACAAAATATTTGCGGAGGTATACTGTTCCGGTGTCCTCTCTAATCGAAAATTGTTGTTATTAATTAACCACTGAGATTTTTTTTATTGGGATATCATCGATTGAGACAACACATTTTCAGATCACACACACATACACACATACACACAGATACACGCCACACACACACACACACACACACACACACACACACACACACACATTAATATATATATATATATGTATATATATATTAAAAATTGGGAATGATATTCCAACGTAATAAAATTCTTTACACACACACACACACACACACACACACACACACACACACACACACACACACGCGCATATATATATATATATATATATATATATATATATATTTATATATACATAAAGTCAAGATATTGTAGAATTGGATTTACAGTATTTTATTCGAAACAAGGAATACGAAGTAAAGGTGAAAGGTTCTTTATTCCATGGAGTTTCAAAGATAGGCTTTTTCCTTAAAGGAAAAAAAAATGCGTATAGATAAATATCTATTTTTTCTGGTTAGCTCACTATTGTAAACAGTCGAATGTGAAAAGTTTTTTTTTATTAATCTTTTTTTTTACTTGCGAAGTTTGCTCCTATTAACACACACACACACACACACACACACACACACACACACACACACACACACACACACACACACATATATATATATATACATATGATGATTGCAACGTCTTGTCAGACGAGTGCCACTCCCTCAGACATTTAAAATCCATGAGCCCAAATGCCTTAAGGAGTATCTATACAAAGATGATGTTACAGAGTCTTAGCTTTGTACGACAGCTAAGTCTCTCTCTCTCGGTTCAAAATGTTGAGATCCAGCAACAAGCAAGAGCAAGATAGCCAGCAACAAATTAAACTGCAGACCAGCTTAATGCGGGTATTGGTCTCCCGCTTTATGTTTTTTTTTAAAATCAGAGATTTGCTTCTCCTAGAAAGGTTGCCTTCACCACGGATTACGGGAGCCCTCTCCACTCCACCCCAAATATACATACATACATACATACATACATACATACATACATACTGAACGGCCGAGGAAGCAGGTTTTCGAAAGAGATCGCAGCTGAAACATGTATACACATATGCAGCCAATAATATTTGTATGTATAAAGAAATTTAATTTCGATTTTACAATGTATGTTCAATGGGGAATAACGACCCCCACCTCAATCTCATTTTGGCGTTGATATTTCTTCATCACTCTTTTTTCTTTTGAAATCATCGAAGTGCCATAGGGATTGAACACAAAATCTTCGTATCAAAATGTTTGAAACACTCACTAAACAAGTATTAGAGTTGTCTTCATTGTGCTATATTAATTTAATAACGTAAGAAACCCTTCCAGGTTTTCGTCTTTTCTGGCTAAAGACCGCTCAAAAAAAAAAAAAAAAAAAAAAAAAAAAATATATATATATATATATATATATATATATATATATATATATATATATATATATATATATAAAAAGCTGAACATCTTGTTTAGTTAGCTACTTATAAAATAAATCTCAACCCTCGTTTATAGTCTTATCAATTTTTGCGCATCGCTAACTGGTAATTTCCAGTGGGATATATGGACCTTTGATAAAAAGTGACTCCCTAGTTGAAAACAACAACAACAACAACAACAACAACAACAACAACAACAACAAAAAAGAAAAAGAAAAAAAAAAAGAAAAAATGCTAAATCGTTTCCCGACACATGTAACTTGATTGTAAAGACAATATGCAGTAGCTCAAAATTATATATTTTATAAAATTATAAGCTGAACATATGTGTTTAAAATCACGTTAGCATTGCTCCTATTTACTTGCCTCCCCACGAGAGCAGAGTTGGACACAAGGTCAGTTTTGAATTTGGGAGAAATCCAGCTCCCCCCAAAAGGGGTATTCTGGATAAGAACAACAATAAAAATTGTCTCGGTCATGAAGGACCTCTCCTCTGTCGACCGAGGACAGAAAAAGGCGAAGTGTAGTATCAGAACATATACCACACTGTGATCTTGTCCCGAAGGCCAAGAAAACAAAATTTAAATTAATAAACCAGCCGATATACTGGCACAAATTCAACATGGATGGTAGTCGATATAAAAATGGGAACGGAAAAGATCTCAAACGAAAAGAAGTACAGTCTTTAATGAGTTATATAAAAATAATTTATTCAAAACAAATTAAAACAATTTTTTTTGTTTTAAACAAATTATATTTATACAATTCATAAAAAAAAAACTGCACTTGTTTTCGTCTTACTTATTTTTCATTCCATGTTTTATATCGACTAGCGCCCCATCTTAGAAATATGTTAGTATGTCGGCTAATTTAATAATTTCAAAGGTGTTTTTTTTTCTTCTATTTAATCTATCTAATTAATTTAACGCCAATAAGTTCAGCATGTCATAATCGTAAAAAAATATATATACATTTTTTAAGCTGCTGTTTATCGTTTTTCAGGTAAAATTACACGTGTCGAAAAACGACATTATTACCAAAGAAAGCATTCTCTGTTATATAGAGCAATTGTATGTGTTTGTGCATGTCGAGTTAAAAGTAAAAAAAAAAAAACTAAACAAAAAACAAAAACAAAAAAAAACAAAAATACCCAACAAAACAAAAATACCCAACAAAACTACAAAACAAACACCCGCAAAGTTGGTATATTCTTAATCAGCGTTGCTTTGAATGAATAATATCTGAAATTAAAAATAACTATTCACTAGGGCTAGGTTTCATTCGGGCGAGTGGTCAGTTTTTCAGCCATTTCCATTGTTATAAATTATATAAAGAAGTATCTTTAGAAATGAAGTATCTAATAGATACTTCTAAAGAAGTATCTTTAGAAGAAATGCCTATCGGTGATAACTCATCGACAACAACATGTGGTGTTCCCTGTAGTCTGAGTGATAGAAATCTCAAGTACTCTCCACTTCTTTCGAAAACTTTGGAAATAATTTTGCGTTATCGAAACAGCCGTTGGTTATTGATTTCTCGCTGGTCTTTGACTTTATAATTTGAATGGTAATCTAAGGTGCCAGTTCCCATCGCACTCTTCCAGTGGAGGCCCGATTAGTGCTCTCCCCCTTGGTTCCTTCCTCCTCCATGACTTTTCTCCATTTGATGTGGTGCCAATCTATGTCGATACTATACTTTTATTTTATTTTAGGGGTGGGGGATGAACTTATTTTATGTTTTTTTTTCTCGGTTTTCTTAGTTCTCCGTGGACGTGTTTTGGTTTTGTTTTATTTCTTTTTAAGTTGCTGACAAGTGCTCGTAGTTTATATGGGTTGGTTTCTACATTCTAGGGGTTTACTTAAGATTTCAGTCGTTTTCTTTACTGCTATTAATTGTATTTTCTCTGCCTTCCTCCTGACTCCAATTTCTCCCATTCTTTTTTCGAAGTTTTCCATATTACGATTATTGGTGCTATCTTGACTTTCTTTGTGTTCCATAACCTTTTCAGCTCTCTGGCAAGTTGCGTGTATTTGTTGCGTTTTTCCGCCCTCTTGGTGTTCACCCTGTGGTTTGCTGGGACAGCGAAATCTACGATTTGGCAGAGGGGATTTTCTTTCTTATTAATTTCGATGACATCTTGTCCCCTTGTTTGTATGGGTTTGTCCGTTTGCATCCTCATGTCCTATAAGATTTTATGATTTCCGTTTTCAAATACTGTTACCGGTTTGCGTTTGTGTCATTTGTTTCTATGTTCAAAATGCAGTTGTTTGCACAGTTCCTAGTTTATTGCCTCCCTTACCGGGTCGTGTCTATTCTTATAATAATAATAATAATAATAATAATAATAATAATAATAATAATAATAATAATGAGAAAATTAGGATCCATTACAATGTTGGAGTACTTCAGAAAACTGCCTTGTTGGGAACCACTAGAATCTTGCGAAAAGTGCTGAAGACTGAGGAAAGATGCCGGTATTCATTTATTATCTGCCTATCAGCATCGGCATAGGATTGGCAATAACAACAGCCAGATACAAAATGTGACAATAATAATAATAATAATAATAATAATAATAATAATAATAATAATAATAATAATAACGAACTGCTGCAAAGACAACGCATGAAGAAGAAGCCTTACATGGAACCAAGAATATTGAAGGCACATATCTATGTTCTCTATCCCCCCATCTCCTACCCCACTACCCAATCACCCCCCCCACAAAAGAATGATGCCAAATAGCCGAGAAGGGTCAAGGAGGATGGAAAGACCGCGGAGAGAGCACTAACCAGACCTCCGCTGGACAAATGCGAAGAGAACTGAGACCTTTGGGAGGCTTATTGCCACTCAAATTTCAGTGGAGACCAATTGCCGCTGCTAACGAGAGACTGATGGTAGGCGGCTGTTGCGATAATGCAATTCATGTGCAAATGTTATCAGAAGAGGTGGAGGGCACCGGAAAACTGGGGAGACTTGTTGTCATTCAGCTTCCAGAGAACACCACAGGCTGTTTTCAAGGAGAGATCCTTTATGACATGTGTGAAAGCTCCTTGTGAGCCAATAAGCCAAGATTAAAGTGTAGTATCTGTTCTTAAGATGCTACACTTCAATTTCTTGTTCTCTGTTAGTGGAGGAGAAATTCTTCACGACTGAAACAATTTTGATTTTTTTGTTTCTTTTCACCACATTAAAAAAACAAACGACCCTGGTATCTAACTCTGTCCCGTGGGGGGAGGCATTGTAAATAATAATAATAATAATAATAATAATAATAATAACTATTATTATTATTATTATTATTATTATTATTATTATTATTATTATTGTTATTATTATTATTATTTAATCGAGAGGAATGGGCTGGGTTGAGGTGAAAAAGTGGTGGAGGAGAGGTATGTAGAAAAAAGAGGAAAAAGAAGAGAGACAGATGGATAGAGAGGGAGAGATTTAATATAAAAATGTTGCACATGCTTTTTAACCTCTTCTATTTTTTTTAATGACCCCGGACACCGCCGGGTAGCTTTGCTATTTTTTATAGCCATAAAATAAAATAAAATAAAATATGCTACTCAATGGAGAGTAGGCAGATCAATAAAAAAAAAATCAGTTATTTCCTTATACGTCCGTTGTATAATGATCGCTAAAACATTATCCATCTTCAACGCTTAGACATGCCTAGTTAAAAAAAAAAAAAAAAAATTACGCTGTGCACTGTAAATCCATGGTTTCTCAATAGACATTATATATAGAGGATAAACTCTATTTTTAGTTGTAAGCCCATAATCGGTTTGGTGATGTTAATCCTTTTTCCTTTTTTGTAAGAAAGATCTCGTAAAGGCTTTGTCGTTTCAGCATCTGCTATTCTCAAAATAGTTACCCATCTAGAACTAGCGACGCTCAACATGGCTTATCTTCGGTTATAATGATAAGGACTGGTGTTTCCACGCGATCATAGTCGTATAATAATGGGTATTAATGACACGAACAGAATTGAGAGAGGAATCTTCTCCATGTATTTGCTTCCCACGAGGTCAGAGTTGAACGCAAGATCGGTTTTTAATGTGGGGGATAATTCAACTCCCTGCAAAGGGTCACTCTGGATAAGGACAAAAATTAGAAATTGCCTCTAGAAAAAATTCCTGACGCTTCTACGGAATTTTAATCGAACTTTGTCGAAGTAAACGTAAAACTTGGGATAGAGTGAGGTTGGAGTAAGAGACAAACAAACAAACAAACAAACAAACAAACAAACAAAACAAAAATAATAATTTGGTTCAAATTCTGTGGAAGATAGAAAAGATTAAGCGTAGATACTACACTTTGCTCCTAGATAAAGGACCAAAGAAATTATCTTGTCTGACATCTAAAACATAGTTCGTTTACCCCCCCTCTCATAAAATGCAGTCAGTACATTTGAAGTTGGAGGTTAAAAAACATCTCTCTGCACCGATTACCACCCAGTTACAGGAAGACATAGCTCATCATCATCATCATCATCATCATCATCATCATCATCATTGTTATATTCCAGTAAATTTACGTGAAATTTAATTTAGTAGCCTTAAATTTACGTGAAATTATGGTAGCCTTAAAGATTAATTAAAAAAACAAAAAACAATGAACGTTATCAAATCTTTGCACGTTTTCTTTTATTATTATTAAAAGCAACTTGTATTATTTGGATCATTTGGACTACTGTTTTCTTAAAGTTGTGAATTATTTTGGACTTCTGGCTGATGGAACGAGGTCATACTACCCATAGGATTTAATAAAGAGTTCTATTCAAAATCCCATGATGATTGCTGAGTTCGACAGAAAGATTCCCGAGTTTAATAGAAAGATTCCCGAGTTTAACAGAAAAATTGCCGAGTTTAACAGAAAGATAAAAGGAACGAAGGAAAATCTGCCTTTCTCTCAGTAAACTGCTTAAAAACCATAAACATATGAATGGGGATAAAACGCTCAACTCACTTCATCAAGCTTGACGGATACATGAGTTCAGCTATCTCAAACGAAAACAGAATGGCTGGGGATGCACTACAACTCTACATTTTAAAGTATGGTCGCTTTACATCTTCCTCCAACCTCAGCTAGAGAGCACTTTTCGCAGAATATTAGCGTTTCATGTAATGAATGCTTTGTTGTTTGTTTTATAGCGATGTCATTTCATTTTCTGTCATATTCTATTCATTTGCGGCACGTATCTCGCCCTGAAGCATTCTCTCCCTTGGATTGATCCGCCAGGAACTCCAGTCACTACTGAGCCCCCCGCCTCTCATTATCCACGTGCTCCAGCGTCATCATTTACTTGCTTTCTCACCAGGGAAAAGTTAGGCCCACGGCCATTTTCACCTCTTTACTACCCCAAAGAACACGCTAGATTTAGACAAAAATAAATAAATAAATAAATAAATAAATAAAAATTACCTCTGTTTTGAAGGATTTCTCTCCCTCCTTCTGACATCAAGAACAAAACAACTATTACTCTTTGATTTATTTATTCGCAAATCTATGATATAAATCTCACCTGTCTGTTTAAATATATGTATGTATGTATGTATGTATGTATGTATGTATGTATGTATGTATGTATGCATGTATGTATGTATGTATGTATATCTGCCTAAAACTTTCAACAGAGGCGACGGATTTTCATGAGATTGGTATCATTTGGAAGCTCGACATCTCGGACGACAAATATAAAAAAAATTGCCAATAAACATTAATTCCTTTACCCTCAACTGGGCAGTTTTTGCAAGGAGAGGTCGACTTTTGCGAACCATTTTTGCAAGTCATTGTATCGGTTGGATTAACTTTGACTAATTTTAACGTTCTAAACTTCCGGTCGGGTCCATAAGTAGCGGTAAGACGACAGATTTTCTTTCACTTTTTTACACCTTCGCGTCACGAGTTGGAGCCTGCCTACTACCACTATTTTTTTTTATGCTCAACACACACCTCCAAACATCCGGGCAACGCCTGACACCCAGGCTAGTAAATAATAAAAACTACAAGGTGGCCCACTTATAAGTGCCAGATCTCTCTAATTTTCTCTTAATAGCCAACTGACACCACAAGACAAAATACAATTCTTTTACCAAAAAGATGGCGCTATATGCCACACGTCACACAGATCACTGACGCGAGTTCATGACATGTTTATGGAAGAGAGAACAATAAGCTAAGGGTTATGACCACTATGTTTCTCGGACTTGTCATCATGTGATTTTTATCTTTGGGGACTTTAAAACAAAAAGTTTATGCAAATAATCCTCACAATCTAGACCAACTAAAGGAGAACGTTACAAACGCTGCCAGGAGAATCACCAGAGAAGATCCACAGGTAGTATCTGCGAACGTTAAACGTGTCCAGAAATACATGAATGTGAATGGGGAGGACTTCCAGCATCTTTTATAACACTACGAGTAATTTAAACAATAAAAGAATGTTCATCCTCTCTACTAAATTTTCTGGGCTCACACATATACATATATTGAATTGAATTTTGAAATGCTTTTATCTTTGGTTCTATGAGAGAAAACTACATGTAAATGTGCAGGCTTTTTGAAGATTATAAGACTAATCTAGGGTTAAAATTTTATCACACACACACACGCGCGCGTATATATATATGTATGCGTGTATGTGTGAACTGCGGTAAAGACGAAACATGCATTCGTAAATAGCTATATATATATATATATATATATATATATATATATATATATATATATATATATATATATATACACAAGTGTTGACGATTAATAAGAATCGGAATCGGGAATCCGAAAAATCGGAGCTTTTTGGGGTATCGGAATCGGTATCGGAATCTGAAAAATTTGAGCCTATTTTCTAATGCAAAAACCGATTCCATTAAATCATCTTTTTTATTTGCTTTTAGTTAAAAAAAAAAAAACATCTTCCACTGCTCGTAGTAATAATAAATATTCATTGATTTAAACATCGAGTGAGATTAAAATCACTAGCTCAACTCCTCACAAGTGTGTTTTTATGGCGCATTTGTACAGTAATCGGGACAAAATAACACTTTTATAGCCGATTAGAGATTTCTAAAGAATCGGAATCGGAATCGGGAATTTAGTACGGAATCGATAATTGTATCGGAATCGGGAAAAACACGCGCACACACACACACACACACACACACACACACACACACACACACACACACACACACACACACACACACACTCTCTCTCTCTCTCTCTCTCTCAAGCACACATATACACACACACACGCACTTACACACAAACACGCACGTGTGTGTGTACGAGTGTAATTCGAAAATTGCGGTTGGTGAAAAATAATTATAAGTTATATATTAACTTTGAAGTACGTTTTTATCGATTTAATAGGAACACCGTAAACAAGAGAGGTAGCAACGGTCATAAATATATTACAAGAACCTTTATATGCGTAGATATGGTTAAATAATATTTACCTTTGAAAATTATGAATCGAAATCAAATATCTACAATCATGTTGCTTGCATTTCGATCTTTCAGTTTGATTGGAGAATTTTCATACGCTGAGGAAACTTCCTCCTTAGAATCAGTGATATTTTGTATATCATGAAAGCATATGTCCCTATAATGAGTAGAAACAACCCCCTCTCTCTATCTATCTATCTGCCTCCCACTCTATACGTTCCAACCTTCCAGAAGTTGAAATCCAATTACAGGCGATAAAACCAGACCTATTTTTCCTGTGTAAAACCGACATTGAACGGATTGTTTCCCTAGATGACTTCGCGATCAAAGGATAGTCTAACTTTACATCCAAATCTGGCATCCAAGATCTCCATGGGCATGGAATATGTGCCTACATTAGAGATGGCTACCATGTAATAGTGAGAAGATCCAAATTTACCCCATATGTGCTTCCGAGTGGCACTCGCCAACAACACCACATATTTGCCCTCTATCAACAGCAGAGTTACTATTCATAAGAGCATCTCTGAGAAAATTGACCATATCTTGTCTGCTCACCTTTCGGCTAACATTCACGTCTATGGTGACTTCCATGTTCACAATATTGAATGGCTAGACCACTCAAACAAAACGTATGATAAGGGGGGGGGGGTACTGTCATGATTTCTTCATCGCCTATGACCTAACTCAGATTATTCACGAACCCACCCGCGTGCCCGACACTGACGACCAGTATGCAAGTCTCTTAGACCTTTTTTTTTTTTACAATTTTCCCAGAGCTATGCTCACCCTCTGTTCTATCACCACTGGGAGCTTCCGACCACTCGGTTATCTCAGTTAAATTAAAAACAAAATGTAATAAATCCCCAGATGTACCTCTCCATCGTACAGTGTGTTGATACTCTATGACTGATTGGGATAACTTTATTTATATCAGATATTCCTCTTCGCTCTATGTTTAAAATGAGCGTGTCCTCTATAGTATCAGACTTGACTGAATGGTTAATTCTCGGTATAGATCGCTTCATACTCTCCAAGAAATTTCAGCAAAAATCCAACAGTCAGGTTCTCTTCAGAATGTGTCGCTGCCATTGCACACAGAAACCATTATTTCCACTACTTTTAGTGAAAAAGATGTACCGAGACTAAAGACTTTAGAACTACCAACAACTACTGTAAGAAAAAATAAAGAATGTAAGAAAGTCGGTCATGTCTAAAGTAGCTGTTCATGTCTAAAGTAGCTGAGCATAAAATTTGGCGAATAACAAACAGGATCCTGAACCGAAACGTGTCCTTCATCCAAACCATCATGAATGGACCGTAGCATCCGACAAAGACAAACTCTTTGCCAAGAACTTTGCAGCAAATTTTATCGTATACGATCAGAGCCGCCTACACTCCGTATTTCCTCCTGCGTCTGAAAACACATTATGCAACATACAAATGTGTGTGATGTTACCAGGCGCATCAAACATCACGATCCCAGTAAGACAACTGACCCCGATGGCATTCGAATTATAGATCTCAAAAAGCTTCAACCAGAACTAGCTCCCATACTTACAAAGCTGTTTAAACGTTGTCTTAAGGAGAAATGCTTCTCAAAACCTTTAGAAACCTCTTCCGTCTGTCCCGTATTTAAAAATTCACGCGATCGGTCATTTCCTTTTCAGTACAGATTAATCAGTCTCCTGTGCGTCATAAGTAAACTACTGGAATCATTGTTAATCAGAAAAGTGATCAACCACCTCAACAGAAACAACCTCCTCAGTGACATACAATATGTTTTCCGCTCGTCAAGGTCTACAGTTATTGTGCTAACAGTAATATCTCACAGTGAATCTCTCGACGCGGGCTTCGTTTCTTGGGCAGTTGCTCTTGATATATCAAAGGCTTTCGATAGGGTGTAGCATAAAGGTCTCCCACAGAAAATCTCCAGATACGGAATAGCTGGAAATGAAAATCTCCAGATACGGAATAGCTGGAAATGTTTTCTCGATTATTAAATCATTCCTCTCAGATAGGGTTATAAGGGTAGTAGTTGATGGGCAAAAAGCAGAAGCTCACAGTATTAATGCTAGCGTCCCTCATGGTTCTATCCTGAGCTCAACGCTCTTCTTGATCTTCATCAATGATCTCCCAAACCACATTCTTAGATCATTCGTAGACGACACTACTATCTATGGCAACACTTCTAAGACGAGAAACATCCAAGATCTTTTTGGTTCTCTCTCCTCTGATCTGGAGCACGTGGCGCAATGGGGAAAAGGGTGGCTGATTAATTTTATTGCATCGATAACCAAGTTTATTTCTTTCCATCATCAGCGCTCTGCATCTGGCCCCTATTGAAAAGAATGGCTTTCACCTTGAGGACACTCCATGCTTAAAAAAAGTTTCTTGGTTTGACCTTAACTCTTGATCTGAAATGGGGCATATACATAAAATCCGTTGCCAAGGTCGCTGGGAAAATTGTTGAAGCATTCTACCACTCCAGTAGATATCTAACTACTGAAGCAATTCTCTACCTGTATAAGAGCCAAGTACGTTCGAGGATTCAATACTGTTGCCAGATATGGTCAGGAGCTGCTTGAAGCACCTATCCTGCATTGACAGAATTCAAAACAGACTCCGTAATCTAGTAGGAGATGTCCCTATCTCTTCACTGCAGCCTCATTGCAAGCCTGTCCCAGCTCTATCACTATTTTCATGGCAAGTGCTCGATGAGCTTCAAGCTATGATCTCTTCTCGGCAATCCTTCACAAAAATACACTCGTCTACCTAAAATCACTATCAATCCCTCCACTTCCTATCGTTGCCTATATGGATTCCATGTACAAAGCTTCTTTCCAAAAACTGCCGGCATGTGGAACTCTGTTTTGCTGGTCTGCTAAATTGCTTAAGGCGTAGATAGGCTCTGTCTATCGCCGGCTTCCATGCTTCTTCTTTGCCTATTAGTCAGGCGCAGAGACACTATCACAGGTGAATCGACAAAACACTTAGTGGTAGATCTTGTTTCTTGTCTAGGGGATTGAATGCCGTTCCCCCACTCCCGACACATCCCACCCCTCATAACTGGGCACTTGGGAGTGCTTGAGTACCACGCATGCCTATGCAATTAGATTGGGTGATCTTCTTCTGATGGGCTGAGGGTACCGGATTGACAGTTCCTGGCTGCTGTTTCCGACTGGTAGTACAGGAGCCCTAACTCTTTGGTAGCGCTTAGAGCGGCTGCTCCATCAACAGTTGTATAATATCAGGTTGTTTGTAGTGCCATGTCGCGCATGGAAAGGGACCCTGCACTCATCCCCGATGGGCTTTCCCGAGGCCACAGTCCTAGATGAAGAAAGGTCAGCCAATTGGTCTACTTGTGTTGCATGTCTGATATCCTGCATAACCTCTTGTTCAGCTCCCCCTCACCTAACTGAAACTCTTTAAAACATGATGACACTAAAATAAAAAAAATAAGCTAAAACCAGGCCTAGGGACAAACAAATTCAACTTGCCTCCTCCCTTGAGGCTTGCATTCACTAACATCCGTGGGCTTAGAACTAATTTAGCTGATGTTGAAGCATTTCTCCTAACAAATACCTCGGATATCTTGGCACTAAGCGAGACTAACCTACACTCCTCCATCCCCTCTAACTACTTTAACATGCCTGGCTATCTCCCACTCTGCCGTAAGGACTCTGACAGACATATGCACGGACTTGGGGTCTACATTCGTAATACTCTCCCCCTGACTAGAGAAACAAACCTAGAAACGGACGATCAAGCCTTTATGTGCTTTAGACTAAACATACAACACAACATTAGCTACTTTTATTTTCTCTACCGCTCTCCCTCGACCACAGCTGACATCCTCACTGTAATCTCTGAACGTATATACCATTCACTGGACAAAGCGGGGGAGGGCAGAGCGGTAGCTCTAGATATATCTAAGGCTTTTGACAGGGTATGGCACAAGGGTCTCCTCAGGAAAATTAAATCATACGGTATCACTGGTAGAATACTTAGCATAATTAAATCCTTCTTAGATAAGTGAAAAATCCAGGTTGTCCTCGACGGTCGAACATCTAAACAGTGTGATATAAATGCGGGAGTGCCTCAGGGGTCTATTCTTGGACCTCTATTGTTCCTGATATTTATTAATGACCTCCCCGACAAAACTGCCTCTGAGATGGGTATATATGCTGATGACACTACACTCTATAACAGGCATGACAGGAAAACAAATGAACACATATCTAAAGAAATGGCAAAAACACTATAGGATGACCTCCAATCTGTAGTGGAATGGGGACATAAATGGATGGTCACATTCAATGCTGCCAAGACCAAACTGGTTTCCTTCAAAAACTATAAGAAACCTTCTCTGCCACCAATAGCAATGGCCAGTGACTCCCTGTCTGAGAGTACATCTTTCAAACTGCTTGGCCTAACGTTCACAGGAAACATCAGCTGGAACAATTATATTGAAAACATTGCCAGGGCCGCTGCAAAAAAGGTAGGCTCTCTCTACCGTGCTAGAAAACTACTGACACCTGAAAGTATCCTGTATCTCTTTAAGGCCACCATTCGCCCATGTATGGAGTATTGTTGTCACATCTGGGCTGATGCGTCTACTACTAGTCTCTCGCTCCTAGACAAGGTTAAAAAAAGAGTTGCCAACTTGATAGGCCCTGAACTGGCATCTAAGCTTCAGCCTCTGTCCCATCGACGAAACGTTGCATCCCTCTGCTTGTTCTACAAGTATTTTAATGGTGAATGCTCTGACGAACTGCAGACACTTGTGCCCCCCCCGACGCAGACACCCTCGACAAACCCGACAGGCAGCTAAATCCCACCCCCACACAGTAGAGATCCCTAGATGTAAAAGATCTTTCTACTCCAGTCGTTTCTTCCCCAGAACCGCTAGACTCTGGAATTCCATTCTAGGATCTTGCTTCCATAACTGTACTGACATGCAGAAGTTCAAGTGCAACGTGAACCGACATCTTGCTGCCCAAATCCCTACATAGTGCCCCAGTAGTTGCTGACCCTGATAGTAGCCCCCTACACCTGAGTGGCAATGTGCCTTGTTTGGGGTGAAAATGTAATAAAAAAAAAGGAAAACAAAGAAGCTGACTTCAATATTATTATCTTTACAACGTACACAAGTTCTTATTCAACCGTCCTCACAAATGATCGAATTATACCAAATTACTGCTACAAACGATTATCACGCAACTGTCCCAATGACTACAATACACACATTAACTCTTATCTTCGAGTGCCCTCCGAAGTATATATATATATATATATATATATATATATATATATATATATATATATATATATATATATATATATATATACATATATATATACATATATATATATATATATATATTTAGTAATGTGATTATAATATATATATATGTATATATATATATATATATATATATATATATATAATAAATCAATAATCTTGTATTTAAAAGCGATAAAAACCGTTTATAAAATTTGATAAAGACATCTAGCTACTTGTCGAGCTGTTGCGAGTTCGAGCCTTGTTAAAAGTGTAGCCATGCTGACGACGGATGATATCCAGAAACACGCGTATCCATGGATAACTTTTTATTTACGTAAAAATATTTAATAGATATTCGAAAAAATATTCAAATGTTTATTGAATAAAAATTAATAATATACATACATATACATACTAATAAATAAAAATTAATATATATATATATATATATATATATATATATATATATATATATATATATATACCAAATTACTCTGTCAATTGTTTTAAACTTGATATGGGAATATGGAAATCAGACCTGTGGAAAAAATTCGATTTAGTTTTGAGCTGCTAAAGAGTCACAGTTGAAAAAAAAAAAGATTTGGCAGGCGTAGGCCGATTAAACATGTACTTTCTACGCATGCGCAAATATACATTTATACGTTAATTCTTAAACTTTTCATATGCATATGCATATGGACTTAGTTTGAATGGTAACGAATAATGTTGTAGTTCTATGTCTTAGTTTCTATCCTAGCTGATGACAGGAGTTCTTACACAAGTCATTATCAGTGATTGCTTGCTGTGGAGTCGTCCTCTATATCAAGTACCCTTCAACTCTTTTCGATCATCATTGCACGTTATACGCTTATTATTATTATTATTATTATTATTATTATTATTATTATTATTATTATATTAATTGCTTGGGTGTTATTTATTTTGTGTGTCAGACTTAACATTCGAGCGAATGTCTTTTAATTGTTATGGACTTCCGTTCCTTGTAATAAATAATTTTACTAAGAATTCTTCATAAGTTTTGGTTTTGGTTTCGATTAAAGCTGATGGCACTCAAGTAATCTTTTTTTTTTTGTAAATAGTTTTATCAAGAAATCTTCATAAGTTTTCGTTTCGATTATGTCTGAAGGAACTCAAGTTATATATATATATATATATATATATATATATTATCATTATTGTTATTATTATTAACTATAATAATTATTAATGTCAGTCAGAGTGATCTAATCATTATATGACGATCTGCGCGTATGAGCTAAGTTGATGTCTCCCTCTCTCTCTCTCTCTCTCTCTCTCTCTCTCTCTATATATATATATATATATATATATATATATATTATTATCATTATTGTTATTATTATTAACTATAATAATTATTAAATATCTACAGGCACTAGTGTTTCAACCTTTCGGGAATCATCAGTGCAGGGTGTCATGATTAATGCCATTCGAGAGATTCGAACCCCGGCAGCAGAAGTCATGTCTGGCTTCATTAGCAAAGACCCGAACCATTCGGCTACCGTCAACCGCGAGAGATACAGTTGAAATTAAACATTTATTATTAAATGCTTTAATGTCAGTCAGAGTGATCTAATCATTATATGACGATCTGCGCGTATGAGCTAAGTTGATGTCTCCCCCCCCTCTCCCCCCTTTCTCTCTCTCTCTCTCTCTCTCTCTCTCTCTCTCTCTCTCTCTCTATATATATATATATATATATATATATATATATATATATATATATATATATATATATTTCATAAGTTTAGGTTTCGTTTTCGATTCAAGCTGATGCACCCAAGTCATACGGATATATATTTTTATTTTTGAAATCGCAACTTTATAATATATAAAAATCGATAGAACATTAACTCTATAATAGTATATACGAAATCTGCAAGAATTGAAATATCATATTTAAACGAATTTTACGACCGGGTTACGCCGGCCGTCCCTGCTAGCTTAGATAAATACTTTTGCAATTTTAACAAAAAAGCTACAATAATATCAGAGCGTCTCCATTTACGCCGAACATCTACAGAATGTCAACATCAATTCATTACATATGAATGAGTCCGGCAAGTTGTTGTTGTTGTTTTTGTTGTTATTATTATTATTATTATTATTATTATTATTATTATTATTATTATTATTAATAACCTTTTATTATTAATATTTTTACTAATTTAAGTCAGGTAAAAAATTTTCTGACTTAATTAAAAAATTTCTAAAATGTACACCATGAAGATAACATTAAATCCGTAACAGAGCGCGCATAAGCGCGTGTGAAAATATTGACAGGAGCTGTAGGATAGCTGGCTTACAAAGATTAGGGCAGCAGCAGCTGAAAAAGCACATATGCAAATTAGGAAGTGTGTGCGGGCTTGCGTGACAAGAAAAGGAAAAGAAAAAGGAAACCACGTGATCAAGAGAAACAAAGTGCGCGTCGAAAAAGATGGTTGTGTAAAGCCGCAAACGAGAAATGAACGACGTATGACCGAAAAGAAAAGAAAAACGTGTTCTCGGTGAGATGAACGTGTTGCCTCGTAGTGGAACTTTTAAGTTGGTGTCGATACGGCGGGGCTTTGTTAATCTCATGGCAGACGAAATGAACAATTAGAAAAAAAATCATGTTTGGAAAGTAATAGCAATAAATGCCTTTTGCTAAAACAGAAAATTCCGATTTATTAATAATTGTTTGTTAGTAGGTGTGACAGAGCACACGTTACAAATCTAGTTGACCTCTTCGTATATCTTGGTAGCACACTCTCCTGCGAATAGATGCTTTCTAAGGACCGTAAATGTATTAAAGCCTTCAGCACGCTTGAATCCCACCCAAAAAAACAAAAACAAAACAAAGCAAAAACAAACAAAAAAAACATGCGTGATCAGGTTGAGCTATTGCCATCGAAACTAAGCTTAGTGTGTACGAATCACGAGTTTTGTATTGTTAAAGAGTAAAACAGTGGACGAAGCATCAAGTGGCTCAAAGAGAGGGGGATGAAAGGGGTAGGCAATTGTTTGAAAGTTTTTGAGGCGAACACTACGAATAAAGAATGTTCAAACATCAACGATAAATGAGGGGATCAACAGTGCCAGCGATATGCCAGCAGAAGAGAAAGCAATGACAACAGCACAATAAGTGTTCCTTTCTTCGAATTCTTTTCTTTGTGTTGTTTCCAATTTTAATTTCAGCGGGAATTCATCACTGGTGACTATCGCAGAACGACACCTTCAGCCACAGAAAATTTCTGAACGTATGAAACACGGAGTGTGGTTTTGAACTAGCTTATATTTTATTTGATTGGGACTTTTTTTTTTTTTTACAAAGGAATTGCCACTAATCAAGACCCGGAAGCCACTCTATGATAACGGTTAATGAGTCCCAATGAGACAATATTGTAGTAATCGATAGTAGTGGAAATTTGGTAAATTAGATTACTTAAGGTTACGGCTCATCAAGAAGTTGTTTTCGTTGGACTTAATACGACTATATCGTAGTCAGCTGGAAAGCAGAGAAACGGAAGAGAGTTCCACAGACGTTCAGTTCTAAGAAAAAAAGCTTTATTCATGGAATCTACGTTTAGATTAAGGCACAGATAAAGAGTGGGGGAAATTATTGATAGTGGTTTCAGCTAGACGAGTGTTTTGTGACAAATTAGATATACTCTTTCTCGGAGAGATGGTTACACATAACTTCCAGGTACCTTCACATATGATTTCAAAGAATATTAAACGATAAATTGTCAATCGTTGATACTAGCCATCGCTCTTCTACAGTAAGCTGGTGTTCCGGATATAGAAGACTCCATCATACGTAGGCAATACTGGGTTGAGCCCATAATTACGATAGAAGACGACAGGCGTCTGAAACATCTGTTATATAGGACCTTAGATCACGAAACGTCTGAGACGCAAGCCAAAAAGAAGTTTTAACGATATATTCAAAGGCAATCTGAAAATGCTTAGCGCGAATGTAGAGAAGTGATCTTCTTGACGGAAACCGATGATTATTGTCTGAGATTTGAGACAAAGCTACTAAAGTACCCCCATATACTTGTATGCACAGAATTCATTCATAAAAAAAATATTTTTCTTCAATACATTAAGCCTTTTGCTTCTAATTAAATATGTCATACTCTTACGACCCGTAATCGAACACATATATATATATATATATATGATTAGTTTTTTTTTTTGAAAAAGAAATCCAGCAGAGTGCACAATTAAAAGGAAAATTCGAAAAATAACAGCGTATTTATATTTTATATTTTGTGTACAGCAAGTTGCTAGATGAGACAAGCCATTGGTACCGTCGGTTTCAAGCCCGATAATTAGGATCGTTTTAGATATCCATATTAAACTCTCTTCATCCAATACTCTTTAGATATATATCAGAGATGAGTATTGGATGAAAAGAGTTTAATATGGATATCTAAAACGGCCCTAATTATCGGGCTTGAAACCGACGGTACCAATGGCTTTTCTCATCTAACAACTTTCTGTACACAAAATACCATATATATATATATATATGTAAAACGATTCAAATTATGCATTCAAACAAGGGCCAGGATCAAAGTGTAGCATCTGTTCTGATGCTGTACTCCACTTTTTTTCACTTTACTTTGTGTGGAGAAGAAATCCTTCATGACTGATACATTCTTTGATTATTGTTACTAACCAGAGTGCCTCTATGTTGGGGAGCTCGTTTTGCCCCACATGAAAAACCGGCGTTGTGTCTAACTCTGCCCTTGTGGAGAGGCAAGTAAACAAAAAAATAACTATTACAATTTTCTATACATAAATATATGTAAACGACTACGTAAGACTAAAGCCGGGGTAAAGTACCACACATGCATGTGCGCATGACAGCTTGCTGAAGGTATAGGTATATATATATATATATATATATATATATATATATATATATATATATATATATATATATATATATATATATAATGCCTTCAAAGATTTTTGTTATTCTAGTTACAAATAGCTGGAATAACCTAGAATTTTCTATATCTTTCCTGAGGAGGATCTACATCTATTTATATATATATGATCTATCATTGTTCATTTCTACCTTTCTTCCAAACCACCTATCAATGTTCATGCTAGTATGCCCACCCCCTCCAGCGCTCTCAATTTCTGTATATATATATATATATATATATATATATATATATATATATATATATATATATATATTATAATTTTAGTTCGGTTGAGAATAAATTTTCTATATATAAATACTGTTATTTATATTAGTTTGAAGTTTACCATTGCGTATATCATGTAAACGCTACATCCCTTTGTTTCCATTAATTACACACACACACACACACACACACACACACACACACACACACACACACACACACACACACACACACACACACACACATATATATACATATATATAGTAAGTTATAAAATATATATGGCGATTAAGCTACACTGAATATTCCGCGAAGAGTCCTAGGGTGGATGAAACGCGGAATATTCAGTGTAGCTTAATCGCCATACACATCTTATAACTTACTAACTAGCTCTACCTACGTATTGAACACTTTTGAAGTAAATACTTAAAGGTTACGCATAAATCTATACTTTCGTATATTAATTTTATGTGAGTAAATTAAGTAGTTATATATATATATATATATATATATATATATGCATATATATATATATATATGCATATATATAAGAGCAAATAGTTAATAAAACATGTTAAAACATTTTGAAAAAGAGTTAAAAACATATTTAATCTGAAAAGGAAACACTTAATAAGTGGATAGTCCTTAATTCGTGGAGTTTCGAAGAAATACAGGGTGGCCACAAAGTCACGCACCAATGTTAATTAAAAAAGTTAAAAAATCCAAAAAGTTATATATAACATTTATTCAAATTCAAAGTTCATTGGTGCGTGACTTTGTGGCCACCCTGTACTTTCCTTCTCATCAGAGGGTAGGAATTAGCAAAATGCGGGATCGGATTTTGCATACAAAATATTTGATGAAATTTAATTTTAATTTTATATATATATATATATATATATATATATATATATATATGAGGGTCATACAGCATAAAGTAGGCAGTAGTATGTGTGAATTATTTTGTAAGATGTGACGTGTGATCCATTCGTAATAAGGAACGCACACTCTTCCATGAACACTTGGTCCTATGATATTGCTTGTGAAAGGAAGTTAAGTCTACGTGTATACAAGTAACAGACCACTTCGGCACAGTTGGATTGACTTTGGTTAATTTCAACGATTTTGACTTCCGGTCCCGTGTCATGGCGACATCGGCTGAGATGTCAGATTTTCTTTCACTTTCTTTTTCTGCCTTTTTTTCTTTTTTAACACATCTCTTCACCCTGGTTGCCTATTGTTGTTTTGATTTCCTCCTCGCTACTATCATTTTTTTTTCTAACACGTCTCTCCACATTCACGAGTTCGAGCCTGCCTGCCTGCCTGTCTACTACCACTTGATTTTTTTTTTTTTTGCTCAACATATTTCTCCAAACACCTAGGCAACGCCGGGCACCCAGGCTAGTACCATATAAATCAAATGACAACACTCATTGGTATGCTACATATGATCATAGCTTCAATATTCAATCTTAATTTTTTGCGTTTTTCACATAATTGTTAATCTTTATTGAAAAAAAAAAAACACAAACCAAAACAAAACAAAAGAAACATGGAAATGAGTAGATTTGTTCTTTCTGATTATGGTTATACTAATGGGGCAGGTTATCTCAATATTCTATAAGAATCTTTTATTTAGAGATACAAGCACCCAAATTGGCACAAATGACGTTCAAAACATACCTTTTAAGAAAAGAATGTTAGCCATCAGAAAATTCAAGATGGTTGCCAGTTTTCAAGATGGCTGCAGAAGCACACATGACAAATTTCAATTTTGGTGCTTGTATCACCAAGTAAAAGATACGGATTTTTGAGAATGAGAAAATAAGTCATAAATAAGGAACATATTATGATGTTCGTCCATCACTTGTGGAAATGACCGTGATCATTTAGTTGTTCTATAGGTGCAGGGAGGACTCGTCAGTGCGATTCGAGCTCTAACGTATCTTCCGAATGTAGGGCATCTGTGGGATGATCCCGGAGCAGAGGTACTGACTGCTCTATTTTTTTTAATAGTACGGTTCTTAATTGCGTGCAAATTTAGCAACTGTGAACATTTTCTGGCTTGCAGGACGTTACAAGGATATAAATAAGGAAATAGAGTAAATGAAAACACAAAAAGAACATTACTTTAAGAATTAGAAGACAATAGATCCTCTGTTTATACACACACACACACACACACACACGCACGCACACACACACACACACACACACATATATATATATATGACAGCCTTTTTAAGAACTCGGTTTTTAATGTTGGGCAATTTACAGTTGAAATGAAAAGTCGGTCACTTAAGCTCGCATGCGCAGATCATGATGATATAATCATTAGATCACTATGCATGGACGCCTCAATATTTAAAAATAAATGTTTAAATTTGAACGATATTTCTCGTGGTTAGGGTTGACCGCATACGTTTGTTCCTTGTTAATGGAGTCAGAGATGGCTTCGTGGCCGAGTTCGCATCTCCCGACCGGCGGTAATCGTAACACCCTGCACAAATGATTCCTGAAAGGATGAAACACTAGTGTCTGTAGGTATTTGAAAATTATTATAGTAATAATATATATATATATATATATATATATATATATATATATATATATATATATATATATATATATATGAAACAATAAATGGATAGTCCTTAATCCGCATAATTTCGAAGAAATACTTTCCTTCTCATCAGAGCGTAAGAATTAGCAAAATGCGGGATCGGATTTTGCATACAAAAGTATTTGATGAAACTGTAAGTAAGTCAAAGATCTTACTTGATAACAAAAAGTTAAGCAGAAGGAATATGGTGAAAAAAAGGTGATTTCACGTGAATGGATAGTCTGGTGAAAGGTAATATATATATATATTTCACGTGAATGGATAGTATTGTGAAAGGTAAGGTATCCAATGACGGTAAAATCCAAAGATGGAAATCCAAGAAAGTTAATCAAATTTCCATTCGAACAAGTAAAATCCAAGGAAATCGCGTAATTGGAAGATGGTCCAAAATAATCAAAAAGGCCGAAATCCGTGGAATAATTCACAAATATGTACAAGGGAAAGTGGAAAAAGTTCCAATAATATTAATAAAAGAAAAATAAGATATGCGTTTAACACGGCTGCCGAGACAAAGTGTAATTAAGAAAAATCAGTGAAGAAGAAGAGAAAAAAGATGAGTGAAGAAGAAGAGGGGAAAAAGATTAAATGGTGATAGAATTAAATATAAAATAGAAAAACGAATTTCAAAATGACCCAGACAAGATGACGTTTAAAGGCGCGAAAAATATAGAGCAATTCTTTTATTATATATATATATATATATATATATATATATATTTATAAATTATTATAATAATAATTTATATATATATATATATATATAAATTATTATAGTAATAATTTATATATATACGTATATATATATGTATGTATGTATGTATGTATGCATGTATGTATGTGTGTGCATATACGAGGAGAGTTATATATATGTATATATATATATGTGTGTGTGTGTGTGTGTGTGTGTGTGTGTGCGTATATACAAGAAGAGTTCCAAAAGTAATGCCTCCTATTTTTATTTCACCCGAATGGATCAGAAGGGATTGCAAATTCTATTATGATGACTGGCCTGAAAGTTTAATTTGTGCGTATACGCGGTATGAGACTCTAACGAAGGACCTGTCATGGACGTGTGTCAGAAACAGAGATGCGTCGCTAAATTTCTGGCAAAAGTTCATTGGGAATGGTGGTGGCTATGTAGAAAAATAAATTGTGGAGCACAAACAATCGCTCGTTTTAATAGTACCACTTTTGTCTTCGTATCTCTTCAACTTTGCGAACCTCGTACACACACACACACACACACACACACATATGCTTTTATCTTTCTTTATATGGATTCTAATTTTTTTATCATAGATTTCAGTTAATGTTATTGATACACTGAGCTTTTGGTTATGAACAAAGTGTAGTATCTGTTCTGATGCTACATTAGTTTATTCTGTTCTGAAGTGAATAAGAAGACCTTCTAGACTGAGACAATTTAAATGTTTGCTTCAATACTCTTTATAAAGCTCGAGTTGATCCACATTAAAAACAGACGTTGCGCTTAAATTTGCCTTTTTGAGGATGCATATAAATTGGGACATCATTTCTTCTATGTTCGTTTGAAAACAAAAACAAAAAAAAAATAAATAAAGGAAGAATAATAATTAAAATATCAATGAAAAATTTAACCTCAAGTATATTGCGCTAAATTAAAAAAAAAAAAAAGAAAAGCCCAATTGTACTTTCTATTAAAAAATAAACAACAACAAACAAACAAACAAACAGAATATAGCGAAAATAGTTTTTCCCGCGTTTCGGGGTTGCAACATCGTCTTATTTTGTAAAACCAACAACCGTATTCACGTCTTTTTTTGTTTCTATGGAGACGTCATTTCTGCGCTATTTCGTTTCCCTTTTTATTTTCTTCAACGATCTGCCCCCCCCCTCCACCCACACTCTATCCTGTCTTTTCGATTATCTCAATTCCGACTCGGCGTTTCTTCCATTTCTATTATTCATGTTTTTCTTTTGTTGTTTTCTTTTTTGTTCGTGTGTAATCATATTCTCCGTTATATATGTACAATTTGCAACTAACTAATCCGCGATCGCTCGTGCCTGTCGAAATAAACCCTGCACGTAATGCAAGAGATGCTTATTTTTGGCCAAGATCAAAGTGTAGTGTCTGTTCCGGCAGATGCTGCACTTAAGATAATTTGTACCAGTCAATGGAGGGGAAACCCTCTATACTGGGACAATTATTATTTTTGGTAACCAGAGTTTTTTTGCCTACTTTTAGGGGAGCTGGTTTTTACCTCACATTAAAAACGGCCTTGTGCCTAATTTGCTCAGTGGGGGAGCAAATAAACACCATCTGTTCCGGCAGATGCTGCAAGCTATGACTAGCTATGACTAGCTATGACTAGCAAAGATCAGATGTGGGGGCAACCCCACATGCCTGACCATTAACCAGCTCCCATTTCCCACCTCTCGGGAGCTGGTCCCCCTTTTTTCCTTCCCCCTCCCTTCACTCCTCACATTAAAAATCGGCCTTGTGCCTAATTTGCTCGGTGGGGGAGCAAATAAATACCATCTGTTCCGGCAGATACTGCAAGCTATGACTAGCTATGACTAGCAAAGACCAGATGTGGGGGCAACCCCACATGCCTGACCTTTAACCAGCTCCCATTTCCCACCTCTCAGGAGCTGGTCCCCTTTTCCCCTTCCCCCTTCCTTCACTCCTCACATTAAAAATCGGCCTTGTGCCTAATTTGCTCGGTGGGGGAGCAAATAAATACCATCTGTTCTTCAGATGCTGCACTTCATTTTCTTGTTCTCTTTCGGTGGAGGAGAAATCCTTCACGACTGAGACAATTTTTATTTTTGTACCTTTTCTTCACGTTAAAAAACGACCCTGGTGTCTAACTCTGTCCCGTGGGGAGGCATAGTAAATAGGTGCCATCTATCTATCTATCTATCTATCTACGATTATCTGACACACATTTGTAGGTGAAAAAAAAAAAAATTAAAGAAAGAAAATATATTTTTATTTTTTTTTTTTTTTAATGTACGTAGAATGCCATTTTATTTTAATTAGATTTAACTTCATTTATTGGCCCGGTCGGTGGGGCATTAGAATACGCCGACTGCCACCCCCTCCCCCCTGCAGAGGGTAAAAGTCCCGCAATTGGGGTCCTGGATATGACGTTAAACTATATCCGACCGTGAGGCCCCAGCTTGCGGGCTCTGGGGAGTGTGGGGCCACCCTTTAATTGCCATTGCTCCCAGGTCCACTCTGACCCGGAGTGGTAGTACCTGTTAGGGTCCCAACTATGGGTTAAATAGAAACTGATTCGCAAAAAAACAAATATATTCTATTAAAAAAATTTTCTTCAAAATCACCGGATTCGGCATTAAATAACCTGAAAAGGGTTGATACGCCGTAAAACAAAAACAACCAACCAACCAACTTCATTTATATCTGTATTTATACATTAAAAAAAAAACGAAATGTTCCTGAATCATTTGATTTCTTTGCGTGGTAATATTGGTTGGCCCGCAAGATCTCCTGATCTAAACCCCTGTGATTTTTACTTGTCCAAAATATTCAGCCACCGCCTTCGATTTCTTGAAGAGTTAAAACGAGCTATTCTTTTTGAAATTGCTGTTATTTAACCCGAAATGATCCATCGAGTAATTGAAAACTTTTGTTAACGTCTACAATCGTGTATTAGCAATGATGGAAAACATTTAGCCGATTTAATATTTAAGAGTGTATAAAATAAAATGGCCTTCTTATATACATTAAAAAAAATTGTTTTTTTTCGTTGAATTGTTATTTAATTTTTATTGACCAACAGATGTGTGAGATAATTTTGGGGCACCATAATTATTTACTATAATCATTAAATACCTAGAGACACTATAGTGTTTCATCCTTACGGAAATCTTCAGTGCATGGTGTCACGATTAACACCAGTCGATAGATTCGAACACGGCAACACAAGCCATCTCTGGCTTGATTAGCTACCGTTAACCGCGTGAAATAACGTTGGAATTTAACATTTTTATTTTTCAATGTTTTTTTTACTTCAGTCAGTGTGCTCTGATTGTCATACCATGATCTATGCATAAGAGCTAAATTGACAGACTTAATTCAACTGAAAGTGCTCAACGATAAGAAACGAGTTTTAATATATATATATATATATATATATATATATATATATATATATAGATAGATAGATAGATAGATCATATATAGATAGATAGATAGGTAGATCAAGCTATCATGAATGATATTCACACTTTTGTTGCAATCGACGTTTCATTTATTTTTGCAAGACCTAAATCTCATACAGCCTACAGAAAATGGACTCTGATTTATGAAAGTATGATAGGTTATGAAAAAGAAGGGTTGTAAAGAGATAGCTTCGAATTTGGGGGTATCAAAACCAAAGCGAAATATGATGAAAGTAAAAATAAAATAGATAAACTCCATAATTTATTATACCATACCTGTTCACACTGAAACACTTATCACAATATTCTGTCGATCTATATTAAAAACCTTGTTAAACTTTGTGACATATTTCCATTCTATGGAGGTCAGGCGCGAACGAACACCCCATAATTTTATTATACCATATTTCTTCAAACTGAAACATAATTATCAAAGTATACTTACGCAAATAGATATGAAAAGTCTTTATTAAAGTTTGTGCCTATTTCCATTCTATGGAGGCCAGACGCGAATGCAGACCCCACAATTTTATTATACCATCCCTATTTAAGTTAAAACATACTTATCAAAGTATTCTTATGTACATGTACATCAAAAACACTTGTAAACGTTTTTTTTTTTTTTCATTTTTTATTTCCATACTTTGTGGACCAAGCGCGTCAGCAGACCCCAACAATTGTAATGAATCATCATTATGCCAGATCAAGCATACCCATTCCTGCGTCTTGATACATCTTCTATCATTATATGTGATCAGTTTTCTATAATAATCAGCCATATAGGAGCCTATTCGTGACCAGACACACACACACACACACGCACACACACACACAAATGACCACACACACACACACACACACACACACACACACACACACACACACACACACACACACACGCACACACACACACACACACACACACACACACACACACATGGAAGCATGTAATAATTTATCTCAATGACCGTCTTCAGTCTCATGACTGCTTGATCGCGTGAATTCACCAGTAGGACTAAAAAAAGAAAAAAGAAAAAAAAAAGAGAAGTCATTTTTGGGCTCATGGACTGTTTGAGGGGGTGGCACTCGTCTGACAAGACGTGGCAATCATCATGTATGCGTATATGTATTTGTTAAAAAAAAATCTTACGAAACTCCTCCCTCAGTTTTTAGTTTGCAGACATAAAACTTAATATATAGGGTATTCGAATATATATGCCTTGCAATAAACATGTCTTTATAGCTCAGTCATTAAGGTTAAAGGATAAAGTACATCGTACGCTTTGTTGGTTTCGATTTTGGTAGTGGCGTTTGAGTCATTTAAAAAAAAAAAAACTTTTTAAATAAATACTAAATATTGGACCCAATAAATACGAAATATGCATTAATTAAAATATCATATTTAAGCGTATTCTACGACGGGGTAATGTCGGGCGATCTACTCGTGTGTGTGTATATATATATATATATATATATATATATATATATATATATATATATATATATAGTTAGAAATTTTATGGGTCATATTATTCATTGCGCGGTTTTGGTATAAGGCTAAGAGAAAACAGGAGCTTTTTCTTCTAAGACAAGATTACAAATAAACTACGAAAATGCAAAGAACTAAAACGGCAAAAATGAAAATACAGAGAAAAAAAAAGAAAAAAAGAAAGAAAAAGAAAATTAATTATTTCGACAACCGAGGCAAAATAGCCGCTTTTTCAACTCTTTTGATTATTTTAATTCGTTGGCGAAAAACGTTTTTGTCAAAGAACATTATTGTTGTAGCACTAGCAAGCCGCCCGGCCTTGTCTGGTCGTAAAATACGCATAAATATTAAATTTTAATTAATGCAGACACTGACACATGTGCATACGTGTATTATGTTTTTTTCTTTCTAAACCGTTCACTTCTTGTAAGTAAAAAAAAAAAAAAAAAAAATACTCGAGCTGAGACCGAAACCAAAAAAAACAACAACTGTGAGTCAAGTACGTTATCCATTAGACTAGCGTGACACGTTCTTTAAAAAGGGGTTTCAAACTACTTATTCTTAACATAAGTAATGTGATCTATCCACGTATGCGCATTCGTGAAACAGATAAAAATCCAATGACTCCCACGTACCAATTTTACAATTTTGACCCCCTTAGCAGCCATTTTTCCGGATGAAAACGGATTAAAAAGTTTTTCCACATATCCGATTATCCTGTATACCAAATATGTAGATTTAAAATTCGTTGAGTATATGGGTTGAGAAGCGTCCTCATGCACACACATTCTCATTTTTTATCGATACACAGATAAGTGAGTGTATTTTGTTTTTTTACTGGATAGTCACCACTTATCAAGGCCCAAAGGGCACTCGAGGATAAGGATTAATGAGTTTATCCGGTGGCCGGTCAGGCAACGCTGTAATGATCAGTAAATGAGACGCTTGAACTGGACAAAAAGGCGTTTGCATTAGATTTGAAAACGACCATGTTATAGTCAGTCGAGAAACAGCATCACGGTATTGTGCCCCATAAACAGGTAGTTCTAGAAAAGAAACTTTCCTTGCAGTTTTAGGCACGGATAAAGAGCAAGGGAAAGTGTGGCAGTGGTTGTTGCAAGACAAGTGTTTGTTGTTTGTTGTTTTACACGAGGGGGACATAGAGTGACGCTTAGTAAAGCATCTGCTACGAATATAAAGTGAGAAAGAAGTAGTTGGATCATCACTGATAAAGACCAAGAGTCTATAAGTAAATATAAAACCTTACAGCAAATCAGATCTCTTCGTCTTCATTCCATCCTCATAAACGAGATGTTTTCTTTCTTATATCTTTATACGTTTTATACCGATTTATACGTTTTTTTTTTTAAAAATATTCCCATTGGAAATGCTTCCTATTTTTCTTCTTTAATTTTTATTTCTTTTATCATCTTCATTCAGGCGCTATCTCCATCTATTACAAAAGTGACATTGTCTGTGGAACGGTCTCTACAAAAAAAGAAACAAAAAAAACAAACAAACAAACAAACAAAAAAAACAAAAAAACTAATCTGTTAAGTTTCGGTCTACAGATTTTAAACTTGATATATGAGGTATTTAAACCCATGGAACAAAATCGATTTGGTTTTTAGCCAGAGAAACAGCCACTAGGAGTTCAAAATTGAAAAATTGGAACTTAGCAGGCGTAGTCCGGTGTGTTATGTCTGCTCTCCGCATGCGTAAATATACATCTATACGTGTAACCGTGTTAATTTGACACCCTTTAATATGCATGTATCGTTAGCTCAGATGGTAGCAAAACCCGCTAGAGAAATAAATGTTTTAGTTTCGATTCTAGCTGACGGCACCCAAGTCATATTTTTTCTTTTTAATAGTTTAATGTAAACATAAATATTAGTGCAAATACTGGCGAATCTTATGCTTGGGCCATTTTTGACAGCGGGTGTACATTCGTATAAATATAAATAGTAATAAACCAATCTATCACTCTGCCTATCCGCGCACACAGACACAGACCTACTTCTGTACTTGTATCAATCCCAGTCTATTAACATTTATTGATCTGTCTGCTTCGATAGACCGACAAACAGTCGTCCAGACAGACAGCTGTATTACATGTCTATTAGAAGCCTCTCTATTGTCTCTGTATGAAGCAAAGTATGGTGTGTTATGTTTATATATATATATATTATTAATAAAAGATATTAAAATGTACCTACGTTTGACAATTTAATGAAGTTTCACTGCATCGGCGACCAGCAGAGACAATATTAATGTCGTGAAACTACAGTAAATTGTTAAAGCTATGCATATTTTATAATATTTGTTATAGTTGTATCCTAGAATAGATCTCTTTAAAGCGAACCTTTTGAAATTACAACAGACTGGAATTGGGACAGTAGACCTTGGACAAATAAAAAGATCGATTTTAAGATATATATATATATATATATATATATATATATATATATATATATATATATATACACAAACACACACCAGCGGGTGTACACGGTGTTTCCCGGGTGTGTTGAGGTGTGTGTGTGTGTGTGTGGGGGGGGGGTTTAAATCAAAACAAAATGGAAAATAAAAGATAAGCGAACGTAATAACCCTATTTAAATTATAACAAAAAACAAAACAAAACAAAACAAAAAAAAAACAGCGAACGTGATGGAAAGATAATAAATAAAAACAGCGAACGAAAAAAATGGCATAAATAACCCTGTTTTAATATTAAAACTTTAAAAATTGATATATATATATATATATATATATATATATATATATATATATATGAAAAATGAAAAAATATATCTGATATCTCGGCTCGAACGTGCAATTTTAAGATAACGACGCTACTATTCTAACAACTGGTTTATGACCGCGTGAGCGAAATTAGTTCCGACACAGTTAGACACAGTTAATTAATCGAGAACAACATCACTCTAATTAAAAACATATAAGATATTAACTGATATATTTCCGAGAGTCAAAACAATGAAAAAAAAAAATTCTCTTGTCATAGCCCTATTTATTGCAAGAAATGGAAGTACATAACAATCAAACGACCCGGATGTAAGCGTAACACAGAAAATAACTTTGGTCAAAATCAGACTTTCTTTCTTTAATTGGATATTTTTATTATCGATTTTCGATATGTGTCAGATGCATTCCGATACAAAACGTACGTAAGAACACTTACAAAGTGATCAGGTATCGTGAAATTAAAAAAAAAAAAAAAATCGGCCGAGCCGTTTCCGAGTCCATGAGGAACTCTCTTCATCTCTCTGTCTCACACACACACACACACACACACACACACACACACACACACACACACACACACACAACCACACACACACACACACGGTTCCTTTTATATAATAGTAGCGATTATGGAATATTTTTTTAATTCTCATACGCATACATATGTGTTTCATCATTTTTCAGGAATTATCAGTGTGGAAGATGACTCTTCAACCAATCGCATGATTCAAATCTCAGATTCGAGTCACTTTTTTTTTTTTTAAACTTTCAAGTCTGAATCAAAGATGCGCAAAAATGCGCTTTCAAAAGCTTTTTAAAACATCCCAAGTAAAAATGAAAATATATAGACTCCTAAAAAAACAGGCAGGTAAAGCACACACACACACACACACACACACACACACACACACACACACACACACACACACACACACACACACACTTGAAACACCGTGACGTATGATGTCGTTGCAGCGTCAGCTGTTAGGAGCGCCCAACTAATTAGATAGCATTTCCGGTGTACTTGTGTACGACGCCTCTTCCCCGTGTTGGGTTGACCGTTGACAGCAGTGTGCGTTAACACAAACACATAGACACGCCCTAAAACTACAAACACGCACATATATACATTTTTATCAAAACCATGTAATAGGTACGTGAAAGAAAAATTCAAAGTTAACATATCTCAAAATGGAACCGCTCAGCAGAAAGAGTATGCAGAGAGCATTCTAATGATACTTGAACCACCTCTGTAGGACAAATAATAAGAAAGTTACAACAATTCTAAAGCTGAAATTTGAGGCTAATTTTTGACAATAGAATCAATGGATTTCCTTAACAAAGTTGTGACCGATATCAAGATTTTTCACAGTTATTTTGTCATGACTTTCTTATTTCTTGTCCGATTTCAAAAAGACAAATATCACTGGAGAGCTTATTGAATGGAGAATAAGAAAAATATATTTTGAAAGTTTATTAATGAATTATTTACAAGATTAAGAGGTGAAAGGGGATGCTGGGGCGGAAGATGCAGTCAATTACTAAGGCAATATTACATCCCCGCATATGAAGTCTGCTGCTAATGCTGATTTTTTATGTCAAATAAACTGCAGAAGCACCGTTTTTTATTTCTCATCATACAAACACCAATAAATATAATTTTTTTTTTTACATTTCTCATGAACTTTTAGCATATAAATTATTAAAATTTCTTTTAGCATATAAATTAAAATTTCGGGTTTGTATTACTGTACACATAGATTCGAAAAAGTTGTCAAAAAACAAATATATAACAAATAAATGTTATCAAAGGCAAGATAAGTTACTTTTCTACCTAACTGGATATATTTTTCGTGTTTTTATTCAGCTCGAATACAGTGTTTATCGATGTATTGGAAAATTCAAAATGGCGCCCGACACTCTCTTTAACACGGTAAGTTCAAGAAAAGATGTTATAAATAATAAACTAGACAACATACTGTTAGAAATTCGCTCATTATATGTTACCGTGACATAAGTTGGCATATATTCGGTGTTTTTTTAATAGTATTTTGTCTACTTTATTATTTATAACACCTTTTCCCAAACTTACCGTGTTTAAGAGAGAGTAGCCGTCATTTTGAATTTTCCAATACAACGGTAAGCACTGCATGTTTTTCGAGCTGAATAAACATGTTACATTGAATAAAAACAAAAAAATGTATCCAGTTTGGTAGAAAAGTAACTTATCTTGCCTTTGATAATATTTATTTGTTATATATTTGTTTTTTGACAACTTTTTCGAATGAGTACAGTAATACAAACCCAAAATTTCTTTTAAATCATTAAAACTTTTAGAATTTAAAGTTTGCAAAATGTGCATAATAAAAAATATATTCATGAAAGTTTTATTTTTAAATTTTAAAAATAACTCTTGTATTTTTTTTAATTGTAAATTTGTTTATTAGTTTATTATAGAAAAAAAAGCAAAGTAACAAAATGGAAGAAAAAAAAAAGCAGCTCGATAAAATGATAAAATAGAAAAAAATACATTTTGCCGGGGAGAAATGTTTTTGTTTAAAGAAAGTAAAATAATTTAAATCCTAAAAGTTCATTATGCTGAAATAAATTTTAATAATTTAAAAGAATTTTTTTAGCCAGCCGTAGTTTGGCGTCATTGCCGTTGTTGGAAAATATTTGTAAACAAAGTGCGTAGGTTAACGATATGGCGTTAGTGAAATTTTGAAAATTTTCGTAACGGCTTCACATTTTAGGTAAACTCAAAACCAATGAAGGTAAAGTCATATAGGCTTCATATTTCGCACAAATAAGGTTTAATATCTATATTAACGAATATATATAGTTTCAAAACTATTACCACTTACCTTCAGGTCTAATAATGATGATTTAAATGACACAAAACTTCACTTCAAAAATTTTTACACTTCTACTGAACGTATGAAAATAATTCAAATACCAGCATGTAGCGTAACATGTGTGCTACCTCATCAGTATCCCTGCGGTGTAGTTAACCCCCCGGATATAGGTGGTAGGGGCCAATTTATGACACATACCTCAGTGCACAGAATTACGGCTTACTCAAGTTATCAATGCCACTTAACCCTCGCAAAAGCCTTGGCATTTTCACATACCTACATGTAACACCGTTTGCGTGGGTTAAGCCACCACCACCGAGAGAGTAGGCCGGTGAACACGACAGCGTAACGTCACTTCATGATCAACTTGCAGGTATAGAAAGTTTTCTCCTCCGCTGACCGAGGATAGAAAAAGTAAAGTGAAGCATCAAAACAGATACTACACTGTGATCTTGTTTCGAAGGCCAAAAAATATTTGTGTTTAATGTTTCATTAATTGTTTGTTCCCTAAATTCATAATTTAGTTTTATCAGTATTAAATTGTATATTGCTTTAAAATTACTTAATTTATGTAAAATTAAGTAATTTAAGATAATATTTATATTTTATATTGAATAAAGTTCAGTTTCAGTATTAATCAAACTGTGTTCCTTTTTCTTTTAAAAATGTTTTATTGCTCTTTTTCAAATGCCTCTCATATAGTACTGAAAGTTTGACAAATCTTACCTACATTGCCTGCAGACATTTTTCAGTTAACATGCCTTATCCTTACTCTCGGTGGCCGTGGTTAAGCACAGATGTAAGATAGCCGTTGGCTATTGGCGATAATGCGTAAGTTCTTCGTAAAAAGAGTAGTGTACTCGTGTTTATTGACATAATACGCACTACGAGCGTTTATTATTGTGCTAATATTGTATTGATAGTGCAACGAATTACGTTTCCTTTGAAAAAAGGTCTGGTTTTAATTTCATTTTGCGATTATATTTAGGGAGGTGCAGCTAGGAACATTGTTTTTTGCTTTGGCATTACAAAACCGACTTTGCGGTGTAGTGGGATGGGATAATTTCTTCTCTTCCTTACATAAACTGTCATCAAAGCTTCCACCTCTATCCCACCGACGAAATGTTGCATCCCTCTGCCTGTTCTACAAGTATATTAATGGTGAATGCTCCGACGAACTACAAGCTTTTATACAAAAGAGATATTGCTAACCTCTCCAGACTTCAACGTCATGTTCACAGTAACTTAGCTTCAATCCCTGCCCACCCCCACCTTGTAGAAGCTTCACAGCAAGAAATCGCCTAGCTACAAAATAAAAAAGTAATTCCATCATTGTATTTTAAAAACCATAAAAAAGAAAATGTGTTTTCGCTATCTTTTAAACTTAAGGTAGACAACTCTTATAATATTCTTCAATTTTAAATGTGTTATCTCTCTGTCTGATTTTAAATTTCTAATTTAAAACTGCTTAGGCCGAACTTTTTCTTTTTCTTTTTGTTTTGTACTGATAGGTCATCTATTATCAAGGCCCGGTGAGGGGCATTTGAGGGTAAAGATTGTTGATTGGACGATGATCGCTGCCACCAGAGAATTATAAAACAGTGGATGGAATGGTCAGAAGATTACTTAAGAGGACTTGATTTATTTACTTAGACTTGAAGACGACCACAGTTGGTTGCTTTATTGCTAATAACACAGTGCAACAACAACAAATGAAAATTGGCTTGTCAAAAACAAAATTTGATTTTGATACTACTTGGGATTGAGTTAGATAGTGGTCAGCGGTTTGACTTATTTAAAAGCCAAGTTTTGCGAATTCGCTTTTTTGGTAACTACTACTACTACTACTACTACTACTGCTGCTGCTGCTGCTGCTGCTGCTGCTGCTGATGATGATGATTAAAAACGCACATAAATGTGACATTTTTTATTGCCTCTATTATGTCGTTTTCGTTTCGTTTCGTTTTCATTGTATTTTTTCGATGAAACAACGGGCGAATTATTTTTTTATTAGTATTAGCACAGTTTTTGAACCCAACAAAACCGACTAGGTTAGGACTAGCTTAAAGTTGGGTTAGGATTATTTTAGGGTTCTGCTTGTTTTAGTTTGGGGCTATGTTACAGTTAAGATAGGGGTTGTTTAGGATTATGTTAGAGTTAGGTTACAGTTTTGTTTAGGGTTTGTGTAGGTTATGGTTTAAAGAACAGTTCGGTCTTTGTCAAGTTCAAAACTGTCTCAGCGCCATTTGTTTTTAACAGCATAGATTTTTCCTGGAAAATCAGAGAGAATCATTATTTACCCCAACATTGAAGAGTGAAAGTGTGCCGGTGTTGAACATAATTTTATTATATCGCATGAATCGGATGATTATTAGTGGCATTCGTTTCCCTGATATCTTTCTAGTTATAATTCTTTCTAGAAAGACCCCTGACACGGATAGGGGGCCACGCGAAAACTGGCGACCTATGTGAACTGGATTCGAACGTGATACACCCAGGTTGTCAGTCCGTGTCGTTAACCACTTAGCTACCGTCACCTCGCACAGTGCGTGTGTGTGTGCGTCTGTGTGTGTGTGCATGCGTGTGTGTGCTTGTGTGTGCGCGCTTATACATGTGCGTGAGTGTGCATGTGTGTATGTGTGTGTGTGTGTGTGTGTGCGTACGTGACGGGAGGGATGGTTAAAATTTGAGGGACGCTTGATGACCCCTTAATCCATAGATCCGCCACCGATGACATCATGGGCTCAGGCGCGGTATTCCTTCCATTTTTAGCGAACTGTAAGAAAATCCCTTTTCAGGGTTGCGAAAGGCTGTTTCTATCGCTCTCGGCTTAATCTCCTCCTTGATTTGAAATGCCTCTCCCCACACCTTTTTCAAAAAAGGCTTTTACCTCACGGCAAAAAGTCGACGTTTTCTAGAGTGAAGACTTGCGTGAAATTTGGAATGGCAATGATGGATTAGACAATCTTCAGAAAAAAAAAACCCTACAAATCCTCAACTACCTGGTATGAATGATTTAGATATTAAAATTTGCTAGCTTCTGCCGTTTGACATTTTCCGGGGCTTTGCTTGCAGATCTTCCCGACGGTGGGTTATCCAGGGGAGAATTTGAAACGTCCGTGCTGCCTAGTTTAATTAGGCTAATAGACGTTTTCATAATACCTGTCAACATTATTCAGATGAGAAACTTTCAAATGTCGGATGTGTCAGAAGAAGATGGATATGCTACTACGACTACTACAACTACTAACAACGAACACTTATAGGCTTATAAAATTTTGGTCAGGATTGGACCAAATTGGGATGAACAATCATTAAGTTGCCCAGAGGTAGTGTAAGAGGTTAAAAATGTCAATATCACGGATACTACTACCACTGCCAATATTAAAGTAAATAGTCTTTATAGGCTGCAAAATTATTTGTAAAAATTTTGCCATATTTGAAATGGAATGAATAGTACAGCACAATCACGTTGACACACCGGTTCTCGCTGGATCACCGAAGTTAAGCAACGTTGAGCCTCGCCCAGTACCACATGGGTGACCAATTGGGAAGGCTAGGAGCTGTATGTACCTTCTCGGAAGGTTAGGCGTGGTGTCAGTACCATCACCGCGAAAAAAGAACTCCTCGCTAATAAAGGATTACAAAGATGTGGATGGCCTATGCCCTCTCCAGGGGCTCAAGGATGTGGATCCTTGGAATATCGAAGATAGAAAATTTACTACTACTATTATGTGTTGACGAACAGATTTTTTTTTCAAATTTCTTTTCGTTTTTATTGGGGATGGGGCATCCTGTCGGATACCAGAATTTCAGACGCTAGTTCATAGACTTTTAGGATTCTAAATGTCTATTTAGATGCAACTGTTTGAATCTCACATCCACTTGGTTTACCGCCGGGTATATTCGCCAGATAGTTTTTGAAATTCTTTTTTTTTCCGTGAGCCCGGTGTGTTGAATGTAACACAAATCTTTCTTTCTCCCTCTTAAGTTAGATAACCTAGGACTTAGTGGGTTAAGATTATAACCAAGACCAAAGAATCAAATGTTTAAATCACAACATAAAACTGAAATATAACGCCACCCCCACCCGAACCCAGAAAATGTAAAAAGCCAAAATAAAACTCAAAAGGAATCACAAAAAAAAACAACATTCATTAAAACGTTTTCTTTTTTTATAATTTAATTTCATTAGTTGCTTACATATGTTCATCCGAAAGCACACGATGTCGCTGAGACGTAAGGATCTACTGTGAATTAAGGGTCAGGTTTATATGGGTGTTCTAAGTGGGGAGTTGTGCAACGAAATGTTTGTTCACATTAGATTTAAAATTCTTGCATGTTAATACAGTCGAGGAAATGGAACAGGAAAGGAATTTCAAAGGCAAGCAATTCGAGGAGGATGACAAAATAGAAAGCTTTCGATCATTTGAGAAACGTCTAGAGTACTTGTCTGTATCCGTAGCGGCATTCACCCGGGATGGGTTGAGCCGGCCCCAGTGGTGTTAACCGCATTTTGCGTCAGTCAGCAGCAGGGTCGACGGCATGATCCAGCCATTCACGGTTCCAGCGACGGACACCAAAAACTCAAGAACCAGAGATGATCTCTATATCTGCTTTTTCTGTTGCGAGCCAAGTCTCATATTGGCCACCTTGGCACATTTTCCAAGCTTTGGGTGCAATGGGCGCCACCAATTGACAAACTTATTCCCTGGCCGGTGCATCACGTGATCGAACCACCGGAGTCTTCTTTTCACCAGAGTTTCCTCCAAGCCAAAGATGTTAAACCTAGCGCGTATGGTCGAGTAAGGGATCTGGTCGGAGAGGCGAATGCGCAGGATAAAGCGGAGGCAGTAGACTTCAAGTTTATGAAAATCCTTTCTGCGCAGTGGCCAACCTCTAGAGTGAAGGGAGGCGGAGCTTTACTGATTGTCACTGAGGGTATTTCACGCTGAGGGGGCAGACGTTCAGGAAGTTCGTCAGAGCATATTCGATTGAAGTACTTGTAAAACAAATACAGGGATGCAACATTGCGGTGATGGGACAGGAGTTGGAGTTTGGTAGATAGTGTGGGACCTATTAGATTAGAAACTGTTTTTTTTGTACCTTGTCTTAGAGGGCCGGGCTATTGGTTACCGCGTAGCAGTTATAAATAGATACTTATTTATGAAAATGCGGCGTACATCTCTATATTAGTAGTATATAATGAAAACCGTTGCACAAAATGAAAAACAACGCCTCTTTTATAAACAACAACGGAAGAATCTATATATTAATATCGTAGTACCTTTAACGTACATTCGTGTGTCATGATTTCCAGATAATAAATTATTCGATTGAGCGATCTTATTAATTAAAAAGGAGGGTAGAAGGTGATAACATACTACGAACATTAACTTAGTATATAAATACACATTAGTGTATTTATATACACATATATATATATATATATATATATATATATATATATATATATATATATATATATATATATATATATATTAAGGCTCGTATTATGTTATCAGCTTCTATCTTCCCTTTTAGTAAATAGGATCTCCCGATCACCGAAGACGCATGATCCAGCCATTCATAATGTCGCTTTCGGGATATAGTGAAACTAAAATATACCTTCTTGGTCTTCTGGATATGGACCAATGGTAGTATCTGTTCTGTCTAAAGATGGTATAATGATATCGTGGGATTTCCGTTCGCGCCGGACGTCCCTACAATGGAAATATGTCACAGACTCCGATAAGAATATTGGAGACAAACACTAATAAGAAGATATATTCTGACACGATATTAAGCAGATTACTTAGTTAAATACTTGTACAGTTTAATAAAAGGGCTACATTAATATTGCATGGTGTCCATTCACGCTGAGCATCCACAGAATGACAAGAAGCAATATATTACACACGAAAGATGCCGCTGTGGATTTTCCACGGATTCCGCTAGTTTATTTAATTACTTGTACCATTTAGTGTAAAGTGCAAAGAATATTGGCCAGTGTCTCAGTTAAAAAAAAGGAAAAGATCGAAAGTTCTTTGGGTCCCAGAAAGTATGACAGCAGTTATCTTCACCAGCAGATAGTTGATGCTTGAGCGTCCAGTAGGGAGAGAGAGAGAGAGAGAGAGAGAGAGAGAGAGAGAGAGAGAGAGAGAGAGAGCAAGAGAGAGAGGGAGAGGGTGGAGAGACAGACAGACAGACAGACAGAGACAGAGAGAGGGAGGAAGAGGATGTAAACTTATTGAAGATATCTGCTACTAAGAAGCAGAATGTGCCTTCAATAAGTTTCCAGACTTTTTTTTTTCATCTGGGCATTTTTATTGATAGTACACGCATAAAACTCTAGTCCTCGCTTCTGGCTGCAATGTACTTGTTGTACCTTTCCAACAACTTCTGGAAAGCCCCGTGGAAGTCCTCTTGCGTGAGCATGTAAATGACCCTCGTCACAACCCCTTTAATCTCCTCAATTGTCTCATAAGCCTCTAAGGTTTTCCTTTGAGCTTAGAGAATAACCAAAAGTCAAAGGGGGCAACGTCTGAACAATAGGGAGGCCAAGGAACTGTCTTGATGCCATCTTGATCAAATAGCGCGTGACAAGGATGAAGTTGTGAAGTACGACCTTTAGACAGACATCACGCAAATCTTCCGCATCTTCAGTTCCTCGCGAATAGTTGTGTGTACAGTTCCCACACTGACATCAAACTGTGCACTTATTGTCTCTATAATGACACGACTCTCCTTATCCATGGCATTCTTTATTTTCCCAATCAACTCTGATATTCTGACTTCCTCACTCCTTTCACATTTCTCATCATCTCTCATAGACTTCCTGCTTTCCTTAAATCTCTTATGCCACTCAAAAACGGATGCTCGGTTCATGCAAGATGACCCAAAACATTTCTGAAGCATTCGATACGTTTCTTTGGTATTTTTTCCAAGTTTAAAACAGAATTTTATTGCATATCGTTCTTCTAAAGTATCCTCACGTCTAGATTTCATTTTTGAAATTCACCAGCTGTGACAATCAGACTTTAGTAGGATGTTTTCCAAATCATGCTGTAGCTGTTCATTTGAACATTAAATCATAAAAATTGGTCAATTATTCCATAAGATGTATAGTAATGACCTACTGAATTTTTAAGAGTCTACGAGAATTTTAAATGCGTGTACAAAAATGTCTAGAAATTTATTGAAAGGCACCTTGTATATAATTTAGAAAACAGAGGCACCTAATACGACCTATAATCATGTATTATGAATGGTTATTTTTAGAATACGAAATAAGAAATTTTTGTGAACCTATTTTAGTTCGTGGACGACGACTACAGTAAAAAAAAAAAAAAAAAAAAAAGAAAGGAAAATATTAGAAAAAAAGGAAACAAATCCTGTTCTAGATTGCTTCGGAGTTAATCTGATCGAAAAGTTGGAAATCGGTTTTTCACTCCTGGGGGAGGAGAGGTCTATACTTAGATGGTTTGGCGGTGGTAGTGGTAGTGGTGGTGGTGGTGGTTGTGGTTTATCTGTTTGCTCTCTCTCTTTTTCTCCCTGTTTTTCTCTTTCTCTCTCTCTCTTTATCTCTCTCACACTCTCTCACTCTGTAACGTAAACACGTGAAGTCACTCACGCAACCGTGGGGGGCTTTTTACGAATCTTGTTCAGGTGGTGTTTTCGCGGAGTTTATCAAACGGTTTGCGTGCGAAGCTGGATAGGGATTATTATGGGGAAGAGGTGGTTCGTATTTTTACACGCAAAATGTATTCAACATTGCTGTAAGATCAACTTCATTGATAATCTTTTTCTGTCGTTTTTCGTTTCTTTTTTTTATTGTTCGTTTCAGCAATCTTTCTTTCGGTTCATTTCTTCGTTTCTTTCTTTCGATCTTTATTTTTGTTTCGTTGTTTTCGCCTTTCTTTCATCCATTTTCCTTCTGTTTGTTTTTGTTTCGTTTTTTTTCCGTTTCCTTTCTCTTCTTTTCGTTTCATTCATTTTTATTTTAGTCTATACTTGGTTTTTGTTTCATTGTTTTCGCCTTTCTGCCATCCATTTTCTTTCTGTTTGTTGAGGCCCCTTTCTTTTCGTTTCTTTTCGTTTCGTTCCGTTTCTTTTCATTTCGTTTCATCCATCTTTCTTTTAATCTATACTTTATTTTTGTTTTGTTGTTTTCACCCTTATTTCATTTATTTTCCTTCTGTTTGTTGCGTTTCGTTTCGTTTCGTCGGTCTTTCTTTCAGTTTACTTTATTTTTGTTTCGTTTTTTTTCCGCATTTTCTTACTACATTTTCCTTCTGTTTTATTTTTATTTTTTTCGTTTCGTCCATCTTTCTGTCGATTCATTTCTTCGTTTTTGTTTTCAATTTTTAGTTTCATTTGCGTTTTGTTTCGTTATTTCCACCATTTCGTTATTTCATACATTTTTTTTCGTTCTGTTTTCTTTTCTTTGTTTCGTTTGTTTCTTTATTTTACTTACTTTCACACTTTCTTTCTTTTCTTACTTTTCTTCAATTATATTTTCCTGTTTTCCTTCATTTATTTATATTTTTCAAATCCTTTTTTTAATTAGACTTCCCGTTTTTTTTTTCACTCCATTCTTTATTCTCTTGTGCATAAAACGATACCCTAAGTTTCAAAGATGGCGACAGGTTTGTCAATTGAAGCATGGAAGCACAAAATTGATTTAATACTTCCGCTATTCTTCAAAACTGCTAACTTATATATTTGGACAAAATATTAAAATTTTTTTAATATATTTTTTTCTAATATATTTACGTTTTCTTTTTAAAATGTACTATATTTAAATATACTTTATTTACATATAATTTATTTAAACCTGCTCAGTCAATTACGATCGTCGCCGATTCAAAAAATATAACTTTTATACTTAACTATGTTTTACGTCTATTTTTTTCATCCCCCCCTTATAATAAAATATATTAAAATGCGTAAGCTTTCTTTGTCAATTGATTTTGTGTTTTTTTTTATAATCGCACAGAAATATTTAAATAGATATTTTTTTGTTTCGATATTTGTCAGTTATTTGCAAAAGATGTGTGATTAGAAAACACAAAGTCCTTTGATAAAGAAATTTTACGTATTTTTATATATTTTTATTATAAAAGAAGGTGACCCCTCCCCTAAATTATAGTTAACTATAAAAAAAAAAATGATATTTTTCAAATCAGCGACGATCGTAATAGACTGCGGAGATTTAAATAAAGTTTATGTAAATAAAGTATACTTAAATATAGCACATTAAAAAAAAATGAGAAAAGGCAACTATATTTGAAACAAAAAGCGTAAATATGTTTTAAAAAATATATTAACAATAAGAATCTTAATATTTTGCCGAAATATAAAAGTAAGCAGTTTTGTAAGAATAGCGGAAGTATTGTATCAATTGTGCGCTTCCATACCTCAATTGACATCATCATCTTAGAAACTTAGGATCTCGTTTTAAAAACGGTTACTAAATATCATTATCTTTTATTTCTATTTCATATGCGAGATGAACGAACTCATATAAACTACTCCTTTTCTTTCTTTGTTCGTTCCGTTTACTCTTTCCTATGCTTTAATTTTCAGGTCGGATTTTTAGTCGCGTGCAAGCGATTCTATAAGTCACTCCGTCGGTCGGTCGGTCGGTCGGTCGGTCTGTCCGTAACACTTTTGTGCTTGGCCTTTTTGGTTAAGATCAAAGGTCTGTTGTTAATAGATGATGTTCTTAGCTTTTTAAGCTTTTCTTCGCCTTTTGGTCAAGATCAAAGTGTAATATCTGTTCCGGCAGATACTGCAAGCAAAGGCATATGTGGGGGCAACCCCACATATAAGACCTTGGTCAATTTAGGGGCAACCCTTCATGCCAATTGTCACTATCCAGCTCCCCTTCTCCGGGGAACTGGTCCCCATTTCCCCTTCACAGCTCACATTAAAAACCGACCTTGTGCCTAATTTGCTCGGCTGGGGAGCAAATAAAAACCGCTTTTCTTGGCCTTTTGGCCAAGATCAAAGTGTAGTATCTTTCCGGCAGATACTGCAAGCTATGACTAGCAAATACCAGATGTGGGGGCAACCCCACATACCTGACCATTCACCAGCTCCCATTTCCCACCTCTCGGGAGCTGGTCCCCTTTTTCCCTTCCCCCTCCCTTCACTCCTCACATTAAAAATCGGCCTTGTGCCTAATTTGCTCGGTGGGGGAGCAAATAAATACTATCTGTTCCGGCAGATACTGCAAGCTATGACTAGCTATGACTAGCTATGACTAGCAAAGACCAGATGTGGGGGCAACCCCACATGCCTGACCTTTAACCAGCTCCCATTTCCCACCTCTCGGGAGCTGGTCCCCCCTTTCTCTTCCACCTCCCTTCACTCCTCACGTTAAAAATTGGCCTTGTGCCTAATTTGCTCGGTGGGGGAGCAAATAAATACCATCTGTTCCGGCAGATACTGCAAGCAAAGACCATATGTGGGGGCAACCCTACATATAAGACCTTGGTCAATGTAGGGGCAACCCTTCATACCAATTGTCACTATCCAGCTCCCCTACTCCCCGGGGAGTTGGCCCCCATTTCCCTTTCACTCCTCACATTAAAAATCGGCCTTGTGCCTAATTTTCTTGGTGGGGGAGTAAATAAATACCAACCCTTCATACCAATTGTCACTATCCAGCTCCCTTACTCCCCGGGGAGTTGGTCCCCATTTCCCCTTCACTCCTCACATTAAAAATCGGCCTTGTGCCTAATTTTCTTGGTGGGGGAGCAAATAAATACCAACCCTTCATACCAATTGTCACTATCCAGCTCCTCTACTCGCCGGGGAGTTGGTCCCCATTTCCTCTTCACTCCTCACATTAAAAATCGGCCTTGTGCCTAATTTGCTCGGTGGGGGAGCAAATAAATACCATCTGTTCCGGCAGATACTGCAAGCAAAGACCATATGTGGGGGCAACCCTACATATAAGACCTTGGTCAATGTAGGGGCAACCCTTCATACCAATTGTCACTATCCAGCTCCCCTACTCCCCGGGGAGTTGGCCCCCATTTCCCCTTCACTCCTCACATTAAAAATCGGCCTTGTGCCTAATTTTCTTGGTGGGGGAGCAAATAAATACCAACCCTTCATACCAATTGTCACTATCCAGCTCCCTTACTCCCCGGGGAGTTGGTCCCCATTTCCCCTTCACTCCTCACATTAAAAATCGGCCTTGTGCCTAATTTTCTTGGTGGGGGAGCAAATAAATACCAACCCTTCATACCAATTGTCACTATCCAGCTCCTCTACTCGCCGGGGAGTTGGTCCCCATTTCCTCTTCACTCCTCACATTAAAAATCGGCCCTGTGCCTAATTTTCTCAGTGGGGTAGCAAATATATAACCTTTTCTTAGCCTTTTGAAACTGCTTTTATTATTTAATAAAAACAGAATTTTAATACACATAAACTGTCCTCACGTCCAGATTGCATTTTTCAACATCACTAGTTGTGATAATCAGGCATTAGTAGGGTGTTTTCCAATTCCTGCAGTAGCTGTTTATCTGAAATAATAAAAATTGATCAGACATTTCATAAGATATATAGCAATAACATACTGAATTTTCAAGTGTCTACGACAATTTTAAATGTCTGTACTAAAAATGTCTAGAAACTTGTTGAAGGCATCTCATATATATATGGCTGAAACTACTGTCAATAATTTTCCCCACTCTTTATCTGTGCCTAAATCCAAACGTAGATTCCATGAACAAAGCTTCTTTCTTAGAACTGCACGCCAGTGGAACTCTCTGCCGCTTGCCTGTTTCCCACCTGACTACAACTTGGACGTCTTCAAGTCCAACATAAACAAACTCCTGACAAACCGCCCCTTAAGTAAGACATTCTATCAAAACCCCAATACTAATAATTACTACAATACTATCTCATTGATTACTGTACACGCAATAACCCTTATCCCGGAGTGGCCTTCCATGTGAAAAAAAAAATGATATATATATATGAATAGTAGACACTTACACCTTTCCACCCCTTGGAAACACTTCAAATGAACTACGAAAATGCTATTTTTACATCTCCAACACATTTTGAAAATAATTTCTGAAGAGGACGCTTCACAGAACGTCTGAAACGCGTTAAAAACGATTTCAATGATTTAAAAACATTATTACAATGATCTAAACATAATTCTCAATGAAAAACCAAGACACGGAATAATAAAAAATACACATTGTTGGTGACTACCCCCTTTTTTAAATATATATCTTTCTTTCGTTGGGATTTCTTAACCCATTATATATATATATATATATATATATATATATATATATATATATATATATATATATATATATATATAGCTCTGTTCGACTGAAAGTTCTAATCAGCGAGCTAAAATAAATTTCAGCTGTAGAGTTTATTTGTATCATGGAATGTTAGAATGTTACGTTTTTATTGACTCTTAATTGACTCTTAATGAAGAGAGTTAAGTTTTAATTTTGGAACTTCGTCTGTTTTAATGTTGGTTGGTTGGTTTGTTTAACCTTCTTTGGGTCATCAAATGCAGGATTTTTCAAACTTCAGGATGCCATGAAGCTTCTGAACAGAGCAAGGTTTTTTTTTTCCACGGAGCACTAACAACATAAATTCTAAAATAAATATCAAAAACATTAATTTAAATTTTAACACTAACTAATGATAATGTTTACAACCATTTTCTTATTTTTGTATGTTGCATATTTTGTTAATTCATTTGACATTTTCTGTTATATAGAAACTATTTATACTCAGACTTATGTATCGTATCTCTTTCCAGTAAAAAGAATCAGTAATTAAATGCTTGCAACCATTTAATTTTTCCATAAAACTATTTGGTCCTCATTAAAAAAGGATTTCTGGAGGCACTCACGGAGGCTCAGGGCTCCATGGAGCCCACTTTGGGAAACTCTAATTTAATGCTGTATATAAGATTTTTTTTTTTTTGGGGGGGGAGGGGATGTTAATTTTTGTTGTATTTTCAGTTGTTTTCAAATTTTATTCGTTTTCTATATTTGTTGTCTTCGGCTGTTTGGTTGTTTTGAAGGTTGGTTACGACGTAGGATAATCGAGTAATGTTTCGATGTTATTAGGTGTTTGGGAGGGACTTATATTTTGTAGTAGAGATTCACTCTTTTAAAGAAGTTTAGGATATTATTAAGGTTCTCTTTTTCAAACAGGTCCTTTAGATTTTTAGCCTGCTAAAAGTGTTTACGAATGTGTGTGAGGTCATAACAGTCCCCTGTTGTCCTGTGTTGGTTTAACACACACGAACACACACAATATATCTAGATATATGTTAGCAACATTGGGTAGCTAGATAGGTACGAATATTCACTCACTACACACACGCACACACACATATATATATATTCAATGAATGTTCGTACCTATAAAGCCACACACACACACACACACACACACACACACACATATATATATATATATATATATATATATATATATACATTATCAATGGGAGCAGCAGCAACAGCGTATAACATATGCAAATGGCCAAGCTGGATGCGCGATGTGATGTTACAGTGGAGACAATAAAAAGACACACGTGGCGAGGAACGAAAAGGAAAAACATTGGGTGTTGGGAGGAGTGGTGTTCAAGGTGCGGTCGGTGCTCGGAAAAGTATGTGTTCGAAACACGTGGGTGACGTCACAGCAGGAACGAAAAGTCACACGTGGCCGGAGAAAGAGAAATAAACTGTTTAAATATTTAGAAAAAAAATGCGTTGTTGGGAAAAATACCAGATATAAAGTCTTTTGTTAAAAAAAGAAGGTCCGTCAATTTTTTTTCCTTTCGTCTGTTTCCTTGCGACAGACTCTACTGTGTCGTGGGTCCATTAAAATGTAACCGTTAAAATGTGTACAGCGTTCCAATTAATTTATGCATCTATCTCTTTTTTAGCCGGATCTATCACTAGGTCTAATAATGTATTTTTTTCTCTGGTTCACTGTATATATTTATAATATCTATCCAGAGTGTTTCACTGGTTCACTGTATATATTTATAATATCTATCCAGAGTGTTTCACTGGTTCACTGTATATATTTATAATATCTATCCAGAGTGTTTCACTGGTTCACTGTATATATTTATAATATCTATCCAGAGTGTTTTTCTTGTTCACTGCATATATTTATAATATCTATCCAGAGTGTTTCTCTGGTTCACTGTATATATTTATAATATCTATCCAGAGTGTTTCACTGGTTCACTGTATATATTTATAATATCCATCCAGAGTGTTTCTCTGGTTCACTGTATATATTTATAATATCTATCCAGAGTGTTTCTCTGGTTCACTGTATATATTTATAATATCTATCCAGAGTGTTTCACCGGTCCACTGTATATATTTATAATATCTATCCAGAGTGTTTTTCTCTGGTTCACTGTATATATTTATAATATCCATCCAGAGTGTTTCTCTGGTTCACTGTATATATTTATAATATCTATCCAGAGTGTTTCACTGGTTCACTGTATATATTTATAATATCTATCCAGAGTGTTTCTCTGGTTCACTGTATATATTTATAATATCTATCCAGAGTATTTCACCGGTTCACTGTATATATTTATAATATCTATCCAGAGTGTTTCACTGGTTCACTGTATATATTTATAATATCTATCCAGAGTGTTTCACCGGTTCACTGTATATATTTATAATATCAATGCAGAGCGTTTCTCTGGTTCACTGTATATATTTATAATATCTATCCAGAGTGTTTTTCTCTGGTTCACTGTATATATTTATAATATCTATCCAGAGTGTTTTTCTCTGGTTCACTGTATATATTTATAATATCTATCCAGAGTGTTTCACTGGTTCATTGTATATATTTATAATATCTATCCAGAGTATTTCACCGGTTCACTGTATATATTTATAATATCTATCCAGAGTGTTTCCGCGTTACTTTGTACACTGTAAATTTTGCATCTCTCTGCCTGTCTAGCTGTCGTCGCACTTGTCTAGCAATATTCGACTCCCACTCCTTTTCAAGCATTTTAATTATAAATATGCATTGATATACTTGGTAGATGAATGTTTTCAACGAGCCCTCCATGATTCATATTCCTGGTCTATCATTCAACAACTACTTCACAAAAATGGCAAACACTTCAGACATCTGGTAACTGTTTTTACTTCCTCATAATCACATGCGTAGTTTTTGCCTTTGAAGTGTTTAATACCAAAAATACATATTCTATCTAGTAATGTTTTCGTCTCTATTAACTTGCCTCTTAACGGGTGCAGATTTGAACATCCAGCTAAAAAAAAAAAAATAAAAATAAAAAACAAATGAATAAATAAATAAAATTAAAAAAAAAATAAATAAATAAATAAAATACCCCCCCCAAAAAAAAACACACACACACAGGCACTTAGATTTTGACAAAAATTTAACTTCTCTCAGTGTAAAAATATTTCTCCTTTACTGATCAAGAACGAAAAAAAAAATGCAGTATTAAAACAGATATTACACTTTACTCCTAAATGCTTGCATCACTTCTAATATATTGAGCATTTAAATTATGCTCCGTAGAAAGCAAATCCTGGGTAAATAATTATGAAAGGCAAGCGGTTACCCATGTAGCCGATCTTCACTGCTTGTCACTACAAAACAAAATGGAAGAGTCGACGCATATGTTTCTGCTGCTACCAGAAGAATTGTTAAAACGTTTGCTGTATACAACCTCAGACTCCTTTGAAGACACTGGCTCCTCATCTTTCATCACAGTTGACTCCCGAGCAAGGTCAGTTTCCCGTTTCTGGCATTAGTTGTCTTTCTACGTTGGGGAGACATTATTCAGAATCACTGGTTTTTAGACGCCAGGTAACTCGCCTCTACTCCGCCTATCAGTGATAGAATTTTCGTCTGATCTAGATCCAAACCACACAAAAAGAAAACTAAAATTAAAGAGAACAGGCAAGGAGCTGGACATTTGCTGAAGACGCACACCGTGATTATTTTATAGGCAACTAATAAAATACCTATTCCAGTACCGGCATAAGCAATAAATATTGCATTAGTTTCAAGTATTAATATTAAAACAAAATTCTTTGCGGAGTATGGTACGGGTTGGTGGAACCCCTAAATGGTTTAGTTTAAAAAATAATAATGTGCCCACGTTAGTCACTCTACTGTTAGAATACATATTCCATAATTTGTAATAATAAGTGCAATAGATTAGGATTTTACGAAGCACATATTACTGACTCTTACGCACGTAGATCGCTTCTTAAAAATCTATCACGTAATATAATTTGATGTAGAGCAATTCTTTTCTCGGTTAAAATTTGTGTATTTAAATTATTCTACAACTGGTGCGAGCTTAGGTGAGAGAGAGAGAGAGAGAGAGAGAGAGAGAGAGAGAGAGAGAGATATATAAAAAACGAACAAACCAAGGTATGTTTTCATCAACGTTTCGTCTCTATTGCGAAACCTCCCCTGGATGAATGAAATTAAGAAAAGAAAACACCAGTACAAATATTTGAAAATATATTTTTTCATATAATGAAATGCATGAATTTGTTCCATTTCAAAAACGAAAAAAATCGTTGGAAATTAAAAAAAAAAAAAAAATAAATAAAAATAAATAAATAAATAAAATAAATAAATAAATAAAAAATAATAATAAGAGAGTAAGATTTTTTATAAAGTCATATAGCCGTTAACATATTTAAAAAGATATGATGCAATTCATATTCTTTTGACAAGCAAAAATAGTTAAATTTATTTCAAATAAACCGAGACGGAGACTTTTTAATCAAGCTTATAGCAAATTCAAGCACAATTAAACAGCGTGCAGGTTTCTGTAATGTAGCGCCATTAATAAGTAAACGTTTATTAAAAGAACATAATTTAATTTTAGACACAGTTAACTCTCTCACACCATAGAAAATACCACCTATAATAATTAATACATATAATCAGTCAATTAATTGCAAAACAAAAATAAGCTCATTTCATTTCAGTTACACATTTATTTTTATATTATAACAGACATATTTGTTCCCCCCAAATATGAATTGCATCATGTCTTTTTAAATATATTAATGGCTATATGACGTTATAAAAAGTCTTACTCTCTTTCACAACGCTATGTATCCCCGTTTGAATTTCCAAAGACTCTTTTTCGGTTTTGAAATGGAACAAGGTCATACATTTCATTACATCAAAAAATATATTTTCAAATATTTGTACTAGTGTTTTGTTTTCTGAATTTCGCTCATGTAGAGGAAGTTAAGAAATCAACATAATACATATTGACTGAAAGTTCTAATCAGCGAGCTAAAATAAATTTCAGCTGTAGAGTTTATTTGTATTGTATGGCATATTAGAATGTTACATTTTTATTGACTCTTAATTGACTCTTAATGAAGAGATGCAGTTTCCTTCGTTTTTTTTTTTCTTCATTTTTTTTTTTTTTGTTAAAGAAAATTAATGTTACGTTTAATTCTGGGCAACGCCGGGTACATATTCTAGTACATAAGTTTTTTGTGAAATTTTCTTTTTTTTTTTACCTAACAGGTAAGTAAATTTGAGAGGACACGCTTTTTAAATAACTCTTCTTAAAGTTTGTTCTTTTTAATTCGAAATTTATCATTTTTTAATTTGAACTTGGGCCTTTGAGAAAGCGAAAACGAAAGCGGGAACTTTAGCGTAGGAAAGTGCAAACCTAACTAATAAAATTGATCAGCTCTGGAAATGCGCGGGAACTTTGGAGTAAAGCCAACGATGAAAAAAATACACAATCTGAACTTATACGTGAATCATATCCGCCTTAATAAACGTCCACTAGGTAGAGCGAATATGTAAAAGTAGCCGCTGAAATAAAATATTGAAAAACTAACTCCATACTTATCAAGGATAAAATAACTCGAGGATAAGAGTTAATAAGATAGATACATTAGTAGTTTAATAATGAATACTATGAGAAGACTGAAATTCTTCATATATCAACCACTCACAAACAACAGCCGAACCAGAAACCAGCAATTTTTCCCTCTTTGTCAGAAACAGCACTCATTTCAAACATAACTCAATCGTTAAACCGAAGAATATTTTGATATGTATCTTGTGTGATTAAAATATATAAGAGAATGGATTTCATTAACCCAACTTTAGTATAATAGTCACATCGATTGAGGATTGAAAGACAAAATAGGAGGAAGCGAGAGTTATAAATAGCGTTAGGACAAAAGCATATTCTTTTCATTGTCTTGTACTCTCGTGTATATATCCGACACAGTCAGGCACAATTAATCAACCGAGAACCACATCAACGTACATAAAATACATATAAGATATCAATGGATATATACCTGAGAATCAAAGCAAGGAAAATAATATGCTGTTGTCATAGCCCTACTTATGAAACATGCAAAAACGTTAAGGCAAGATCAATTTTCTACACTTAATGAATTTTTTTTCGAAAAGCATTAGTAGTTTTATTCATTTTTAATTTTATAAATAAATAAATAAATAAAGTCAGATCAACATATTGTTTTTACTCTCGAGTATATATCCGACACAGTCAGACACAATTAATCAATCGAGAACCACATCAACGTACATAAAATACATATAAGATATCAATGGATATATATCTGATAATCAAAACAAGGAAAATAATATGCTGTTGTCATAGCCTTACTTATAAAACATGCAAGGCAAGATCAATTTTCTACTCTTTATGAATTTTTTTTTTTCGAAAAGCATTGGTAGTTTTATTTATTTTGAATCTCATAAATAAATAAATAAATAAATAAATAAAGTCAGACCAACATATTGTGCTAATGAAAAACATTACATGCGAATATACGCGTTGGCGGTTAGCCGGAAATGACACTCCACTGTTAACATGGCTACCGACAAGACTACATCATCACTCCCAACCAGCGGCCATTTTTTTTTTCATTCTGATGTCAAATGACAGCCATTACAATGACAGATCCAATTAAGTCCAAAGAAAACCATTCGAATGGATAATTACAGTTTGAGAGAAAAAGAACAAAAAATATTTATTGAATTCCTAATTGGATAAACAAAGATAGATCAATTGAAATGGTTACAGTTCGCGAAGCAGAGCTTTCGTTTTTGGAATGAAAAGAATAATCATAAGAGATGAATCATTATGTTCTTCCATACTCTCATGAATAACTGGAAAACGAGAAAGTAATTATTACTTAGACTTCATGGCCTTCATCCATAAACAACAACCGTCATTCTTTAATATGCGTCCATTTAATCTACGCGTGGATCTTTTATTTTTATGATGACGAGTGCTGAATGATGGGTATCCGTTGGCATATCTATAATATAAATCTCACCTGTCTGTTTAAAATGTATGTATGTATGTATGTATGTATGTATGTATGTATGTATGTAAGCCGTGGTGAAGGCAACCTTTCTAGGAGAAGCAAATCTCTGATTTAAAAAAAAAAACATAAAGCGGAAGACCATTACCCGCATTAAGCTGGTCTGCAGTTTAATTTGTTGCTGGCTATCTTGCTCTTGCTTGTTGCTGGATCTCAACATTTTGAACCGAGAGAGAGACTTAGCTGTCGTACAAAGCTAAGACTCTGTAACATTATATTTGTATATATACTCCCTCAAGCATTTGGGCTCATGGATTTTAAATGTCTGAGGGAGTGGCACTCGTCATACAAGACGTTGCAATCATCATGTATGTATGTATGTCTCGCAAAAACTTTCGACAGAGGCGACGGATTTTCACGAGATCGGTATCATTTTGAAGCTCGACCCTTCGAACGACAAATATCGAAAAATTGGCCAAAAACATTTATTCCTTCACCCTATCTCCGGCCGTTTTTTACAAGGAAAGGTCGATTTATTCGCCGACATTTTAGCAAGTCATCGTCACCGTTGAAGTGACTTCAGTTAATTTCAACGCTTTTGACTTCCGGTCGCGTCATGGAGACATCGGCTAAGACGTCAGATTTTCTTTCACTTTCTTTTTTCGCCTTCTCGGCACGGGTTCGAACCTGCCTGCCTACTACCACTCCAAACACCCGGGCAACGCCGGCCACCGAGGCTAGTATTATATAAAGAGCAAATATACGTTTGCATACCTAGTTAAAACTTGAAAACTACACAATAATCACCCATACAGTTGGTACTCTTGTAATCAGAGTAACCCCGCCTGTATAACATGAAAAATAATAATACAGTAAAATCCCGGGATACAGTTGCCCTAGGATACGGTTTTTCAGGTTACAAGGTGGAATATGATGTTTTTTCCAGCCTTTGTTTACGGTATTTTCCCCGCCTTACGATGTAATTTATAATGTTATTTGATTATATAGATGTGTATTATATACTATACTGTATTCTGTTACTAATTTTTAATGCCGTACCCCGGGGTTCTACTTTAATAAAGATTCATGCTTGGGAGGTTAAATAACCACTCATTTAATTTAATATGATCAAGATGCACACACATCTTTTAATGTTATCACGTAAAGGGGAATAACTCTGTTCTTTCACAGAGTTATTTCCCTTGCACCAATTCTAGTTATGTGCATAACTAAGGAAGGCTGTGTAAAGAAGAAAGAGGGGATTAAGAGGCGAGGGAAGAGAGAGAGAGAGAGAGAGAGAGAGAGAGAGAGAGAGAGGGGGGGGGAAGTAGAAGTTATGTTACACTTTTGTCCAAGGAAATGCCGGGTAGCCATGCTAGTTAAAATTAAAGTTTGGTTATGATAGAAGATCCATTTAGCACCATATTAGTAATGATTTGCTCACTGATGAAATTAGTAGATAATAACAACCAACATTGAAAGTTAACAGAAATTCCTTTTATTTGGGTTTGGGTTGAAAAGAAAAAAAAAAAAAGCTAAGGGTCAATCTTTATAAAAGGAAGCGCCTCGCATCTTTGTAGATTTTATAATATCGCTAGCACATTGGAAGAGCCAATGACAGCGCGTCCAGCTAACACAACCTCAAAGCCCCAAACTAGCTAAGGCGGGAAAAAGCTAGACTGAATATTTGCTTCGTAAGGAGGTGTGACATAACGTCGGAAGGTGGGGAGCATCGAGCCAGCGCCCCTAAAGGAAGAGCACTCTGGACCTGCACGAAATGCCTGGGCAACCTCGTCGGCACTCACCGCGTGGGCTCTTAGGCTGTGAGTAATAAACTAATTCCACCCCAAAAGGTGGAGGCAATATCTGCGGGGAGGAAGACCTCGCAGGAGTATCCAGAACCATCACGACAGCATCATCAGCAGGACACAAGAAAAGCCAACATCAGTCAGAATGACTCGCATCTATCGAACTGATTGTTGAGAACGCATCATCGACGTGCTATGAATGGCGTTTCTCACCTTTACAGTCAAACTGCAGAGGACGGATAGTGTTGGAAAAAAGGCTAGACCCTGTGGGCGCTAATCCAACAAATTGTATTCTTACGCGAATTTGTTTTTCATTTCATCAGTCGCCGATAGTTTGTTTGGATTTTAAAAAGCCTTTTAGAATGCAGATCAACTGCGATGAAACCATAATAGATCTCTGAAATATATAACATATAGCTTTTATATAAATATTTTGAAAAATCTCATATGAATAGTTAGAATATATATGTGTGTGTGCGTGTATATATATATATATATATATATATATATATATATATATATATATATATATATATATATGATTACTTCGCTTAATCACATAAATTAATATACGAAGATATAATTTTATGCGTAAATTTTCAGTATTTACTTCAACAGTGCTCAATACATAGGTAGAGCTACGTAGTAAGTTATGGGAATATATATGGCAATTAAGCTACACAGATAATTCCGCGTTTCATTCTAGTGAAAATTCGTCAGGCTTATCTTATAAGTCTGATGAATTCTCATGAGAATGAAACGCTGAATATTCTCTGTAGCTTAATTGCCATATATATTTTCATAACTTCCTAATGTGTGTGTGTATATATATATATATATATATATATATATATATATATATATATATATATATATATATATAATTAAATTTTGTCCATTCAATTAATCATTTTCAATTCTCTCATAATATTCGGCATCATTCAACTTTCAATCCAGTTATCCAGTAACAGTTCTTCTCGAATGGCGTTTGGCCTTGACAAGTGGTAAGTAATTAATAAAATAAAATGCATTATACTGTATTTATTTAAGCATTAAATAGTTCGAAAAGTGTTGATATGCCGTGAAAATCAGCGCCTTACTGAACCAACTCTCGATTCAAGGAAATCCCCCAAGAAAAGGTTAATAAGAATGAAGGCGGAAGTTATTCACACAAAAACGTCACAGTCTTGGAGGAGAGGCATGGGTGTGCCCGGTGTATATTGTAATTATACTGCACGAATGAAGTCTTGAGAATGAAGTGAGCTCTGACCAAATCCTACCTAGGCAATTATTAAGAGTACTTGACATTATTTTTGAGAGAAAGAGAAAAAGAGAGAAAGAGAGGGGTGGAGAGAGAGTGGGTATGTGAGTGAGAGAGGGTATTCATATAGGAGTAGCTTTGAGCGGTACATTCTCCTACTAACCAAAGACAGATTATCTATTTATAACTTTGCACACCTTTTATTTGTAACGGTGCTGTTACAATTTAACAGACCCTACACGTTGTAGACTCCGTCGCAAGAAAACACAAGAAAGAAAAATAAAAACTCAATGCATTCTTTTTTTTTTTTTAACAAAAGCCTCCACATCTGCTATTTCCAACGACGCATCTTTTTCTGAATATTTAAACAGTTCATTTCTCCCTCTCCGATCGCATGTGACTTTTCGTCGCTGCTGTGACGTCGCCCACGTCTCGAACACGTACTTTTCTCATCACGTCTCGAGCATCACTTCTCCAGCACCCTTGCTTCTCTGAACGTGTGTCGAATACCTCTGCTTCTCAGAACACGTTTCGAACACATACTTTTTTCGGCACGTCTTGAACACCACTTCTCACAACACTTCTGCTTCTCAAAACACGTTTCGAACACGGGCTTCTCTGAACACCCCTTCTCCTTCCAAGTGTATCCTTTTGTCTCTGTTGTGACGTCACATCGCGCAGCCGGCTTGGTCATTTGCACATGTTAACTGCTGCTGCTACCAACGTCAGCGGCTCTGTTGCATATTCACTTCCTAAGATTAACTTAGCTTCTCCAAACTTCCCTTTAGGAACTAAATTTTCAAATATCCAAAATATTTAAAATAACGTGCTCTATTAGTTGATAAAGACTTTCACGCAAGCTATTTGTTTAACCTATTAAGCTACATGGTATCACAATATTTTACTACTGAGATAAAACTTTTTGTAATGACTAAAAATGCTTTAGAATACACAAATTAAAAGAAAATTTAAAAAAGTTTTTTTATTATACTAGCAGGAGGGGACGCCCGGCTTTGCCCGGGCGTTAAATACGCTTAAATATGATATTTTAATTCGTCCAGATTTTGTATATATTATTATAGAGTCGTGATTTCAAAAGTTTAAAAAATATTTCGGTGTAATCAGCTAGAATCGAAACCGAAGCATTCAAAGATGGTGACGTCAGCATTGTACCAACGTGACACGCATATAAACTGATGAAAAATTAAAAATTAACTAAGATAAATGTACAAAATGTTTAACGATTTTTTAAAAAAATTCACCCATTTTTGTTCCTTTTAAAACCCATTTTAACCAGATAAAAACCGATGAAAGAACGATCCATTAAAATCCAATTTGAGGTCCCTAGCGCCACTCTGCGACTTTCAGTTTCGGAGAAGATAGAGTCTGAAAATATGGAGACAAATAGACGGACAAACAGGCAGACATATAGACGTGTATATATTAGATTTAAAAAGCAAAATAGTAACTTTCCTATAAATAAGGCACTAGGGACATGCGATACATTTTCGAAAATTAAGAGCTTATACATTCAAGATAAAATATACATATTATGGGACCAAGTAAAGAATAGATACCCTGTAGCAGACGACAGCGACTAGTGACAACCGGCGCACATTTCAGTTGACACTCGTGATTCGACCTTGACATTGGAACAAGCACATGTTTGTTTAATTTTTTTAATTTTAATAAAATAAAATAAAACAAGCCTGATTTCGCGTCAAATAGCAGACATAAGCGAATATTCGCAAGCAAGATTTAAAAAAAAAATATTTATAAAATATTTGAAGGTTTAAAATAAAAAGTATATATCTACAAAACAATTCTTTTAGGTAAGTAACAAAACGAAGACGTTTAAATGAAAAATATTTGAATACTGGGTGCCTTTCTGAGTGCGTTTTTAATATATTTACAGATTAAAAAAACCCCAAAAAAACTTAGAACAATAATAATTATAATAAAATAAATAACTAAATACATTTAAGCCAAACTTATTAATGGCAAAAACAAATATAAAATAATTGCCTTGTTCGGATTTTGTGAATGTTTCAGTTTGTTTCACGGATTTTTAAGTTCTGGTGTTATGAGATTATATTCGCATTCTCTTTCTTTTCATAGTGTAGTATCTGTTCTATTATCATGATATCATACCTACAGGCATTATCTTCTCATTTTATGGCGGATACTACCAGCTATTACTGTTTTGGAGCGGATAGTATAGTATCTACTCTACTATGATAATATTCTGGCAGGAATTACCGCCTTCCTTGGGCGGACAATGTGGAGCATGTTCGTTCATAATTTTATCATATTATCAGGCATTACCGTCTCCCTTTTTGAGGGGGAAAATCCACTCAAGCTTTATTTTCTTTATTTACATTTGTCCGGATAGACTCTAGTAAGAATCTGTCTGTCTGTCTGTCTGTCTGTCTCTCCCCCTCTCTCTCTCTCTCTCTCTCTCTCTCTCTCTCTCTCTATCTATATATATATATATTGAGAGATAGAGAGAGAGAGCGAGAGAGAGAGAGAGAGGGGAGAGAGAGAGAGAGAGAGAGAGAGAGAGAGAGAGAGAGAGAGAGAGAGAGAGAGAGAGAGAGAGAGAGAGAGAGAGAGAGAGAGAGATTCTTACTAGAGTCTATCCGGACAAATGTAAATAAAGAAAATAAAGCTTGAGTGGATTTTCCCCCTCAAAAAGGGAGACGGTAATGCCTGATAATATGATAAAATTATGAGCGAACATGCTCCACATTGTCCGCCCAAGGAAGGCGGTAATTTCTGCCAGAATATTATCATAGTAGAGTAGATACTACACTATCCACTCCAAAACAGTAATAGCTGGTAGTATCCGGCATAAAATATATTAGACATTAAGAAGAGGTTATAGCTAGATATATAAATACCCGTTCACATACACCTTTCACAATAAAGCTAGAACTATCTAGTTCTGGATTCTAGCTTTATCATGAAAGGTATATGTGAACGGGTATCTATCTATCTATCTATCTATCTATCTATCTATCTATAGATATATATATATATATATAGATAGATAAATAGATAGATAGATAGATATAAATATATACTCTTTATTTGTTTTTACATAAGCATTAATATGTTGCTACACAGTCATGAGCATGTTTCAGTCAGCTTTATATATATATATATATATATATATATATATATATATATATATATATGTCGACTTTCTCACCTCTATTGCAGGGAAACATTTAGCTTCGAAATGGCATGGTCTATAGAAGTTTCTTTCTTATTGCCCTTATCTATAATTTAATAAAGTTTACTCCTAATCCTTATATATATATATATATATATATATATATATATATATATATATATATATATATATATATTATATATATTTATATATATATATACATGTGTGTGTGTGTGTTTCAGTTATTTATGTTGCATGTACGTTCACACTCTCTTATTTATGTACGTGTTCATATGCATGTCAGTCTGTTGTACACACACACACACACGTATATATATAAATATATATACATATATATATATGTATATATATATGTGTGCATCGGTGTTTATGTGTGTGTACAACTAAGTGACAATCTCCATTTGTCTTTTGTCTATGTCGTAGACTAAGATCTCTGGAGTCTATACGATCACACTATTCCAGAGGTCACATCTTATCTGCAGCCACAATGGCTACCCAGGATTTGTGGATCGTCACTCTTCGCCGCCGGCCCTCGTCCTCCAGACTAACATAAACAGTGTCTGTCTTCCCAGTGTTGATCCCTTGTGGCGCTACAACGACGGAACCCGATATGTTGTTCTTCCTCCGTGCATGGGTCCGTTGTTTGACGAGTATAAATAATCCATTATGATTAATTTTCGAGGATCGGAGGGATTGCCCGGGTCATTTTCGAGGCCGTCTTCGACGGCCGAAGCCTGTTCAATTAATTGATATGGACTATGTTTCTTACGTTGTTGATAGCCGCAAGTATTGACCTTCTGCCAAACATGTTAGACCGAATAAAATAAAAAGATACTATTTTTAAATGGTATGAGAATCAATAAATTTTCTACGAGTGTAAAAACCGTATGAGGTTTATATAATAAGGGAGATTAAAATAATAAAACGCCAATTTTATTGAGTAAATCATATAATCTCTGAATGAAAAACATCACATACACACATGTACATACATACAGAAATACGTACATACATACATACATACATACATAGATGCTCGTTTCTACTACTACTACTACTACTACTACTACTTTTTATATTTTCCTTCTTCACGGCAATTATCATTTTCCATCTTATAAAGCATTCAACATGCACACATGTAAGCAATATTATTAGAGTTTTACTATTCGGCATAACGGTAAGAGTGCTTGCTAATAGGCCAGAAGACCGGTGTTCAATACTCGGTCGAGTCACACCAATAATTAAAAAAAGAATTCGTACTTGATCTTTCTTGCTAAACAATCAGCATTATAAAGGGGTAATCAAGGGCAAGTGGAGCAATCCTGGAAATGAAGTGGCACTTTCCCCTATACTTTAGTGTAGCTGCTAATCAAAAAGACAGTCTTTGGGTCGCCTTCGACTATAGTCGACCACTTTTTTAGCGTTTAGCTTATATAAACAACTTGGGGAAAAAATGTAAAACTCGAAAAAAATCACTACCAAAAAATTAATTATAGTTTTTCCTTTTTTCCTTTCTTTCTATTTTTCCTTTTTTCTTTTCTTCTTTGCGTCTTTTCCATTCTTTCCCCTATTTTTAAATCTCTTTACAAATGTATGGTGGTAGTGGTGAAGTGGGTATAAGCAAGTAGGTTGTACACTTTCGAGTTAAATTAAAAGCATTTTTATAACGGAATAATTCCGATTAAATAATTCCTATTTATTCCTATAATTCAATCCACACTCCTATTTGGGTTTCTTTACACACAACCAAATCGTATTCCTAATTTTAACAACATGTGACGGGACCTGATATTAATTCCCTATGACGTTGAAGACCTGATATTTTCATTACATACCTCAGTAAGCAAAAGAGCAAACTAGATAAGTTGAAAATGATATTTAGAAAAGGTTAGAATCGAACCCAGTCAGAAAAGTTTTAAAAAAATTACATATTGAAATCCTAGGAATTTAGAAAGATTATCATTGTTCTTGGAAATAACTAAATATTATTTATGTCAGAGTTAGTTATGAACAATGCAGTTTAGAAATAATGATTAACAAATAGGTTAAATGATACAATGCAATTTGGACATACATAGGTAAAATCAACGTGAATGAATTCCACTTGGCGAAACATGCTTTTACGTCATCAAGAAAGGAGATTCCCAATATATTGAGACAGGGTTCGAAGTTAGTTAGAAGAGAGTCAGAGTAGCGGACGAGAGTCGGAAAGATACTTAATGAGAGCTGATGCCCCTGCGAGGCGAAAGAGGGGGAGAGGAAACCATGTAGTCGTATAGGCTTGAATCCCTGACCATTATCATCATCCAGCTGGTACGAATAAAGAATCATCTATATTTGTAAACTTTTGTCTGTCGTTATTTCACGAAAAGGAAAAGGTAAATGTGTTTTGTCTATCAACTTGTAAACGAACTTTGTATAATTCTATCAAAATATTGTGTCCCCTTCGCCATCTTCAATAGTATATCTCCTTTCTATCTGTGTTAACAAGATCTGTTGCATAAATGTCTCAGCTCCGTATTAATAATAATATGAAGTCCTCAGAAATCGTCACAGTCGTCGTCGTCGTGATGTAAACAGAAAATAAATGTCATTATCATCTTCTGTATTATGTGTCTCTGATATGAACGCCCGCTACACAACATAGATATTTCAACAATTTGTTAAATTTACATTCCCCTGCTAATTAACTCTATACGCTCTAGTATGTTTAAGATTTAAGGCGGCTATCACACACGCATACATATAGCTTTCTTTACAGTCATTTATTATCTCTATCTTTGTTTGGTTTTAACCCCCATCTTTTCCTCTTTATTTCTATAATTCAACACAGACCATAATCCACACCAAATCTTATTCCTAATTTTAACAACATGTGACGGGATCTGATATTAATTCCCTATGACGCTGAAGACCTGATATTTTCATTGCAAACTTTGCTTTCGTAAAAGCTGTAACGCCTGAAGAGGTGTCTAGTTACTAGTTATTGACAGAAACAAGCACTGTGACATATTACTGCTTATATAAAAACAAACAGAAAGTATACCTTGCCCTACTTCGGTATTAAGCACTCTTGTGTTTACCTCGTTAAACTTCGTTGGTTACTTTATCTCTGGAAAATTTTAACCTCGGATAATATATATATATATATATATATATATATATATATATATATATATATATATATATATATATATATATATACTAGCATTTCATCCCGACGTTGCCCGGGTGTTTGGATGTGTATGTTGAGCAAAAAAAAAAAAAAAAGTGGTAGTAAGAAGGCAGGCTCGAACCTGTACAGCGAAGGAGGAAAAGAACGGAAAAAACCTGACGTCTTTGCTGTCACGACCACCGCCAAACCGTAAGTGACGTAATTTTAAATTAAGGCTAGACAGTCGAAAAGTGGGGATGACTTTCGAAAATATCGGTGAAAAGAAGCGACCTCTCCCTGTAGAAAAGTGCCTAGTTGAGGATAAAGAAATTAATGTTTTTAGCCAATTTTTCGGTATTTGTCGTCTGAAAGGTCGAGCTTCAAAACGATACTGATCTTGTGAAAATTCGTCGCCTCTGTCGAAAGTTTTAGGCAGACATGCAAACATACATACATTTATATATTGGTAGCTCAAATTTTCGACCCAAACCGATTAAAAAGCTTGCCCTATATCTGAATACTCTTTATGGAAAATTTCAAATGTTTAGACCAGAACGTGTCTGAGTAAATTGGTAGAGACCACAGAAGTCAATTTTTTTAAAACTTTGACCCCTATTATGACCCTTTAACATTTATTGTTTTGGGATCAAATAAAGTTATTAAGTTAAATCCATGTCCAAGGAACCTATATCTAAAATTTCAAGTGTTTAGACCCAAAATTGTCGTAGGAGTTTGGTAGAGTTCTCAAAGGTTAAGTCGTTGAATTTTGATACTTAATCGCCAAATTTCCAGCCAAAAACGAATTAGAAAGATTTTCCCAAATCTAAGTACCCAGTATATCAAATTTCGAGTCTATAGACTGAAATTGACAGAGTTATTGCCTAGGGAAATGTACACAGACAGACACACAGACACACACACAGACACTTTCACTTTTATAGATATATAGATATATTGGATCGTCTGATGAGATCGGCAAGATAATTCATTGGCCTGTCTATTGAAACAACTTGTAATTATTTAAGTAAAAATTCCCGAGGTTGAAATAATTAAAAAAACATATTAAGCTCTACTAACGTATTGAGCACTTTCCCCTGTATTTTTTACCAAATATACCTAAAATGAAACTAAAAGAAAACATGAATTTTACTCATAAAATATAAAAAATACAAAAATATAAAAATATAGAAAGTTCATGCTAAGAATTATTTAAAAAATATTTGATAGAAAAATCCATGTAATGAAGATTTTGTGTGTGTGTGTGTGTGTGTGTGTGTGTGTGTGTGGGTGTGTATTATATAGCGCCAGGACCCCTAGGTTGGGAACGGTCGTTGTTAGTAAGTTCCCCGCTGCAACAAAACCAAATAGCCGTCTTTTATTGATCGTCTATGTTGTTTAGATTTCTGGTTGTTATCGTAACAGCTAAGACAGCAGAGTTATTTCCCCGTTGACTGTGCATTTTTCTGTCTCGGCTTTCTTCAGCTGTCACCCGCTTGTCAAAATAACGATTCCGACTGAAAGAAATTTAACATGCACACAAAGATCAGACGTAACTTAGCATACCAAATCAAGACGTAAGACACGCTGGCTTTTTATATAAAAATATATTTTGTTTTGAAATTATTTTTTTCTCGTTCTTTTACATCGAGATTTTTAATAGTTCAAAATGTAACAGTGGGACTTACTGTCGTTTCAGTGATGGAGAGGGGTGTGGGAACGTTATGCTCTCGAAAACGCACGTCTCCTATCGGCGTCTCTCTCTTCTTCTGTTTCTCCTCTCTTCTCCTCTCTTCTGCTTCTCTCTTTTTGGACTCCAAAAATCACCTCTTATATTAGCATTTGTTTTTGCTTGGTTTTTTCCACTCCACGCTACCTGTCGATCACTCTGCTCGATAATGGTGCACGCGTCTGCTGGTCACGTTTTGACAATCTTTCGCCGCCTCTTGACCTAGAGACATCGTGACTGATTTCTCTTCAGCTGACCGACTATTGACTTTATTTATACATTTGAATCCATTTCTCATGCTAACTTCATATACATTCCAATCTTACAAGGGATGTCACTTGTAAACAAAAAAAAATCGTCGTCCGATTTCTCTGTTTACGACGTAATTATTTTTTCGTTTCGACTGGTGGACAATCGATTATTCGATGCCCATCTTTCCAATCTTTTATTATCTTTTTTTCAAGAAATTTTTCTTTTCAGTTATGTATCGGATGGTCTCAGCCATCCATTACATAACATGTGTACACACACACACACACACACACACACACACACACACACACACACACACACACACACATATATATATATATATATATATATGTCAGGTCATGTCATATGCTACTGGTACTATGTGACCCAGTACTACCTGCTTCATGGTCGGGTCACCGGCGACTAAACTGGTTCCCCCACCAGACTTGTTTGGTGAGGAGGGCCTCTAGTCTCCCTGAAGGATTAAAAACAAGACCTTCCAAAGGGCGAATGAACCCTTTTTCGAGGTCAACGGCCAACTAGCACCGTGTGTGTTTGTATGTATGTGTGTGTTGGTGTGGAGAGGGCTCCCGTAAGCCATGGTGAAGGCAACCTTTCTAGGAGAAGCAAATCTCTGATTTAAAAAACCAGAAAGCGGGAGACCAGTACCCGGATTAAGCTGGTCTGCACTTTAATTTGTTACTCGCTATCTTGCTCTTGGTTGTTGCTGGATCTCAACATTTTGAACAGAGAGAGAGAGAGAGAGAGAGAGAGAGAGAGAGAGAGAGAGAGAGAGAGAGAGAGAGAGAGAGAGAGAGACTTAGCTATCGTACAAAGCTAAGACTCTGTAACATCATCTGTGTATAGATACTCCCTCAGGCATTTGTCTATCAAAATGGCCCTGTGGCGATGGAAGCCATTTTGGGGCTTATGGACTTGAAGTGTCTGATGGAGTGGCACTCGTCTGACAAGACGTTGCAATCATCATATATATATATATATATATATATATATATATATATATATATATATATTACGTCACATAAATTCTAGCAAGTAAAAAACTAATTGTAAACGTCTTTAGAGGAAAGCATAAAACAAATAGCAAGTCAGGCAAACCCTCTTTCCCAATCTAAAATGAATTCATAAAGAAATCGTTCCATCTATTTTCATAATGAGACGTTTTATTTCCTTGTTTTTTCTTTCTATATCAACTTTGAAGATACAAAGAAATTAATTCCTTCACCCTAAACTCGGCCGTTTTGTATAAGGAGGGGGTCGATTTTTTCGCCGACATTTTAGCAAGTCATCGTCACCTGACCTTTGCTACAATCTTTAAAAAAGCGTTTTCAAACCCCGTTAAACAGTGGACAAACAAATAAAAATCAGATGCCCCCCTCCCCACCATCATACACCAATTTTTCATTGACGATTAATCTCAACACTTTCGAGTTTTGGTCTCGTCATGGAGAAATCGACTAAGATGTCAGATTTTCTTTCACTTTCTTTTCCGCCTTCGCGTCACGGGTTCGAGCCTGCCTGCCTACTACCACTTTTTTTAACACCTCTCTTCACCCTGGCTGCCTACTTTTGTTTTGATTCCCTCCCCGTTTTTTTTTAACACCTTTCCACATTCATGGGTTCGAGCCTGCCTACCTACTACCACTTTTTGTTTTGCTCAACACACACCTCCAAATACCCGGGCAACGCCGGGCACCCAGGCTAGTTATTGATATACGTACGCAGTCCTGATATGACCTTAAACTATATTCGATGGTGAGGCCTCAGCTTGCGGGCTTTGGGGAGTGTGGAGCCACCCTTTAATTACCATTGCTCCCACGTCCACTCTGACCCGGAGTGGTAGTACCTGTTAGGGTCCCAACTATGGGTTAAATAGAAACCGACTTGAAAACAACAAATGCATTCTATTAAAAAAATTTTCTTCAAAATCTTTGGATTCGGCATTAAATAACCCGAAAAGAGTTGATATGCCAAAACAAAAAAAAAAACAAAAACAACCAACCAACCAATATACGAACGCTGTCATAATTTGTAGGGTGCTGTAGCGAGTGAATGCGTGTGTTTTTATCGATTTCTGAATCTGGTAATTTCAAGTCACACAGGCCGGCCGTAGTAAGATGATACGCTCTTCTGTTGATTTCACACCAGTATCTTTTTTTTTTTTTGTGTGTGTGTGCACATTCATATGTTATTATGAAAAGGCCGAAAGACCGCATAAATAACGAAGATGATAAATAAAATACCCATTATCGTAGAAGAAGGATAATTGGTATACAATAATATCATTGGGTTTGCAGGCATGATAAGGATATCGTGAATCAATAACCATAAAAAATATACATAATGCGACTGTACATTCTCCGTGAAAAATGTCGAAAAAAAAAATGCTTCGCTAGTGTTCACACTAATATTAATCTATATATCTACAAACATGAGACTGTATGCGTGTGAGGACACTTCTCAGCTTATATTCTGAAGGATTTTTAAATTTGGTATATAAGGTATTCAGACATGTAAAAAAAACTTTTTAATCTGTTTTCGTCCGCTTTCCCACAGAAGACACATTACGAGCCTCTTTCTGCTTTATCGTTATTTTTATGGCAAGTGCTCGACTGAGCTTCAATCTATCTGAGCTTCAGACTTTCATGAGAAACACTCGTCTGGCCGAAACCACTATCAATAATTTGCCTGTGCCTAAACCTAAACGTAGATTCCACGAACAAAGCTTCCTTCCTAGAACTGCACGCCTGCGGAACTCTCTTCCGATTGCCTTCTCTCCAGCTGACTACAAACTGATTGTCTTCAAGTCCAACGTAAACAAGTTCTTGATGAACCGTCCCCCTAAGTAATCCAATCTACAAAATTGTCACTACTAATGTTTGCTACGCTATAATCACATTGACTAATGTATACCCGTTAACACTTATCCTCGAGTGGCCTCCGGGCCTTGATAAGTGGTGATTCCGGTGTAAAAAAAAAAGAAGGCTGCTAAGGGGAAAAAAATCGAAAAATTGGTGTATGGGGTGAGGGGAGCCGTCTGATTTTTATTTGTTTTTCAACTGTTTAACGGGGTTTAAAAACGCTTTTTGAAGATTGTAACAAGCTGGTTTCATGGTTATCGTACTTGACTCACTGTCTTTAAGTTTTGGTTTCGATCTCAGCTCGAGTATTTTTTTTTTGTTTACTTACAAGAAGTGAACTGTTTGGAAAACCAAAATACTCGCATGCACACGTCTCAGTTTCCTTCCCTTTTATTTTACTTCATTTTTTAAAAAGGAATTAAACGTTACGTTTGTTACCGATCAACGCAAGGTACACTTTCTAGTATTCATATAAAATAATGCCTAAATGGGTAATGTTTAAAAAAAAAACAAAAACAAAGAAAATAAGAAAAAAAATATAATGCCTCAGTTAAAAAAGAAATGAAAACGAAGAAAAATTAAGAAAAACAAACTTATCAATCGTTACAGAAAGAAATAGAATGAATATATATATATATATATATATATATATATATATATATATATATATGTTTTGAGAAAAATACAAAAAAACAAATGAAATTATTAAAATAATCAACGTTTCGTCCTTATTTCAGAGGACATCTCCAGGATAATTGAAGTAAAAATGCAAAAAGAGAAAAAGTCATAGATCGTACGAAAAAGAGGACAGTTTTTGAATCCTACCCTTGTCGGGAAGGACAAACATGTGTGCGTATGGGAAGGTTGGGTTGTTCGATGTCTATATATACACTTTTAAAAATGCGTTAAAATAAATATGTACATTTTTTTAAAATTTTTTTTTCTCCTGTAAACTTATTCATTTTGTTGAAATATTTAAGGAAAAACGAAACGTTGATTATTTTAATAATTTCATTCGGTTTTTCTATTTTTCTCAAAACATAACGTCAACCACCGCTGGTATTTTTACATTCCTTATACATATATATATATATATATATATATATATATATATATATATATATATATATATATATATATATATATATATATATATAAGGCTCCTTCAATCTTTAACAGGCTATGGTACCTACCATAAGGATGCCTGCGCGTGCATATTTTTGTGGTAGGAGGTGAGCAATCTCCAACTACATCCTTCTTAATCGACATTGTAGCTAGTGGAGTATATGTTCAGGACGACTGGAAACAAATGCCGAGATACATACAGCGCCTAAAATTCCCACATGTTCACCCATCGGGTACTAACCAGGCTCAAGGTTGCTTAACTTCGGTGATCTGACGAGTACCGGTGTGTCAACGCGATTATGCTATATATATATATATATATATATATATATATATATATATATATATATATATATATATATATATACAAACTCATGGGAAATATAATGTATCATATATATTGTTATTAAGGAAATGGTATTTTATTTATTTATACTTATATATATAATTTATATATTATTTATATTATATTTATATATATATAATTTATATATATATATTATTTATATAATTTATAATTAATTAATTATATATATTGTTATTGAGGAAATGATATTTTCCACTGAAGACCCATGAAACCGTATTTTGATTTTTCGCCCAGCTCATTTCTCTCTCTGTACACACACACACACACACACACACACACACACACACACACACACACACACACACACACACACACGCACACACGCACACACGCACACACACACACACACACACACACACACACACACACACACACACACACACACACACACACACACACACACAGAGTTTTATAGATTCCTCGAGGAATGAGTCGATGTAAATTCTTGATTAAAAAAAATTAGTGTTATTGCCTCTTAGTTATTGCATTAAATAGCTGGAAAATGGATTCCTATTTTGCCGACAAACGTTTTGGGTCAAATAATAAATGATTTTTTTTTAACTTCAAATATTCTTCATCCGGGAAAACGTCGGTCCAAAAACTACTAAATTTGTGGGTACTTATTTTTTTCCGTTTTTGACTTGTAGCCGGACATAAAAACAAACACACCTACACACTCATTAATATTACAGAAGAATTATTATTTTGTGACACACTAAATTCGAACGGAAGGGTTTCCTCCATGGGATTTGAACGGTCAGCTCAATTGGGTCGAACTTGATATATTACATCGTTAATTTTATTTATATGCTATGGTTACTTTATTTTAACTCATGTGTTTAATTAGTGTAATTTGTTGGGGTTTTTTATATACTAAGGTGTCATCATTTACGAGGGTCAAAATACACTCAAATATTAGTGCTATTTATAATTAGATGTTGAAAGAGTACCAAGTAAAGATATTTTCTTAATATGTAAACGGTTTTAATCAGGACCGTACATTTTAGTGCATCAATTATTCCCTTTGATTCCAATTTCTTATTTTCTTTTCTCACACTTTTTGGAATTGTTGATATTGTCTCTAAAAGTATTGGTACAGCGTGTTCTTTCTTCACGTTCTATATTTATTCCAGATGTCTGACAAACTCCAAGATTTTGTTGAGTCCTTCTATCTTGTTGATCTTCACTCTGTGAACTGGTGGGACGACGAGATCCACAATTTGGTTGTTCGTGCCATTCTTGCAACTTTAAATCCTATATTACCAATATAATTTTTACCAATATATTACCAATATAATTTTTACCAATATATTACCAATATAATTTTTACCAATATATTACCAATATAATTTCACCCATATATTACCGATATAATTTTTACCAATATAATTTTACCAATATATTTTTTACCAATATATTACCAATGTAATTTTTACCAAAATATTACCAATATAATTTTTACCAATATCTTACCAATATAATGTTTACCAAAATATTATCAATATAATTTTTACAAATATATTACCAATATAATTTTTACCAATATATTACCAATATAATTTTTACCAATATATTACCAATATAATTTTTACCAATATATTACCAATATAATTTTACCAATATATTACCAATATAATTTTTCCAATATATTACCAATATAATTTTTACAAATATATTACCAATATAATTCTTACCAATATATTACCAATATAATTTTTACCAATATATTACCAATATAATTATTACCAATATATTATCAACATAATTCTTACCAATATATTACCAATATAATTTTTACCAATATATTACCAATATAATTATGACCAATATATTATCAATATAATTTTTGCCAATATATTAACAATATAATTTTTACTAATATATAACCAATATAATTTTTACCAATATATTACCAATATAATGTTTACCAAAATATTATCAATATAATTTTTACCAATATATTACCAATATAATTTTTACCAATATAATTTTTACCAAAATATTATCAATATAATTTCTACCAATATATTACCAATATAATTCTTACCAATATATTACCAATATAATTTTTACCAATATATTACCAATATAATTTTTACCAATATATTACCAATATAATTTTTACCAATATATTACCATTATAATTTTACCAATATATTACCAATATAATTTTTACTAATATATTACCAATATAATTTTCACCCATATATTACCAATATAATTTTTACCAATATATTACCAATATAATTTCACCCACATATTACCAATATAATTTTTACCAATATATTACCAATATAATTTTAACCAATATATTACCAATACAATTTTTACCAATGTATTATCAATATAATTTTTACCAATATGTTACCAATATATTACAATATAATTTTACCAATATATTATCAATATAATTTTTACCAATATATTACCAATATAATTTTACCAATATATTACCAATATAATTTTTCCCAATATATTACCAATATAATTTTCCCAATATATTACCAATATAATTTTACCAATATATTACCAATATATTACCAATATAATTTTTACCAATATAATTTTTCCAATATATTACCAATATATTATTAATCTGATTTTACTAATATATTACCAATATAATTTTACCAATATATTACCAATATATTACCAATATAATTTTTATCAATATATTACCAATATAATTTTACCAATATATTACCAATATATTACCAATATATTACCAATATAATTTTTATCAATATATTACCAATATAATTTTACCAATATATTACCAATATATTACCAATATAATTTTACTAATATATTACCAATATATTACCAATATAATTTTTCCCAATATAATTTTTCATTTTCAAGTAACAAAATAAAACGTCGTCTTTCCTTCTTATGGATGTCCGCTCTTGACGCAAACTCCACGTTATTTTCAATAATAAAACAACAACTCCTATACAACATTAAGACCATCATTATCTCCCTCGTAAATTTGTACTCAATATTTTTGGATCTTGAAAACAAAGTCATAGGAATTTGTCATAGGACAAAGTCGTAGGACTTTGTTTTCAATTTAAAGCTAAGCGGTCGACTATAGACGAGGCGAACTCGAAGGCTCCCTTTTTATTAGCTGCTAAAACGAGGTGCATGGAAGGCGCCACTCTATTCTAGATTTGCTCCACTTGCTCTTGATCATCCCTTTATAATGCCGAGTGTTTAGCAAGAGGGTATCAAGTACTATTTAACAAAATTATTTGGTATAATTCGATCAAGGACTGAACCCCGGTCTCCCGACCCACTAGCGAACACTCTTACTATTATGGTGATTACTAAAACTGATGATATTGCTTACATGTTTGCACATTGAATGTTTTATATGATGGAGAAAAGTGGATGATGTGAGAATCGCCGTGAAGAAAGGAAATATAAAAAGTAATAGTAGTAATAATATTAGTAGTAGTAGTAGAATAAGTGGTATTATTATTATTATTTTTAGTAGTAGTAGTAGTAAAAGTGGTATTATTATTATTATTTTTATTATTTTTAGTAGTAGTAGTAGTAGTAAAAGTGGTATTATTATTATTATTAGTAGTAGTAGTAGTAGTAGGGGGACCAATATAAGAGGAGGGGAATATGAGCATAGCATAAATATATATATGACGAAAAGCAGATGATGTAAATAAATAAATGACGTAAATAAAGAAGAAAAACTAGATGAATACATAAAAAAAAACAACAACAAAAAAAAAACAACGTTGATATTACTTTATTTGATACAATAATTATGGATCAAATTTAATTCAAATTTGAACACGTTTACTATTGTGCCAAAATGGGTCGGTTTTCAATATAATTTCCGGACACACAGGGTATGATAAGATGGAGAACAACGCATGTATATTATTATTATTATTATTATTATTATTATTATTATAGATGTTTGTGTGCGAATTGTATATTATCAAGATATTTGTTTCTGCTTTACAGACGCTGCCATCATCACCAGTTGCCAAGGTGAAAACTGTAAACATATTTGGTGTCGTTTCTGTCGCATGGGATGCAAGGGACAAACTGGGATTTGCGTGGGAGGATGCAAGGCCGGCCATTACGGAACGAGATGTGAAAAAAGTAAGTTTTATTTGCACACCCGCCATCTTCCGCTCGCCATTAGAACACGTGTTAGAAATTGTCAACGTAAAAATTGGTTTGGGATAAATTGTATAGTAATTTGTTTACTTTAAACAACCGTGTAACTCATTCTTTCCTTATTTTTGTCATTTAGTCCTTGCATTCTATGAGCGATGTTTTTCATAAAGTGGGAAAGAATGCTGTTTTCTGGTTCGGAATCTTCGTTGGCTAGCTTTTGAATTTGAAGTCGTATTTTTTTTTTTTTGCTCTTTATGTCAAGTGGCTTCAGGCCTTGTCTGAATCGATTTCCATTAAAAAACTTCCATTAATTCTCAAACTTTTCTATATGTTTGAGATATTACCGCATATAGTACGTATTTGTATATGAATCACATTATTCTGGACTGACTTTTGAATTTCAAATATTTACAAATGTTGGATAAATTATAAACTAATAAAAACAACAGATAAACATTCACAGCATAAACTCGTCCACGGATGAAAATTCATTTAGTGCAATATATGAAAATATATCACGATATCATGAGATATTATTGTTGTGGTCCTGGAAGAGGTCACTAAGAAAAACGGACACTGGGATGAGTTAGAAAAGGTAAAATATATTGAAACAAAAACATCTATAATACAAATTACACCTGTCTGTTTAAATGTATGTATGTATGTATGTATGTCTCGTAAAAACTATCGACAGAAGCGACGAATCCTGACAAAATCGGTATCATTTTGAAGCTCGGCGCCTCGGACAACAAATATCGAAAAACGGGCCAAATACATTCATTCCTTCACCATAAACGCGGTCGTTTTGTACAAAGAGGAGTGGATTTTTTTTTGCCGACATTTTCGCAAGTCATAGTCCCCATTGGATTGACTTCGATTAATTTTAACGCTTTTGACTTCCGGTCGCGTTATGAAGACATTGGCTAAGACATCATATTTTCTTTCATTTTCTTTTCCGCCTAGGTTTTACATAATCATCATTATCATCAGCTGCCCCGCTGTTTTTAACAGCGTTGGCGACCGATGATAATCTCGGGAAGACACGTAAAGACGGTAGTTTTCCGTCTGGATTCGGGGGTGCATTTCTACAACTAGGCGCCTACATACAGCCTTCTCAAATGGTTGTCCATCTGTTTCTGGCCAGGCTTATCGTTGCTAATCTTCGGCGATCTTGCGAGAACCGCTGTGTCAACGTCATTGTGCAGTATTTACAAAATAATTTTCTTAAACATAAACACTAAGCAGAACAAAAGAAATAAAATACTAGATAAATCATTAGATTAAGGAGCAATATTTGATTGTGAATAAAATATCAACACAATTTAATATTTGGTAAACGTCCCCTTTATTGCAATGACTTCTGCATCATCGATCACATGATCTAATACAGGGTTATTCAAAAATCAAGAGACTTTATTAAAAAATCAAGAGACTTTATTCAAAAATATAAATACTTTATTCAAAAATCAAGAGACTTTATTCAAAAATATAAAGACTTTATTCAAAAATCAAAAGACTTTATTCAAAAATCAAAAGACTTTATTCAAAAATCAAGAGACTTTATTAAAAAATATAAATACTTTTTCAGATATATAAAAAAAAAATATTTTTAAATTTTACCCTTAATGGTAGAATCAAATCAAGGTATGGAGAACAATATGAACTCGGATGGTTCTGCTAACAAGAAACTAAGTCTCTCTCTCGGTTAAAAATGTTGAGATCCAGCAACAAGCAAGAGCAAGATAGCCAGCAACAAATTAAACTGCAGACCAGCTTAATGCGGGTACTGGTCTCCCGCTTTATGGTTTTTTGAATCAGAGATTTGCTTCTCCTAGAAAGGTTGCCTTCACCACGGCTTATTGGAGCCCTCTCCACCCCAACACACAAACACACATGGTGCTAGTTGGCTGTTGACCCCCAAAAAGGGTTCATTCGCCCTTTGGAAGGTCTTGTTTTTAATCCTTCAGGGAGACTAGCCACCCTCCTCACCAAACAAGTCTGGTGGGGGAACCAGTTTAGTCGCCGGTGACCCGACCATGAGGCAGGTAGTACTGGGTTACATGGTACCAGTAGCATATGACATGACCTGACACAATATATATATATATATATATATATATATATATATATATATATATATACGAAGACTGTTTTAAAAATAATTAAAAAAATATATATACAAATATATATGTATATATATATATATATATATATATATATATATATATATATATATATATATATATATAGCGTGTCAGGAAGCGATGAAAAGAAATCAAATAAAGTGCTCGATCGCAAATGTGACAGCTGAAAATACAAATATTTATTTAAAAACTATATATGAATATTTCAAAGACGAACCAGCGATTTCATTGTATTGAATCAGCCATCTGTGGCTGATATGAAATTGATAGAGCTCATCAGCGTCGTTGGAAAGGCAATATATATATATATATATATATATATATATATATATATATATATATATATATATATATCGATTACAATACTGTTTGTATTACGACTAACAAATCTGCAAAATTATGTTATTGCTGCATATTTAATCACGTACTCTTCAGATGTTTACTTTAAAAACTTATAAAACATCCTTTTGGACAACTAACATGGTTTATGTAACCTGATATCGAATCTAATTTTTATTCCAGATTAATTTGGAATAAAAAAAATTAGGTCTAATACTAAACACGCTTTTGTTCTTGTTTTTTTTTTTTGTTTAGTCAACACTGCTGGGTACCATGATATAAAATACTATTTTGTTTATGAGTAGGTTTCACAGTAAATAATTGATGATCACTATGGTAATATGTGAACTAGTATTAATTCTTGGAAGCAAACAAATGCTATGATTACAAAAGATTAACTGATTTACACGCAAAATAATTTCCCAACGAAGGTCGCCTGATGAAGTCTCTTTGACTGAAACAGATGGCTATTTGTAGCGACCATATGTAACTGTTTACCCCAAATAATAAAAAATATTTTGCTCTTTTTATTGAGCACTATTTAACAACCTTGTTGTCTTCATTAGTTCTGACTTTTGAACACCTCAAACCTGGTATATATATATATATATATATATATATATATATATATATATATATATATATATATATATATATATATATATCTTCACATTTGGGAAGCAACAGCTCAGGATCCGCGCCTGTGGCGCTAATCCATCACACACGTTACCAAAGGATACACAGCAGAACGGCTGTAGTTGGTGGAGATCAAGAGACAAGCAAGAAAAAATCGCGCTGAACAACCCTGCCCCCTCCCAAGCATTGCTTGCCTTCTCTGTCCACACAAATTCCATGCTCAGATTGGTCTGAGAAGCCATCTGCGATCCAAACACTGAGGGAAGAGAAAACTGAAATTCTCGGATACGAGAAATCGGCATTGATTCTAAGTTATCTCCCTTGAATCAAACGAGACAACGACAGAATGCACTCGTCTGTATTAGAAGTAAAACAAATAATTATTTAATCCACGTAGGGAATATAGAACTGTCTTTATTTTCTTATGTACTCGGGTACTCGGGCACTCAAACGGGTGTAGCTCTGATCGGCTGCTAACAGCTTGACTTTTATAGGTTTAATGCTGTATTCGCGGTGAGCAATCCATATTCTTTATTGACTGTAATGAGAGATTTGTGTAATATTTTACTTAGTAAACATGTCTTTGTTTTTCGCCCCTTCACGTTTCCTATACTCCTCTTATATTTTTCTATGACAAACAATCTATCTGAGAGAAAGTGTGTATGTATATGTAAATTTAACCGTTTCTTAATTATTGCCCTTTTTTCTCTTTATCTTTATCCTTGTGTGTGTACTTGAGAAGAATAACACCTAAATACGTTCTCCCTAAAAATTTAAGCCTCGAATATCCCATTATCCCTTTCGCTTAATATATGCAACAAATGCAAAGTGTCTATTATTATTCATCGGACTACTGTTCTGATCTTGAGTGTGATTTTCACAACGTTTCGGTCGATATAACCTCCGACCGTCTTCAGGTGTATCTTGTCGAACTCGGAAATTTGGACGAAATTTCGAGCGGAACCTTGTATTTACTTCGCGGGGGTAGCGTGCGCTTGTTCCATCAGCTATGACTGGATTGAGGTCCTAAGTAATTTTCAATCAATTGTAAAAGTGATATTCTCCTGAAGGTTGAAGGTTCAATCGTCAGTGTGGGCTACCGAAATATACATTTGCGAATTACTTAGGACCTCTATCCAGTCATGACTGATGGAACAAGAGCAAGCTACCCCCGCGAAGTAAATAAATGGTTCCGTTCGAAATTCCGTCCAAATTCCCGAGTTCGACAGAAACATTCCCGAGTTCGACAAGATACACCTGAAGAAGGTTGGAGGTTATATCGACCGAAACGTTATGAAAATCACACTCAAGATGGGAACAGTAGTCTGATGAATAATAATATAAATAACCAATCCTCATCTCAAAAATTTAGAAACGTCAAATACAAAGTGATATTATGAAACCCCCCAGGTACTTGTATTGCATTATACATATGCATATGGTCAAAGTCGAAATAAATAAACAGCCGAGGAACTAATATGATTCGTTTTATTACATTTTATTAATGCATGCGACAATATGCACCAATCTGTTGTATACTTTAACTACTTATAATTAATAATGTTATTTTATTTTGCTTTTCGTTTCGTTTCTCTACAGATTGTGACGATTTTAAATATGGCCCCAATTGTATCTCGGCTTGTGGTCACTGCTACAACGACATTGCATGTGACCGGGTCTCTGGGATTTGTAAGAACGGCTGTATAGCTGGATGGACTGGAGCTCGATGCAATAAAGGTTAGTAGTATTAGCAAATGTACGCGAGAAGAATACCCGTGGGTATAAAATATATATGTATACCATTTTTCGTGTTCACAGATATATACGATATCTCTGGGCATTCTAGTAATCCCCAAATTGACGAAGTACAATTTTTTTGACATCTTACGTCATAGATATCTTTTTTTTTTTTCATTTTTCTTAAACTTTTTCTTCTAGGGGATGGGACATTCAACCAGATGTCTGACATTTACCCTTATTTTAGTGAGTCCAACCAAGAGATCTTTTCAGGATTATAGCCGTCCCTTTCAGTGCAATCGTTTGTATTTCACTTGCACTTGGTTCACCGGGTATGCTTGCTATGTACTTTTTAAAGTTCTTTTTTATAAGCCTAGTTGCTCCTCTATGAACATGTGTAATTCAAAATGGTATACATATAGTTTCAATGGAAAATTTTGTTAACTTACGCAACCAAACGGCATTTATTTTTGTGTTATGTTGATTATTCGGACTATTATTTTCATCTTGGGTGTTATTGGCACAACGTTTCGATCGCTGCAACCTGCAACCTTCTTCGGGTGTTGAAAACATACTTCTTTTCCTACTAAGTAAAAAGAAGGTTGGCTCTGCAATACAAGAATTCGAACCGTTTGTTTGAGGGTGGGTCCGTAGATCATAAAGAAGGTTCAATCATCAGGGGGTCACTAAGATATTTGTTAAAGGTTTTCCTATGGATCAATTTTTCCGGATATCCATACTAATTGTTAATATTAGTGAAAAAGGGTGTTTTACGAAACAGTGGATCGATACCCATAAGCATGTCCTCAACACCCGACGAAGGTCGCAGGTTGCAGCGACCGAAACGTTGTGCTATTAACACCCAAGATAAGAATAATAGTCCGATTAATCAATATAATACAAGCATCCACATCTCATCTAAAAATTTTTTGTCTGCGTACGTAACTAAACATAATGTATTATTTTGATTTATAAACAAATACAGGTTGGTTTATTTTTAAAAAGACTGTGTTGAATTTGCTTACTAAACTTACATTTTGAATTTGTATTTAACAACGCTTTTATCACGGAGAAAACATACCCTTATATAACATTTACGCGCGACTACGTGAATCTCCTAACCTAAACATTGACCATACGATCGTTGATAACACCAATATATATATATATATATATATATATATATATATATATATATATATATATATATATATATATATATATATATATGAAAATTATGGAAATAATATGCCGACGTCATGGAGAGATGAAAAAGGAACAAATCAAACCATATGTTCATCAACATTTCGTCTTTATTTCAATATTTCTTCGGGAGAAATAATTTGAAGAAAATAAAATACCAGTACGGTATTTAAAAAATACACTTGTTGTGTTTGTGGCGCGAAAAAGAGTGCGATGTGAAAAGATCTACAAAGTTCACTATTGCATAAATAAAGAAAGAGAACAAAAAACAGACACACACACGCACACGCACACGCACACGCACACGCACGCACACACCTATATTTTAATATATTTTGAATTATTTATCCCCCCCCCGAGCAGTGCCGAACAGGAACAGCTAGTGCGAAGTACTATGGTGTTTTATGAATTAGCTTATTTATAGATACATCTATCGAAACGGAGACATATCACGTACTGTTATATTAGAGATTAATCAATTTTATAAAAAAATTGATTCATCGATACATAATTTTATAAGCTGAAGTAAGTTATATTAAATATGACTTCACTGATTTATGATTTTTTTGTTTGTTTGTTTAATAGCCTGTGAGGGTTATACATACGGTCAGGAATGCAGATATAAATGCGGAAATTGCCATGGCGACCAGCCGTGTCATGTTGCCACAGGAGAATGCAGCGGAGGATGCCGGGGAGGATGGTATGGATCCAAATGCGATAAAGGTAACGACCATTTGCATTTAGTATCAGCTTGTTACACAATACTCATCAACGTCACGTGAGACATTATCGGAGGAAAAGCAAAATAGAGGGACTGACTTAAACAAAACAAGCGTCATAATTGCATTCAATATTTCGTGCCAAGTAGTGCTTTATCAACCAGAGAGACCTGTGGAAATTCCACAGGGGACTAATTCTATATGTAATATATTGATGTTGACATTCTGTGTTGACATGTTGAGTTCAGTGTAAATTGAGACGCTCTGATATTATTGTAGCTTTTTTTTGGTAAAAGTGTAAAAGTATTTATCTAAGCTAGCGCGAACGCCCGGCAAAGCCCGGTCGTAAAGTACGCTTAAATATGATATTTTAATTCTTGCAGATTTTTTATATATTATTATTATAGAGTTAATGTTCTATCGACGTTTATATATTATAAAATTGCGATTAAAAAATATATATATATATCCATATAACTTGGATGCGTTAGTTTGAATCGAAACCAAAACAAAAACTTATGAAATATATATATATATATATATATATATATATATATATATATATATATATATATATATATATATATATATATATAACTTGAGTTCCTTCGGTTATAGTCGAAACCGAAACCAAGACCTATGAAGAAATTTTGATAAAATTATTCATAAAAATGAAGTAGATTACTGGAGTGCCATCAGTTATAATCGAAACCAAAACCAAAACTTATGAAGAAACTTGATAAAATTATTTATAAAAAAAAATAGATGAGTTAAATGCCATCAGCTTACATCGAAACCGAAACCAAAACTTATAAAGAATTCTTGGTAAGATTATTTATGACAAGAAATGAAAGTACATGACAATTAAACGACCCGGGTGTAAGCGTGACACAGAAAATTACACACACGCTATCGCATTAATATATAGATAATACACATTGTAAATGAACAGAGTCAGTATTTATACATGGCATTTGATGTACAAATATTGACTCTGTTGGTGCATCTTATTTATTCTTGATATTGTCCGTACTTGAAGTGAAATATTAAATCAAATTATGGCCTTGTGTCAATCAATTTTGTTAAAATTAGTTTGTTCGTTTGGCTTTTTCTGCAATTACCGTATATACTTCACACACAAACATCCACATTTATTATTATTATTATTATTATTATTATTATTATTATTATTATTATTATTATTATTATTATTATTATTATTTATTTATTATTATTATTATAATTATTATTATTATTATAATTATAATTATTATTATTATAATAATTATTATTATTATTATTATTTATTATTATTATTATTATTTATTATTATTATTGTTTATCATTTATTTATTTATTATTATTATTATTGTTTATTATTATTTATTATTATTATTATTATTATTATTATTATTATTATTATTATTATTATTATTATTATTATTATTATTAGCAGAACCCGTAGAAATTCCACGGTAGTTAAAATTTTTAAAAACACATGAATAAAATGATAAAAAAAACTAAAATAAAACAAAAAACGACGAATTTAAAACAATTTTTTAGCAAATACTTTTTAAACCTTTTAAAACTAAAATGAATTGTTTTTTTTAAAAAATTAGATTTCTTAATGAAAATTAAACGCACAACACATTGTTTTGTTTTGTGTTTTTCTAAATAATTATTTTATATAAATTATAAAGGAACAGATGTCAATTCAATTGCACATTTTTTTAATTTTACAAATAAACTATAATAAAAAAATAATTACAGTCAACTTTCAACATGACTTTTAAATTATTAAATATAATGGCCAATTTAAAACCGTAAACAGGCAGCCAGTTTTTTTTTTTTTTTTGATAATTTTTGGAGAGGAAATGGTTTTAAGGATTTTTACCGAGCGAGCGACTACAAATGGAGGTAATTCGTTTCTCATGAATTATGTTTGCGCTGATTATATTTTGTTGTGACACTGGACGTACGGATAAGTAAATTATTATCATTTATATATTAATACGATAGCGTGTGTGTTCTTTTGTGTGTCACGCTTTCCGGCAAATTTGATTGGTTGAGATTTAATTCCGGAATATACATTAAATACCGAATACACATTTACGAACGCTCAAGGCAGCATTCGATTAGCGTGTTCTAATCGCTATATGTGTTATTAATTCTATAAAATTTATGATTTTATCTTTCAAAAGTTGTTAAGAAATAATTGATTTTAAGTTATTCCATAATAAAAAACGATAACACAACTTTCTCGAGCGGCAGGGACAGAAATTGATCATTTATTTGTTTTTTTTTCATTGTTTATTTTTCTTTACATTTGTTTATTGAGAGATAGATAGATAGATAGATAGATAGAGAGAGAGAGAGAGAGAGAGAGAGAGTGAGAGAGAAAGAGAAAGAGAGAGAGACACACACGCTATGTTTACGACATAATGTTTACAAAATATTCAAGCTTGTATATGTATATTTTGGAGAGCGTTTGTTATATATATATATATATATATATATATATATATATATATATATATATATTGTGTGTGTATGCGTGTAAGAGAGAGAGAGAGAGAGAGAGAGAGAGAGAGAGAGAGAGAGAGAGAGAGAGAGAGAGGGAGAGAGCGGAAATTGACGAGTTACAGACAGGCTCGCGAGTAGACAAAGACAGGGTACCACATGTTCGACGCGACAGAGTATTGTTAAGCACATTGGAATACGATCGGACTTTTGAACAAGAGACAAGACATTAATCTAGAAATGCCTGTAAATAAATGTCTGTCGTTTTCCTTATAACTGCCTGCATACAACGTGTGGGTCCTGAGTAACACAAGGATAAGTGAATGCAGTTAATCAAAAAGGGGACCTTAGACTATATTCAGCTATTTAACTTTTAGTGACTTTATGCATATTAACTTTAATCTCTTAATTGACTTAATATTTTTTTGGACGACCAGTTTTCACACAGAGAGAGAGAGAGAGAGAGAGAGAGAGAGAGAGAGAGAGAGAGAGAGAGAGAGAGAGGTACCCTAAAAGACTAGTTATCTACTCTGACCATCGAGCTAGGATCAGGCTGTAGTATAGATCATTTTGCATTGCATTTATAAAAAAAAATACAGAAAAATATTTATGATGTTTGTATTCGTCACGGAACGAAGATGTCATATTCTAAAAATTACGTAAATTAATCAAATACTTTTTTTTAACTAAGAAAATAAAAAATTTCGATTTTTGGCAATTTTAATACCAAATGTATCCATTATAAGGCTGATTTTGATCTCGATAGTTCGAATTGAGTTGTCTCCCTCTTGTTTGCTCAATATGACCGATGGAAATCCTACGTTTCGCTTAGGCATAAAATTTGATTTTCTTACTTAAAAAAAATACTTGATAAATTTTCATGATTTTTGGAATATGACATTTTCGTTTCGTAACGAGTACGTACACCATAAAGATTGTTTCTGTAGTTTTGTTGGTTTTTAAATAAGTTTAATTCTAAGTACCCTATCTTCAGTCAGAAAAAAAAATTCTTTCTTTACCGAAATATTAAAACAACACTTCATACTTTTTTCCCCAATCCAGAGTGCCCATTTTTTGTTGACGTGGATTAAACCCGCATTAAAAACCGAACTCTATGTGTAACTTCGCCCTCATAGGGGAGCAAGTAAATAGCAGCGATTTAGAGTAATCGGTTTTCAAAAATTAATATGTCTAAAACAATCGCACAATTTCCTTAACTTCGAAATGGCTACAAGAACAACATGTACTTGAAGAATCTTTCGCAATTTAATATCCGCTCCGCTCCGGCAATGCCATAACAAACATCTTTGGTATTTTTTTTTTTTTACGACCTGCTCCAGCGGTGTATAAGCACCTCACCCTCCCCATTTTAAGAACGGGGTTCAGAATAATCCCATCCCCCATCTGCCCATGCCAAGAACAGCTTTCGAGATTGGGGTGTTTTTTTTTCCCCCAGAAAGCCATTCTTAACATGAGGAAGTTGGGTTGTTTATACTACGCTGAGGCAGGTCGTAAAAAAAAAAAAAAAAAAAAAAATCCCACATCTTTTAATATAGTTTTCGAAAACTGTTTTAAATAATATATTTTTTTGCATTAAATTCCATTTTTTTCATTGCTTTATTTTTTTTTTAACAGACTGCAACAATTGTGTGGGTCGTTTGTGTAATCCTGTCTCCGGTATCTGTGAAAAGGGCTGCCGACCCGGATGGTGGGGAATTTATTGTGAAAAGAGTAAGTTTGGCAAGACACGTCGTCGTCGTTGTTGTTGTTGTTGTTGCGCTTCTTCTTCGTCTTCTTTTTCTTTTTCTTCTCCCCCCATTTCTTCCTTTTCTTCTTGGTTTTCTTTCTTCTTATTCCTTTTCTTCTTCTTCTTTTTCTTTTTTTCCATTTCTTTTTTCTTCTTCGTCTTCTTTATTCTTCTTAATCTTCTTTTTCCTTTTTCTTCTTCCATTTCTTCATTCTTTTTCTTCTTTTTTCTTCTTCTTCTTCTTTTTCTTCTTCCTCTTTTTCTTCTTCTTCTTGGCAGATTCCAGTAAAGTACTTATAAAACAGGCACATAGATGCGATATTAAGGCGATGGGACATAGATTAGAGCTTAGCAGACAGTGCGGGACCTATTAGATTTGAAACTCTTTAGATGAGACTCTTTTTGGGGCCTTGTCTAAGTGAGAGACAAGTGGTAGATACACGAGCCCAGATGCAGCAGCACTAATCAATGCATGGGTTAATTGTGGTAAAGATATAGGACGCTCTCCGGATTGAGTAATTTTCTAATACGGATAATGTCTTCAAGAATTTTGAAAGATGTGTTCGCAAGTAAGGTGTTATTTGTCATGCCAATCGTTGGTTGGATTAATTTTTTTGTAGTTGTTAAAGGAAGGAAGTTTAGTCGCAGTAGCATTAAATATTATTGAAAGAGAAAATAACAACTTTTTTTGTAGTTGTTAAAGAAAAAAAGCGTTAAATGTTCCCATTTACTTGCCTCCCCGCGTGGGCAGAGTTGGATACCAAGGTCGCTTTTTAATGTTGGGGGAAGGAATAAAAATAAAAAATTGTCTCAGTCGTGAAGGATTGC